>NC_141874.1:670323956-670626987 GCF_056163025.1 Triticum urartu | reverse complement strand
GGCCTTTTTCGGAGCTCCGCCGGAGGGGGCATTGATCACGGAGGGCCTCTACATCAACTCCATCGCCTCTCCGGTGATGTGTGAGTAGTTTACCTCAGACCTTCATGTCCATAGTTATTAGCTAGATGGCTTCTTCTCTCTCTTTGGGTCTCAATACAAAGTTCTCCTCGATCTTCTTGGAGATCTATTCGATGTAATCTTCTTTTGCGGTGTGTTTGTCGAGATCCGATGAATTGTGGGTTTATGATCAAGTTTATCTATGAACAATATTTGATTCTTCTCTGAATTCTTGTATGTATGATTGGTTTATCTTTGCCAGTCTCTTCGAATTATCAGTTTAGTTTGCCTACTAGATTGATCTTTCTTGCAATGGGAGAAGTGCTTAGCTTTGGGTTCAATCTTGCGGTGCTCGATCCCAGTGACAGAAAGGGAAATGACATGTATTGTATTGTTGCCATCGAGGATAAAAAGATGGGGTTTATATCATATTGCATGAGTTTATCCCTCTACATCATGTCATCTTACTTAAAGCATTACTCTGTTCTTATGAACTTAATACTCTGGATGCATGCTGGATAGCGGTCGATATGTGGAGTAATAGTAGTAGATGCAGAATCATTTCAGTCTACTTGTCACGGATGTGATGCCTATATACATGATCATACCTAGATATTCACATAATTATTCACTTTTCTACCAATTGCTCGACAGTAATTCGTTTACCCACCGTAATACTTATGCTCCTGAGAGAAGCCACTAGTGAAACCTATGGCCCCCGGGTCTATCTTCCATCGTATTAATCTTCCAACACTTAGTTATTTCTATTGCTGTTTATTTTACTTTGCATCTTTATTTCTATTTATCATAAAAATACCAAAAATATTATCTTATCATATTTATCAGATCTCACTCTCGTAAGTGACCATGAAGGGATTGACAACCCCTTTATCGCATTGGTTGCGAGGTTCTTATTTATTTGTGTAGGTGCATGGGACTCGAGTGTGATCTCCTACTGGATTGATACCTTGGTTCTCAAAAACTGAGGGAAATACTTACGCTACTTTACTGCATCACCCTTTCCTCTTCAAGGGAAAACTAACGCAGTGCTCAAGAGGTAGCATTCCATCATATGATTCGATATTGACGGGTTTGAACCCTTCTGGGAATTCATGTTCCATTGCTTCATCAGTGAAGCAGAGGGGGTGTGCAGCGCCTCTATATTGGGCCAGGTCGCGACGTACCTCAGATGGAGTCCGTCTGTGATTTTCGGCTCGGACGTAACTATACTTGCCATGTTCGGCTTGATAGTCGTCGTCATGCGTCAGGGCACGCCTGTCGGATTTCGGGTTCTGGTAAAACCCTAGAGGTTCGAACATTGGGGTGCGCACTAAGATCTCTCCCCCTCTCTAGCTCACGCACTCTATGATCTCACGGCCTAGCTCGACGAACCCAAAGAACACGAGACACAAGATTTATACTAGTTCGGGCCACCGTTGTGGTGTAGTACCCTACTCCAGTGTGGTGTGGTGGATTGCCTCTTGGGCTGATGATGAACAATTACAAGGGAAGAACAGCCTCACGAGGAGAGGTGTTCTTGTACTTGGCGTGCTTGTGTGGTTGAAGATCAGACTCCCCTCCATGGTGGTGGCTAGTCCTATTTATAGAGGCCCTAGTCCTCTTCCCAAATATTGAGTGGGAAGGGATCCCACAACAGCCAAATTTGAAGGGAGACAACTAGTACAAGTGATGTCTACTACACAACCTTCTTCTTGTAGACGTTGTTGGGCCTCCAAGTGCAGAGGTTTGTAGCACAGTAGCAAATTTCCCTCAAGTGGATGGCCTAAGGTTTATCAATCCGTGGGATGAAGATGGTCTCTCGCAAGCAACCCTGCAACCAAATAACAAAGAGTCTCTTGTGTCCCCAACACACCCAATACAATGGTAAATTGTATAGGTGCACTAGTTTGGCGAAGAGATGGTGATACAATTGCAATATGGATAGTAGATAAAGGTTTTTGTAATCTGAAAATATAAAAAACAGCAAGGTAACTAATGATAAAAGTGAGCACAAACGGTATTGCAATGCATTGAAACAAGGCCTAGGGTTCATACTTTCACTAGTGCAAGTTCTCTCAACAGTAATAACATAATTGGATCATATAACTTTCCCTCAACATGCAACAAAGAGTCACTCCAAAGTCACTAATAGCGGAGAACAAACAAAGAGATTATGGTAGGGTACGAAACCACCTGAAAGTTATCCTTTCTGATCGATCTATTCAAGAGTCTGTAGTAAAATAACATGAAGCTATTCTTTCCGTTCAATCTATCATAGAGTTCGTACTAGAATAACACCTTAAGACACAAATCAACCAAAACCCTAATGTCACCTAGATACTCCAATGTCACCTCAAGTATCCGTGGGTATGATTATACGATATGCATCACACAATCTCAGATTCATCTATTCAAACCAACACAAAGTACTTCAAGGAGTGCCCCAAAGATTCTACCGGAGAGTCAAGACGAAAACGTGTGCAAATCCCTATGCATAGGTTCATGGGCGGAACCCGCAAGTTGATCACCAAAACATACATCAAGTGGATCAATAGAATACCCCATTGTCACCACGGTTATCCCACGCAAGACATACATCAAGTGTTCTCAAATCCTTAAAGACTCAATCTGATAAGATAACTTCAAAGGGAAAAATCAATCCATTACAAGAGAGTAGAGGGGGAGAAACATCATAAGATCCAACTATAATAGCAAAGCTCACGATACATCAAGATCGTACCACCTCAAGAACACGAGAGAGAGAGAGAGATCAAACGCATAGCTACTGGTACATACCCTCGGCCCCGAGGGAGAACTACTCCCTCCTCGTCATGGAGAGCACCGGGATGATGAAGATGGACACCGGAGAGGGATTCCCCCTCCGACAGGGTGCCGAAACGGGTCTAGATTGGTTTTCGGTGCCTACGGAGGCTTCTGGCAGCGGAACTCCCGATCTATTGTGCTCCTCGAAGTTTTTAGGGTATATGGGTATATATGGGAGGAAGAAGTACGTCGGTGGACCTCCGGGCTGTCCACGAGGCAGGGGGTGCGCCCAGGGGGGGTGGGCGCGCCCCCCACCCTCGTGGGCAGCCCGAGACTCTCCTGGTCCATCTCCGATACTCCGTGGGCTTCTTCTGGTACAAAAATAAGTTCCGTGAAGTTTCAGGTCAATTGGACTCCGTTTGATTTTCCTTTTCTGCGATACTCTAAAACAAGGAAAAACATAAACTTGCACTGGGCTCTAGGTTAATATGTTAGTCCCAAAAAATAATATAAAAGTGCATAATAAAGCCCACAAACATCCAAAACAGATAATATAATAGCATGGAACAATCAAAAATTATAGATACATTGGAGACGTATCAACAAGCTAGCCTGACAAAAGTGGTCTTCGCCTGCTAAAGGCTCTGGTGGGGGCGCCATCTTGGGCTCCACGATGACCTCCGTCCTACTGGTCTTGGTCTTGTTGTACCGATATGGAAACCTTTGCCTGATGCCTCGGGACTCCTCGCCTGCGCTTGCCCCTTTAGCACCAAAGAGGAAATGAGGACACTGCGCGCAGGCGCCCGCCTGGAGCCTGCCTGGTTCCAGTCGTCATGGCTTGCATCACAGGAACCTCGCGAGGTGTCCCTTGCCTTGATCTCTCCACCCCTCGCGAGCCAGCCTGGTGAGGCCGCCCCTGAGGAGGTCTTGCGTCGTCCGCCTCGCAAGGCTTGGACCCTCACGAGGGTCTTCAACATTTGCTGGTGAAGATGAGTCGTACGGGGCCGTTGGTGGAGCCACGCTGTGGGCCGCAGGCAGGCAAGTCTGGGGACCCCCGTTCCCAGAACGCCGACAGTAGCCCCCGGGCCCAAGGCGCGCTCGAGCTTGGCTTTGAGGCGAAGCCAAAGGGCAAGCGCGGAGCGTCGCGGGCCCCCAAAGCCTACGGTCTTGTCTGTCATGTGGCGATCGATTGGACGTGGGCGGCCCCGCTTCCCCACGCAGCCTTGATATCCGCCTGGCTAGGCGGCCACGGCCTCCCACACAGTTATTTCCCCCTTGCTGGCAACGCACCCCTTGACTCCTTCGCTTCCTCGAACCTCAGCTTCCTCCCTCAATCCAACCTGAGCTCAGTCCTCAATCAAACCGGACGGAGAAAGGGAAGAAGCCCCTATCCTCAGTCAACCCGCCTCCCGCCGTCGAGCCCGCTGTTGGCCGATCGCGAGTGCTCAATGAGGAGGCCATGGACAAGGTCCGTCTCGCGCTCGCCACCAGCTTCAATGAATGGGGTAGGACAGCGGCCTGGCCGGCGTCCCGAGCTTCCGTTGATAGAGCAGCCATCGAGGTCCAGTTCTTCGGCGACGCCCTGTGTGACGGTCTGATTCCTTCCTTCTCTGCTTTCTTTAACGCCGTCCTTTCCCATTACTAGATTCATCTGCTGCACCTAGATCCCCAATCTGTCACTCTTCTTGCCATTTTCGCCTTCGCCTGCAAGGCCATGGTGGGCATCGCCCCCTCTGTGGCCCTTCTGTGCCACTTTTTCTCGCTGCACCTGACCGACCCCCGACAATGCTCGGGATGCCTGAGCTTCCAGGCCATGGCGGCAACGGCTGGCTGGTGGATTGACTTCGAGCTCCCGCCATCTGCAAGTGAGTTTCAGACACGATGGGTGTACGTGGATGTTGGAGTGCTCAGCCCTTTGCTCTCGTCTCCATCCGCGCCCGCCGTTCCCAGCTCCGGCTGGGCTCACGAGAAGCTTATGAGCCCCCGTCTTGCCTTCGTCTGGCTCCGAATGAGGATGTTGAAAGACCTTGGCTTGACTGCGCCCATGGTGATGAAGGAGTTCCTCCAACGCCGCATTGCCCCTCTTCAGCGCCATTCCCGGCTGATGTGGGCCTTATCCGCCGGCCCGGATCGCATGATGCTCTTGGAGTCTGAGCTTCCACTTGTGGCACAAAGAACAGTGCTCGAGGTCCTGGCGGGCAACCCCTCGTCAGCTGATATGCCATCGGAAGGCTATCTCTTGTACTGCTGCCCGAACAGGGTGGAGTTCGTGGGGCAGATGCCCCCCTTTGACGAATGGGGGCTGTGTCCAGTTGGCCTTGAGGGGTCCCGTGAGAACCCCGTCACCGTGGTACCCATCTTTTCTGTCGGCGCCAAACTTGCCCCAAGAGTGGACGCAGGGGGTTAAGCATCGCCGGAAGCTGGAGGCGCGGGTGGCGCTGCGTTGAAGCCGCCCGCAGTTCCTGAGGCGTCGACTTCGGGAGCCCACGACTCTCGCGCTGAGGAAGTAATTGAGGGGGTGACGCAACCCACTGCTCCTGAGGCCTCCGGAGGCCGTCACGAGGCGGTACTTGATGGCTCTCCCCGGCTTGGTGCTCCTGAGGTCATCCCCTCAGGCGCTTCACCTGCCACGCCTTGCGCTGGTCGCCACGCCCAACGCTTCGGCCAGCTCCGTGTAGACTTCGATGCGCTCCGCAAGAGGAAGAGGTCCCCAAGCTGCGGCAAGGCGCTCTCCGGCCGTTGAAATAGAGGAAGTACATCGCCATAGATGAGTAAGTACCTTATCTCTGTAATTCCTTGAGTGCTGCTTCCCTTCCTGACGGTGGTTCTTCAGGATCCCATCGGCTATGGCCGCAAAGCCCCTCGGGAAGCAAACTCCTCCTGCCTCGGATCTTTCGCTGGCCTTGAGCATCCCAGGCCAATATGCCGCCGCTGTCGCAAGGTCGGCTAGAGAGGCAGGTGCGCTGGCCTTGAGCCCATGGTCCTACCATCTCTTCTTCGTGGCCTCGTTGTGGGTGTGACGAGCATGCCAAGGTCTCCTCCTCTGGTTATGGACGACGACTAGATGGCTTCGGTCCTGGTTCCTTCTTCGAGCGGTGAGCCTCATCCCAATTGGGCTCCTGCTGAAGCCCAGTCGGCATCCGGAGGGGCGCCAGCCCCCAGCCCCCTGCAGGAAAGGGGTGAGCCGCTTCGGGTTCCGTCGACGGCCCCTTCTGTGGAGGACGGAGTTGGCTGGGCGCTCAAAGCGACGCACGAAAGGAGCGTCGTCCGCCACGAGCTCTTCCGGCAGGCGATGGGTGCGATGAACTGGCTTGGGAGGGAGCTCGCGGATGTAGACGCGCGCCTCGAGGCCGAGGGTTTTCGGCTGGCGGAAGAATGGCATAAGCTGAAGGTGGCCATCAACCTTGGGAGCCACCAAGCGATCTTGATAACGCGAAGGCCGAGGCGTCTCTCGCAACCTCGCGCGAGGCTTGCGCCCGTGCCTTGGAAGAAGCTCGGGAAGCTGATCGATGTCGCGAGATCGCAGAGAAGCGCGTGTGGGAGCTCCAAGCCTGGAGTGCCTCCCTAGAGCAGCAAGTGGAAGCGCGCCAGGCTGCCCTAGCATCAATGAAGGGGATACCGACAGAGGAGGAAGAGATCCTAAGGCGCGAGGAAGCACTGGCGCTAGAAGCCGCGGAGCACAGCCTTGAGCTCGAGCAGTTGGAGACGAGGGAGCACCAGGTTGCCCAAGTTGAGGACGTTGTCGGCGCGCGCGAGGCCAAGGCCCAAGAGGAAGTCGATCGCCGGGCGGCCAAGGCTCGCGCGGACCTTGTGGGCAGGTACAACATAAAGTTGAAGTTTGTGGAGGCCGAGGCTGTGGGAAGGACCAAGGCCCTCAGGTCAGGGCTGGAAGAGCCTGAATGTCGCGAGAAAGCCGTTGTAGCCGCCCTGTCTTCGGTGCAAGCCAAGCTGGCTTTCGCACGTGCCGAGCTGTCTTCTCTTCAGCAGCGGGTCACCAGCGCCGAATCCTCCGCACAGCGGGGTAGGGAGGAAGCGCTCCGGCGGCGGAAGCTGGAGCGCGAGCACGCCCCCATGCTCCAAAACCTCAGGACCAGAGCCAACGCGGTGCTGGGCGCCGTCTGTGACGAGAATGCACCTCATCCCCACTCGGACGACTACGCCAGTCACCTCCTTTTCTTCACCGACGTGGTGACGCGCTTGGAGAATCGATCCGAGAGGGCTCGCGTGCTTGTTGAGGAGAGGAGCTGCGGCCTGCTCAAGCGTGCATTCTCCCGTGTCTTCAGCCATCTTCAGAACACTTACCCCAACTTTGACTTTGACGCCGCCATTGCCCCTGTGCCCCAGGCCATCCGGGACGACCTGGCGCGCTGGGCTGAGGACAATGTGGACGCCCTAGTCAGGGCCTTCACCTCCGAGGATGACGCGGTGGTGGTCTCTGTGGATGAAGGCGATGTGATCGATAATGGTGCGGGCGACGCTGGCAATGGTGGCGGTGATGCTGATGACGAGGATGGTGGCGCCAGCGATGGTGACGATGATGCCAGCAACGCATCTGAGGGTGTCTCGGAGGACGCGGCGAGCGATATGTCCGATTGAGCCCGTGCTGTTGAGCCTGTAAGTGAAAAATTGGGCATGGCCCTGAAGGTTGTGAGAGCATTTTGGGAGGGGGAGCCCCTCATGTAAACAGATTACTGCCTCTATTCCTTAGGACAAGCTGAAGATGTGTTTTTATGGGCCTGCGAGTCGTGACGCGAGTTTACTACTGAAATTTACCTTGGTCAGGACCGGCTTCTGGCCAGCTCGCGAGGTCGTGAGCTCCTGAAGGGCCTGTTGGCCCGCATGAGAGGGCGTCACGAGGAGCAAGCGCCAGCCGTGGGCGTACGCGCAGCGCGCGCGTGCCGCGCCCAGCCCCCGCTCTCGAGGGGCTTGCGAGGGGGGAGGCAGCAGGTACGAACTCCGGGTTGGGCAAGGAACCAGATGGCAAGAAATCGAACGAATGAGAAAAGCCACCCCCCGCGTATAGCAATGAAAATTCAACTACAAGTTAAATCCAAAGCCAGAAACAGGGCTACAAAAAAGAGGATAAAAAGAAAATGGCCGCGTTCGGCCCCTAGTCTAGTCTTCTTGTATTCTAACCAGTGCGGAGCTAAGTGCTGCCACTAGGCGTGGGAGGGAGCCCCCGAGGCCCAAGGGCGGCACTCCTGAGACTCCGAGGCATGTACAGCCCCACTCATTATTACGTGAGAGTGTCATGAGCGGAGATCTTCACAGGTGTGAGCCTTACTTCATATCGTCAGGCGAGGGGCCCGCCTTGAGCTGCCCTCGACCACCATTGGTTCGACGGGAAACCAAAAGAAAGCAAAGGGGCAAAGGGGACGCCAGCGGCGCCCTTGGCGACCACAGGTCCTCTGCTGGGGGCAGGCTCATCAGCACCTCCCCGACAAAGGGCCTACCTCCGGGGGGCGCCTTGCTCCGCATGATGCGGGGAGGGGCCTGGCTCCCAGCCTCTCCCTTACAGCCCCCAGTGCACTCCTCCTGGTGGGAGGGAGGTCGTTGAGCTGGGGCGGCCGTCCGCCGTTGTGACCTGATCCTCCTGCGACCCACAGTTAGCATAAGCTTGCTCCTGAGAGATTAGTGGTACCCTGTAGTTGTCGTCGCTGGCATGGTGAGGCTCACGGCGTGCTCGGGGGGCTCCTGGAAGGCCTCGGCTTCTAGCGCCTCATCCTCCCAGCCTGGCTCGAGGAATGAGCCAGGGTCGTCTTCCAGCGCATACTCCTGGTCTATCATGCGGGGCACGTAGGCCTCCGAGGCCGCCACCCCGAAAACTTCGCCAAAGTTCCCCACGCTCCATGTCGTGCCACCCTGAGAATGGTAGGGAGGCATCCCGCCGAGGCCGCGGGTGGCAACGCTCGTTCCCGCGCCCATCGGAGGCGGCTCTGGCGCGAGTGGGTGCCCAACGCTTCTAGTTGCGCTGGTGTCGATGAAGCCTCCTGGCGCACCTGGGAGTGCGCGGGCGTGGCGAGGCCCACCATGCGATCCAGTCATGGCCTGAGGCATGAGCAAGGAGCAGAAGGGCGGTGCTCCCGAGGCCGCGGCATCTAGCAGCTCGGCGACGCGCTCCAGCAATGCGTCCCGGCTGCTCTCCATGAGCCAGCATTGCAGCAGCTCGCGAGCCACCGTGAGTGCGGCCCTCATGTTTGCTTGCTCCCGTCGAGTGTGCGGTGTCATGGCCGCAGCGTGGCTTGAGGCCCTTGCGGCCGCCCGCACTTGTTGTGGAGTGAGGGTGGACGGCGTTTGACTGCGCCGCCCACACCCCGCGGCGCTTGGCGGTGCACGCGCTGCCTTGGGCACTGGGTTGAGGTCTTCTTGGGCGGATGGCGCTGCCCGGGCCGGCCAAGCTGCCCGGCGGTCGTTGTTGGTCCTCGGATCGCCGGACATCGGACCCACGGGACATTGGCGGATCAACCGGGGGAAGAGAAGCTCTGGAACACCCCTACCTGGCGCGCCAAATGTCGGATTTCGGGTTCCGGTAAAACCCTAGAGGTTCGAACAGTGGGGTGCATGCGAAGATCTCTCTCCCTCTCTAGCTCACGCGCTCTACGATCTCACGGCCTAGCTCGACAAACCCAAAGAACACGAGACACAAGAATTATACTGGTTCGGGCCACCGTTGTGGTGTAATACCCTACTCCAGTGTGGTGTGGTGGATTGCCTCTTGGGCTGATGATGAACAATTACAGGGGAAGAACAGCCTCGGGAGGAGAGGTGTTCTTGTACTTGGCGTGCTTGTGTGGTTGAAGATCGGACTCCCCTCCATGTTGGTGCCTAGTCCTATTTACAGAGGCCTGTTGGGGAACGTAGCAGAATTTTAAAATTTTCTACGCATCACCAAGATCAATTTATGGAGTCATCTAGCAACGAGGGAGAGAGGAGTGCATCTACATACCCTTGTAGATCACGAGCGGAAGCGTTCAAGAGAACGGGGATGATGGAGTCGTACTCGCCGTGATCCAAATCACCGATGACCAAGTGCCGAACGGACGGCACCTCCGCGTTCAACACACGTACGAAGCGGACGACGTCTCCTCCTTCTTGATCCAGCAAGGGGGAAGGAGAGGTTGATGAAGATCCAGCAGCACGACGGCGTGGTGGTGGATGCAGTAGTGATCGCAGCAGGGCTTCACCGAGCTTCTACGAGAGGGAGAGGTGTAGCAGGGGAGAGGGAGGCGCCAAGACTTGAGGTGCAGCTGCCCTCCCTCCCCCCCTTTATATAGGCCCCCTGGGGGGCGCTGGCCCTGGAGATGGGATCTCCCAAGGGGGGCGGCGGCCAAGCGGGGTGGAGTGCCCCCCAAGGCAAGTGGAGGCGCCCCCCACCCTAGGGTTTCCAACCCTAGGCGCAGGGGGCCCAAGGGGGGCGCACCAGCCCAAGTGGAGGTGAAGAATGGTTCCCCTCCCCACTTCAGCCCATGGGGCCCTCCGGGATGGGTGGCCCCACCCGGTGGACCCCCGGGACCCATCCGGTGGTCCCGGTACAATACCGGTGACTCCGAATCCTTCCCGATGGCCGAAACTGCACTTCCTATATATAATTCTTCACCTCCGGACCATTCTGGAACTCCTCGTGATGTCCGGGATCTCATCCGGGACTCCGAACAAATTTCGGGTTGCTGCATACTAATATCTCTACAACCCTAGCGTCACCGAACCTTAAGTATGTAGACCCTACGGGTTCGGGAGACAAGCAGACATGACCGAGACGACTCTCCGGTCAATAACCAACAGCGGGATCTGGATACCCATGTTGGCTCCCACATGCTCCTCGATGATCTCATTGGATGAACCACGATGTCGAGGATTCAAGCAACCCCATATACAATTCCCTTTGTCAATCGGTACGTTACTTGCCCGAGACTCGATCGTCGGTATCCCAATACCTTTTTCAGTCTCGTTACCGGCAAATCACTTTACTCGTACTGTAATGCATGATCCCGTGATCAACCACTTGATCACATTGAGCTCATTATGATGATGCATTACCGAGTGGGTCCAGAGATACCTCTCCGTCATACGGAGTGACAAATCCCAGTCTCGATTCGTGCCAACCCAACAAACACTTTTGGAGATACCTGTAACGTACCTTTATAGCCACCTAGTTACGTTGTGACATTTGGCACACCCAAGGCATTCCTACGGTATCCGGGAGTTGCACAATCTCATGGTCTAAGGAAATGATACTTGACATTCAGAAAAGCTACAGCAAACGAACTACACGATCTTTGTGCTATGCTTAGGTTTGGGTCTTGTCCATCACATCATTCTCCTAATGATGTGATCCCATTATCAATGGCATCCCCATGTCCATAGCCAGGAAACCATGACTATCTGTTGATCAACGAGCTAGTCAACTAGAGGCTCACTAGGGACACATTGTGGTCTATGTATTCACACATGTATTACGATTTCCGGATAATACAATTATAGCATGAATAATAGACAATTATCATGAACAAGGAAATATAATAATCATTTTATTATTGCCTCTAGGGCATATTTCCAACAGTCTCCCACTTGCACTAGAGTCAATCATCTAGTTACATTGTGATGAATCGAACACCCATGGAATTTTGGTGTTGATCATGTTTTGCTCTAGGGAGAGGTTTAGTCAATGGATCTGCTACATTCAGGTCCGTATGTACTTTACAAATTTCTATGTCTCCATTTTGAACACTTTCACGAATGGAGTTGAAGCGACGCTTGATATGCCTGGTCTTCCTGTGAAACCTGGGCTCCTTGGCAAGGGCAATAGCTCCAGTGTTGTCACAGAAGAGAGTCATTGGCCCCGACGCATTGGGTATGACTCCTAGCTCGGTGATGAACTCCTTCACCCAGATTGCTTCTTGTGCTGCCTCCGAGGCTGCCATGTACTCCGCTTCACATGTAGATCCCGCCACCACGCTTTGCTTGCAACTGCACCAGCTTACTGCCCCACCATTCAAAATATACACGTATCCGGTTTGTGACTTAGAGTCATCCAGATCTGTGTTGAAGCTAGCATCGACGTAACCCTTTACGACGAGCTCTTCGTCACCTCCATAAACAAGAAACATTTCCTTAGTCCTTTTCAGGTACTTCAGGATATTCTTGACCGCTGTCCAGTGTTCCATGTCGGAATTACTTTGGTACCTTCCTACCAAACTCACGGCAAGGTTTACATCAGGTCTGGTACACAGCATAGCATACATGATAGACCCTATGGCCGAGGCATAGGGGACGACACTCATCTTTTCTCTATCTTCTGCCATGGTCGGGCATTGAGCCATGCTCAATCTCGTACCTTGCAATACAGGCAAGAACCCCTTCTTTGACTGATCCATTTTGAACTTCTTCAATATCTTGTCAAGGTATGTACTCTGCGAAAGACCAATGAGGCGTCTCGATCTATCTCTATAGATCTTGATGCCTAATATATAAGCAGCTTCTCCAAGGTCCTTCATTGAAAAACACTTGTTCAAGTAGGCCTTTATGCTTTCCAAGAATTCTATATCATTTCCCATCAACAGTATGTCATCCACATACAATATGAGAAATGCTACAGAGCTCCCACTCACTTTCTTGTAAATGCAGGCTTCTCCATAAGTCTGCATAAACCCAAACGCTTTGATCATCTCATCAAAGTGAATGTTCCAACTCCGAGATGCTTGCACCACCCCATAAATCGAGCGTTGGAGCTTGCACACCTTGTCAGCATTCTTAGGATCGACAAAACCTTCCAGCTGCATCATATACAATTCTTCCTTAAGGAAACCATTAAGGAATGCCGTTTTGACATCCATTTGCCATATCTCAAAATCATAGAATGCGGCAATTGCTAACATGATTCGGACGGACTTCAGCTTCGCTACGGGTGAGAAAGTCTCATCGTAGTCAACCCCTTGAACTTGTCGATAACCCTTAGCGACAAGCCGAGCTTTATAGATGGTCACATTACCATCCGCGTCTGTCTTCTTCTTAAAGATCCATTTATTTTCTATGGCTTGCCGATCAACGGGCAAGTCAGTTAAAGTCCATACTTCGTTTTCATACATGGATCCTATCTCGGATATCATGGATTCCAGCCATTTGTCGGAATCCGGGCCCGCCATCGCTTCTTCATAGTTCGAAGGTTCACCGTTGTCTAACAACATGATTTCCAAGACAGGGTTGCCGTACCACTCTGGTGTGGACCTACGAAGTTCAGTAGCAACTTGATCTGAAGTTTCATGATCATCATCAACAACTTCCTCTCTAGTCAGTGCAGGCACCTCAGGAACATTTTCTTGAGCTGCGCCACTTACCGGTTCAAGAGGTAATACTTCATCAAGTTCTACCTTCCTCCCACTTATTTCTTTCGAGAGAAACTCTTTCTCTAGAAAGGACCCATTCTTGGCAAAAAAGATCTTGCCTTCGGATCTGAGGTAGAAGGTATACCCAACAGTTTCTTTAGGGTATCCTATGAAGACGCATTTTTCCGACTTGGATTCGAGCTTTTCAGGTTGAAGTTTCTTGACATAAGCATCGCATCCCCAAACTTTTAGAAACGACAGCTTAGGTTTCTTCCCAAACCATAATTCATACGGTGTCGTCTCAATGGATTTCGACGGAGCCCTATTTAAAGTGAATGCGGCAGTCTCTAAAGCATAGCCCCAAAATGATAGCGGTAAATCGATAAGAGACATCATAGATCGCACCATATCTAATAGAGTGCGATTATGATGTTCGGACACACCATTATGCTGAGGTGTTCCAGGTGGCGTTAGTTGTGAAACTATTCCACATTTTCTTAAGTGTGTGCCAAATTCATGACTCAAGTATTCTCCCCCACGATCTGATCGCAAGGACTTGATTTTCCTGTCACGTTGATTCTCAACCTCACTCTGAAATTCCTTGAACTTTTCAAAGGTCTCAGACTTGTGTTTCATTAAGTAGACATACCCATATCTACTCAAGTCATCAGTGAGGGTGAGAACATAACGATAGCCACCGCGAGCCTCAACACTCATTGGACCGCACACATCAGTATGTATGATTTCCAATAAGTTGGTTGCTTGCTCCATTGTTCCTGAGAACGGAGTCTTGGTCATTTTACCCATGAGGCATGGTTCGCACGTGTCAAATGATTCGTAATCAAGAGACTCTAAAAGTCCATCTGCATGGAGCTTCTTCATGCGTTTGACACCTATGTGACCAAGGCGGCAGTGCCACAAGTATGTGGGACTATCATTATCAACCTTACATCTTTTGGTATTCACACTATGAATATGTATAGCATTACGCTCGAGATTCATTAAGAATAAACCATTCACCATCGAAGCATGACCATAAAACATATCTCTCATATAAATAGAACAACCATTATTCTCGGATTTAAATGAGTAGCCATCTCGTATTAAACGAGATCCTGATACAATGTTCATGCTCAAAGCTGGCACTAAATAACAATTATTGAGGTTTAAAACTAATCCCGTAGGTAAATGTAGAGGTAGCGTGCCGACGGCGATCACATCGACCTTGGAACCATTCCCGACGCGCATCGTCACCTCGTCCTTCGCCAGTCTCCGCTTATTCCGCAGCTCCTGCTTTGAGTTACAAATGTGAGCAACCGCACCGGTATCAAATACCCAGGAGCTACTACGAGTACTGGTAAGGTACACATCAATTACATGTATATCACATATACCTTTAGTGTTGCCGGCCTTCTTATCCACTAAGTATTTGGGGCAGTTCCGCTTCCAGTGACCACTTCCCTTGCAATAAAAACACTTAGTCCCAGGCTTGGGTCCATTCTTTGGCTTCTTCCCGGCAGCTTGCTTACCGGGCGCGGCAACTCCCTTGCCGTCCTTCTTGAAGTTCTTCTTACCCTTACCTTTCTTGAACTTAGTGGTTTTATTCACCATCAACACTTGATGTTCCTTTTTGACTTCTACCTCTGCTAATTTCAGCATTGCAAATACTTCAGGAATGGTCTTTTCCATCCCCTGCATATTGAAGTTCATCACAAAGCTCTTGTAGCTCGGTGGAAGCGACTGAAGGATTCTGTCAATGACCGCGTCATCCGGGAGATTAACTCCCAGCTGAGTCAAGCAGTTATGCAACCTAGACATTTTGAGTATGTGCTCACTGACAGAACTATTTTCCTCCATCTTACAGCTGAAGAACTTGTCGGAGACTTCATATCTCTCGACCCGGGCATGAGCTTGAAAAACCATTTTCAGCTCTTCGAACATCGCATATGCTCCGTGTCTCTCAAAATGCTTTTGGAGCCCCGGTTCTAAGCTGTAAAGCATGCCGCACTGAACGAGGGAGTAATCATCAGCACATGTCTGCCAAGCGTTCATAACGTCTTGGTTCTGTGGGACGGGTGCGTCACCTAGTGGTGCTTCTAGGACATAATCTTTCTTGGCAGCTATGAGGATGATCCTCAGGTTCCGTACCCAGTCCGTATAGTTGCTGCCATCGTCTTTCAGCTTGGTTTTCTCTAGGAACGCGTTGAAGTTGAGGACAACGTTGGCCATTTGATCTACAAGGCATATTGTAAAGATTTTAGACTAAGCTCATGATAATTAAGTTCATCTAATCAAATTATTCAATGAACTCCCACTCAGATAGACATCCCTCCAGTCATCTAAGTATAACATGATCCGAGTTAACTAGGCCGTGTCCGATCATCACATGAGACGGACTAGTCAACATCGGTGAACATCTTCATGTTGATTGTATCTTCTATACGACTCATGCTCGACCTTTCGGTCTTCTGTGTTCCGAGGCCATGTCTGTACATGCTAGGCTCGTCAAGTCAACCTAAGTGTATTGCGTGTGTAAATCTGTCTTACACCCGTTGTATTCGAACGTTAGAATCTGTCACACCCGATCATCACGTGGTGCTTCGAAACAACGAACCTTCGCAACGGTGCACAGTTAGGGGGAACACTTTCTTGAAATTATTACGAGGGATCATCTTATTTAAGCTACCGTCGTTCTAAGCAAATAAGATGTAAAACATGATAAACATCACATGCAATCAAATAGTGACATGATATGGCCAATATCATTTGCTCCTTTGATCTCCATCTTCGGGGCTCCATGATCATCATTGTCACCAGCATGACACCATGATCTCCATCTTCGTGACACTATGGCTAACGCTTTAGCAATAAAGTAAAGTAATTACATGACGTTTATGTTGACACACAGGTCATAAATAAATAAAGACAACTCCTATGGCTCCTGTCGGTTGTCATACTCATTGACATGCAAGTCGTGATTCCTATTACAAGAACATGATCAATCTCATACATCACATATATCATTCATCACAACCTTTGGCCATATCGCATCACAAAACACTTGCTGCAAAAACAAGTTAGACGTCCTCTAATTGTTGTTGCAAGTTTTTACGTGGCTGCTATAGGTTTCTAGCAAGAACGTTTCTTGCCTATGCCAAAACCACAACATGAATTGCCAATTTCTATTTACCCTTCATAAGGACCCTGTTCATCGAATCCGATCCGACTAAAGTGGGAGAGACAGACACCCGCCAGCCACCTTATGCAACTAGTGCATGTCAGTCGGTGGAACCGGTCTCACGTAAGCGTACCTGTAAGGTTGGTCCGGGACGCTTCATCCCACGATGCCACCGAATCAAGATAAGACTAGTAACGGCAAGCAAATTGACAATATCGACGCCCACAACTACTTTGTGTTCTACTCGTGCATAGTAACTACGCATAGACCTAGCTCATAATGCCACTGTTGGGGAACGTAGCAGAATTTTAAAATTTTCTACGCATCACCAAGATCAATCTATGGAGTCATCTAGCAACGAGGGAGAGAGGAGTGCATCTACATACCCTTGTAGATCACGAGCGGAAGCGTTCAAGAGAACGGGGATGATGGAGTCGTACTCGCCGTGATCCAAATCACCGATGACCAAGTGCCGAACGGACGGCACCTCCGCGTTCAACACACGTACGGAGCGGATGACGTCTCCTCCTTCTTGATCCAGCAAGGGGGAAGGAGAGGTTGATGAAGATCCAGCAGCACGACGGCATGGTGGTGGATGCAGTAGTGATCGCAGCAGGGCTTCGCCGAGCTTCTACGAGAGGGAGAGGTGTAGCAGGGGAGAGGGAGGCGCCAAGACTTGAGGTGCAGCTGCCCTCACCCCCCTTTATATAGGCCCCTGGGGGGCGGCCCTGGAGATGGGATCTCCCAAGGGGGGCGGCGGCCAAGGGGGGTGGAGTGCCCCCCAAGGCAAGTGGAGGCCCCCCCACCCTAGGGTTTCCAACCCTAGGCGCAGGGGGCCCAAGGGGGGCGCACCAGCCCACTATGGGCTGGTTCCCCTCCCCACTTCAGCCATGGGGCCCTCCGGGATGGGTGGCCCCACCCGGTGGACCCCCGGGACCCATCCGGTGGTCCCGGTACAATACCGGTGACTCCGAATCCTTCCTGATGGCCGAAACTGCACTTCCTATATATAATTCTTCACCTCCGGACCATTTCGGAACTCCTCGTGATGTCCGGGATCTCATCCGGGACTCTGAACAACTTTCGGGTTGCTGCATACTAATATCTCTACAACCCTAGCGTCACCGAACCTTAAGTGTGTAGACCCTACGGGTTCGGGAGACAAGCAGACATGACCGAGACGACTCTCTGGTCAATAACCAACAGCGGGATCTGGATACCCATGTTGGCTCCCACATGCTCCTCGATGATCTCATCGAATGAACCACGATGTCGAGGATTCAAGCAACCACGTATACAATTCCCTTTGTCAATCGGTACGTTACTTGCCCGAGACTCGATCGTCGGTATCCCAATACCTTGTTCAATCTTATTACCGGCAAGTCACTTTACTCGTACCGTAATGCATGATCCCGTGATCAACCACTTGATCACATTGAGGTCATTATGATGATGCATTACCGAGTGGGCCCAGAGATACCTCTCCGTCATACGGAGTGACAAATCCCAGTCTCGTTTCGTGCCAACCCAACAGACACTTTCGGAGATACCTGTAATGTACCTTTATAGCCACCCAGTTACGTTGTGACGTTTGGCACACCCAAGGCATTCCTACGGTATCCGGGAGTTGCACAATCTCATGGTCTAAGGAAATGATACTTGACATTCAGAAAAGCTACAGCAAACGAACTACACGATCTTTGTGCTATGCTTAGGTTTGGGTCTTGTCCATCACATCATTCTCCTAATGATGTGATCCCGTTATCAATGACATCCCCATGTCCATAGCCAGGAAACCATGACTATCTGTTGATCAACGAGCTAGTCAACTAGAGGCTCACTAGGGACACATTGTGGTCTATGTATTCACACATGTATTACGATTTCCGGATAATACAATTATAGCATGAATAATAGACAATTATCATGAACAAGGAAATATAATAATCATTTTATTATTGCCTCTAGGGCATATTTCCAACAAGGCCCTGGTCATCTTCCCAAATATTGAGCGGGAAGGGATCCCACAACGGCCAAATTTGAACGGAGACAACTAGTACACGCTATCCTTATAAAAGTGTCTTCGCCTACCAAAGGCTCTGGTGGTGACGCCGTCTTGGGCTCCACGATGATCTCCGTCCTGCCGTCCTGCTGGTCTTGGTCTTGTTGTACCGATATGGAAACCTTTGCCTGATGCCTCGGGACTCCTCGCCTGCGCTTGCCCCTTTAGCACCAAAGAGGAAATGAGGACACTGCGCGCAGGCGCCCGCCTGGTTCCAGTCGTCATGGCTTGCATCACAGGAACCTCACGAGGTGTCCCTTGCCTTGATCTCTCCGCCCCTCGCGAGCCAGCCTGGTGAGGCCTTGATACGTCTCCAACGTATCTATAATTTTTTATTGCTCCATGCTATAGTATCTACTGTTTTGAATGTTTATGGGCTTTATTATACACTTTTATATCATTTTTGTGACTAAGCTATTAACCCAGAGCCCAGTGCCAGTTTCTGTTTTTACCCTGTTTTAGGGTTTCGAAGAAAAGGAAAATCAAATGGAGTCCAATTGACCTGAAACTTCACGGAACTCATTTTTGGAAGGAAAGAAGCCCAGAAGACTTGGAGTGCATGTCGGGGGATCTGCAAGGAGGTCACGAGGCAGGGGGCGTGCCCACCCCCCTGGGCGCCCTCCACCCTCGTGAGCCCCTCGTGGCCCCCCTGACGTACTTCTTCCGCCTATATATCTCCATATACCCTAAAAACATCCGTGAGCACAATAGATCGGGAGTTCCGCCGCCAGAAGCCTCCGTAGCCACCGAAAACCAATCTAGACCCGTTCCGGCACCCTGCCGGAGGGGGAATCCCTCTCCGGTGGCCATCTTCATCATCCCGGTGCTCTCCATGACGAAGAGGGAGTAGTTCTACCTCGGGGCTAAGGGTATGTACCGGTAGCTATGTGTTTGATCTCTCTCTCTCTCGTGTTCTTGAGGTGATACGATCTTGATGTATCGCGAGCTTTGATATTATATTTGGATCCTATGATGTTTTCTCCCCCCTCTACTCTCTTGTAATGAATTGAGTTTCCCCTTTGAAGTTATCTTATCGGATTGAGTCTTTAAAGATTTGAGAACACTTGATGTATGTCTTGCCGTGCATATCTGTGGTGAAATGGGATATCACGTGATTCATTTGATGTATGTTTTGGTGATCAACTTGCGGGTTCCGCCCATGAACCTATGCATAGGGGTTGGCACACGTTTTCGTCGTGATTCTCTGGTAGAAACTTCGGGGCACTCTTTGAGGTTCTATGTGTTGGTTGAATAGATGAATCTGAGATTGTGTGATGCATATCGTATAATCATACCCATGGATACTTGAGGTGACATTGGAGTATCTAGGTGACATTAGGACTTTGGTTGATTTGTGTCTTAAGGTGTTATTCTAGTACGAACTCTAGGGTTGTTTGTGACACTTATAGGAATAGCCCAACGGATTGATTGGAAAGAATAACTTTGAGGTGGTTTCGTACCCTACCATAATCTCTTCATTTGTTCTCCGCTATTAGTGACTTGGGAGTGACTCTTTGTTGCATGTTGAGGGATAGTTATGTGATCCAATTATGCTATTATTGTTGAGAGGACTTGCACTAGTGAAAGTATGAACCCTAGGCCTTATTTCCTAGCATTGCAATACCGTTTACGCTCACTTTTATCATTAGTTACCTTGCTGTTTTTATAATTTCAGATTACAAATACCTTTTATCTACTATCCATATACCACTTGTATCACCATCTCTTCGCCGAACTAGTGCACCTATACGATTTACCATTGTATTGGGTGTGTTGGGGACACAAGAGACTCTTTGTTATTTGGTTGCAGGGTTGCTTGAGAGAGACCATCTTCATCCTACGCCTCCTACGGATTGATAAACCTTAGGTCATCCACTTGAGGAAATTTGCTACTGTCCTACAAACCTCTGCACTTGGAGGCCCAACAATGTCTACAAGAAGAAGGTTGTGTAGTAGACATCAAGCTCTTTTCTGGCGTCGTTGCCGAGGAGGTGAGTGCTTTAAGGTATATCTTTAGATCTTGCAATCGAGTCTTTTAGTTTCTTGTTTTATCACTAGTTTAGTTTATAAAATAAAATTACAAAAAAATGGAATTGAGTTTGTCTCATACGCTTCACCTTTTTAATATCTTTCGTGAGTATGATGGAAAAGATAATTGTGCTCAAGTGCTAGAAGAAGAATGCATTAGAATGTTTGGAACTAAATATTTGAATGATGAGCATGATTGCAATGTTGTTAGTACGAATTCTTTGAATATCCATGACACTAATGATGATTGCACTAGTTATGATGAAAATGTCTCCTATAAACATGTCAATTTTTGTGGAGTGAATTGAGTTTGTAAGTACACACCAAATAGAGAAGATAGATATTGCAAGAAGCATAAGTACTTAGAAACTAAATTGTTGCAAGAAGAGCTAGATGATTGTGCTGAAAATTTAAATGTTCTTGGCCATACTTGTGAGCTTTGTAATGAACGTGGTCATTTAATTATCTGATGCAAATTCTTTCATGATCTAATCATGTCCAAGAATGGTGATGACTTGATTTCCCTTGCACATTATAATGAACTTAGTTTGCTTATGGGCTACGAAGAATGAAACGTATAACTAAGGATATTCCAAAATTTGCCCTTGATAGAGTTCTTCATTTTGACCTAGAGGAAATTTATATGTATTGTGCGGTGAATTGCATTGAAAATCCTTATATTGCCAATTACATAAAGAAAAGAAAACAAATAGAAGATGAAGAGAATACTAATGAAAGGGAAGAGACTTCCCAGTATCCTCCTATTATTTCTTATGATGAATCAGGTAACGAGGAGGAGCCTCCTATTCAACCAATCTCATTAATAAGGAGCTCCAAAAAGAGGATTGAACCCACACATGATGTGGTGAAGAAGAAGAAAAGAAAAAGGAAGAGAGGTAAAAAGATATCTCTCCCAAATAATGATGCTCCTATTACTATTGTGCCTCATGAAAATATAATTGAGGAAGATAATGATACTTCTTATGATCTTGAAAATCTTTTTGGCACTTGCTTGGAAGAATATGATAATTGCTATACTATTGGTGCTATCTATACTATTAATTATGAGAGTGATTATGCTTATGATATGAAAAGGCCCAAGCTTGGGGATTCTATGTTTGATGAATATGATGTTTTTGAGAATATATTTGCTGCAATTAATGTTTGTCCCAAGCTTGGGGATGCTACGCTTAATGAAGATGATATTTTTAGTCTCCCAAGTTTTAATATGCAAATTTATAATGATGATAGCATGCCTCCTACTTATGATGATTATTGTGATGATACTTATGCTATAAAAAGTAGTGATTATATTTATAAAACTTGTCATGATTATGGTTACCCTTTCTCTGAACATTACTCTTTTAATGTGGAAACAATTTATAGTATTCGAGTCTCTTATGATACTCCCACTATTCCGAATGAGAAGAAATTTGCTTATGTGGAGAGTAGTAAATTTTCTATGCTTGTAGATCATGAAAAGAATGCTTTAGGTCCTGGTTATATTGTTTAATTCATTCATGATGCTACTGAAAATTATTATGAGGGAGGAATATATGCTTGTAGGAATTGCAATAATATCAAGTTTCCTCTCTATGTGCTTAAAATTTTGAAGTTATGCTTGTTTTACCTTCCTATGCAAGTTGATTCTTGTTCCCACAAGTTGTTTGCTCACAAAATCCCTATGCATAGGAAGTGGGTTAGACTTAAATGTGCTAGTCATATTCTTCATGATGCTCTCTTTATGTTACAATTCTTATCTTTTATGTGAGCATCGTTGAAATCATCATGCCTAGCTAGGGGCGTTAAACTTTAGCGCTTGTTGGGAGGCAACCCAACTTTATTTTTGCTCCTTGCTTTTTGTTCCTGTTTAGTAATAAATAATTCATATAGCCTCTGTTTATATATGGTTTTATGCTTTTAATTAGTGTTTGTGCCAAGTAGAACCTTTGGGAAGACTTGGGGAAAGTCTTGTTGATCATGCTGTAAAAAAACAGAAACTTTAGCGCTCACGAGAATTGCTGCCATTTTTATTTGGAGAGTGATATTTAGTTAATTCTTTTTGAAGATGATTAATATATAAATTAATCAGGTCCATCAATTTATTTGATAATTTTATGAATTCCATAAGTATACGTTTGATCCAGATTACTACAGACTGTTCTGTTTTTGACAGATTCTGTTTTTCATGTGTTGTTTACTTATTTTGATGAATCTATGGCTAGTAAAATAGTTTATAAACCATAGAGAAGTTGGAATAAAGTAGGTTCAAAACCAATATAAATAAAGAATGAGTTCATTATAGTACCTTGAAGTGGTGATTTATTTTCTTATACTAACAGAGCTTACGAGTTTTCTGTTAAGTTTTGTGTTGTGAAGTTTTCAAGTTTTGGGTAAGGATTCGATGGACTATGGAATAAGGAGTGGAAAGAGCCTAATATTGGGGATTCCCAAGGAACCCTAAGGTAATATTCAAGGACAACCAATAGCCTAAGCTTGGGGATGCCCCGGAAGGCATCCCCTCTTTCGTCTTCGTTCATCGGTAACTTTACTTGGAGCTATATTTTTATTTACCACATGATATGTGTTTTGCTTGGAGCGTCAATTTATTTTGTTAGGATTTGCTTGCTGTTATTTAGAACATTGTTTTTCATCTTTTATTTCAATAAAAGTGGCATTGATAGCCTTTACTATGCCTATTTTACAAGTCTACATGTTGCTGTTTGAAAACAGAAAGTTTACCGCTGTTGCAATAATTCCCTAGAAAAGTCAGAATGTGATAAAATATTGAAACCTTTTGAATATTAAGCTCTGATAAATTTACTACAGTGGGAATTTTCTTTCATAATTTTTGGAGCTGGGGAAGTATGGATGTTGCAGCATTCTTTACATACTATCCAGTTTAGGCAGATTGTTGTTATGTTTGCATTGTTTGCATATGCTTGCTTCTTTAATGATTCTATTTGAGTATAGGACTATTAAATATGCAGAGGAATTTAGTATGCAATGTTGAATAATAACTTTAGTGATTTTCTACAGTATATTATGATAAGGTTTTGGGAATGTTTTATACTAACTTATCTCAGGAGTCCTTGTTGAGTTTTGTGTGGATGAAGCTTTTGAGATTTAGGGAGACCGTGATATGAGAGGAATTAAGGAGACACAAAAGCTCAAGCTTGGGGATGACCAAGGCACCCCAATATAATATCTCAAGAAGTCTCAAGCGTCTAAGCTTGGGGATGCCCCGGTTGGCATCCCACCTTTCTTCTTCAACAACTATCAGTTAGTATCGGTTGATCCTAAGTTTTTGCTTCTTCACATGATGTTTGCTATTCTTAGATGTCATTTTATTTTGCTTTGCTTGCTGTTTGAATAAAATACCAAGATCTGAAATTATTAAATGTTAGAGAGTCTTCACATAGTTGCATAATTATTCGACTACTCATTGATTTTCACTTATATCTTTCGGAGTAGTTTGTCATTTGCTCTAAGTGCTTCACTTATATCTTTTAGAGTATGGTGGTAGTTTTATTTTGAAGAAATGGATCAACTCTCATGCTTCACTTATATTATTTTGAGAGTCTTAAATAGCATGGTAATTTGCTTAAAATCCTAATATGCTAGGTATACAAGATTAGTAAAAAATTTCATATAAAGTATTGAATACTAAGAGAAGTTTGATGCTTGATGATTGTTTTGAGATATGAAGGTAATAATATCAAAGTCGTGCTAGTTGAGTAGTTGTGAAATTGAGAAATTCTTGTGTTGAAGTTTGCAAGTCCCGTAGCATGCTTGTGTTCTATATCAAAGGTGTTATTTGATTGTCCTCCTTATGAGTGGTGGTCGGGGACGAGCGATGGTCTTTTCCTACCAATCTATCCCCCTAGGAGCATGCGCGTAGTGCCGAGGTTTTTGATGACTTGTAGATTTTTGCAATAAGTATGTGAGTTCTTTATGACTAATGTTGAGTCCATGGATTATACGCACTCTCACCCTTCCATCCTTGCTAGCCTCTTCGGTACCGTGCATTGCCCTTTCTCACATTGAGAGTTGGCGCAAACTTCGCCGGTGCATCCAAACCCCGTGATATGATACGCTCTTTCACACATAAACCTCCTTATATCTTCCTAAAAACATCCACCATACCTACCTATTATGGCATTTCCATAGCCATTCCGAGATATATTGCCATGCAACTTTCCACCATCCAGTTTATCATGGCACATTCATCATTGTCATATTGCTTAGCATGATCATGTAGTTGACATAGTATTTGTGGCAAAGCCACCGTTCATGATTTTTTCATACTTGTCACTCTTGATTCATTGCATATCCCGGTACACCGCCGGAGGCATCCATATAGAGTCATAATTTGTTCTAGTATCGAGTTGTAATCATTGAGTTGTAAATAAATAGAAGTGTGATGATCATCATTCAATAGAGCATTGTCCCCAAAAAAGAGAAAGGCCAAAGAAAAAAATAAATAAAAAGGGGCAATGCTACTATACTTTTTCCCACACTTGTGCTTCAAAGTAGCACCATGATCTTTATGATAGAGAGTCTCTTGTTTTGTCACTTTCATATACTAGTGGGAATTTTTCATTATAGAACTTGGCTTGTATATTCCAACAATGGGCCTCCTCAAGTGCCCTAGGTCTTCATGAGCAAGCAAGTTGGATGCACACCCACTTAGTTTCTTTTGTTGAGCTTTCATACATTTATAGCTCTAGTGCATCCGTTGCATGGCAATCCCTACTCCTTGCATTAACATCAATCGGTGGGCATCTCCATAGCCCATTGATTAGCCTCATTGATGTGAGACTTTCTCCTTTTTGTCTTCTCCACATAACACCCCTCATTATTCTATTCCACCCATAGTGTTATATCCATGGCTCGCACTCATGTATTGCGTGAAAGTTTATAGGTTTGAGATTACTAAAGTATGAAACAATTGCTTGGCTTGTCATCGGGGTTGTGCATGATGAGAGCATTCTTGTGTGACGAAAATGGAGCATGATTAAACTATATGATTTTGCAGGGATGAACTTTCTTTGGCCATGTTATTTTGAGAAGACATAATTGCTTAGTTAGTATGCTTGAAGTATTATCATTTGTATGTCAATATGAACTTTTGTCTTGAATCTTTCGAATCTGAATATTCATACCACAATTAAGAAGAATTACATTGAAATTATGCCAAGTAGCACTCCGCATCAAAAATTTTGTTTTTATCATTTACCTACTCGAAGACGAGCAGGAATTAAGCTTGGGGATGCTGATACGTCTCCAACGTATCTATAATTTTTGATTGCTCCATGCTATATTATCTACTGTTTTGAATGTTTATGGGCTTTATTATACAATTTTATATCATTTTTTGGACTAACCTATTAACCCAGAGCCCAGTGCCAGTTTCTGTTTTTACCCTGTTTTAGGGTTTCGAAGAAAAGGAAAATCAAATGGAGTCCAATTGACCTGAAACTTCACGGAACTCATTTTTGGAAGGAAAGAAGCCCAGAAGACTTGGAGTGCACGTCGGGGGATCTGCGAGGAGGTCACGAGGCAGGGGGCGCACCCACCCCCCTAGGCGCGCCCTCCACCCTCGTGAGCCCCTCGTGGCCCCCCTGACGTACTTCTTCCGCCTATATATCTCCATATACCCTAAAAACATCCGTGAGCACAATAGATCGGGAGTTCCGCCGCCAGAAGCCTCCGTAGCCACCGAAAACCAATCTAGACCCGTTCCGGCACCCTGCCGAAGGGGGGAATCCCTCTCCGGTGGCTATCTTCATCATCCCGGTGCTCTCCATGACTAGGAGGGAGTAGTTCTCCCTCGGGGCTAAGGGTATGTACCAGTAGCTATGTGTTTGATCTCTCTCTCTCTCTCGTGTTCTTGAGGTGATACGATCTTGATGTATCGCGAGTTTTGCTATTATATTTGGATCCTATGATGTTTTCTTCCCCCTCTACTCTCTTGTAATGAATTGAGTTTCCCCTTTGAAGTTATCTTATCGGATTGAGTCTTTAAAGATTTGAGAACACTTGATGTATGTCTTGCCGTGCATATCTGTGGTGACAATGTGTGACGCCCCAAGACCGATGTGCCAGGTGTCCTCCAGTTATTCGCTGTTGTTGCCTTGTCATTTGCTTGCGTGTTGCATCTTTTCATGTCATCATGTCCATTGCATCATCATGTTTTTAAAACTTGCATCTGTTCCGGTCTCCTCGTTCTCTCTGTTGTTCGTTCTGAGCCCAGACACACTTGCACGCGCCCGCGGCATGTCCGAAATATTATTTTATAAGTGGCCGGAAAATGTTCTCGGAATGGGATGAAAGTTGGCATGCGGTGTTTTTATGTTGTAGGTAGGCCGCCTGCCAAGTTTCATCGCGTTCGGAGCCCGTTTGATAGCCCAACCGTTAACTATAGCGACAATATAGTCGGTCAAAACGTCGGACGTTTTTGGTCTCCGGAAACAGTCGCCGGGCCTCCCTCTCTTCTCTTCTCTCAGCTCGAGACCGTCTACCCAGCCCACTACCTACCGCCAGGTCCAACCTAACCTCTCTCGTCAGCCCGCAGCCCCACTCGCGCGCGCCCGGAAGTTGTCCCGAACCCGACCCGGACTGTCGCCACCGTTGTGTCCGGATCATCCCCTAACATCTACAAAACGTCACCGTTTTCTTATTTGAGATCCCTAGCTATTTTTTTCGCGACCGTCTGATTAAGATCGGAGGGACCAAATGCCTCTATCCAAAAATCCTATTGCTGTATATAAACCAACTTGTCTAAACCCTAAAATCTAGGAGTCTTGTCCCTGCCGCCGCCACTCCTCTCCCACATCGGGATCTCCTCCCGATCCAAATCCATCCCCTCCCAAATCCCCCCTCGTGTTCACCACCAGACCAACCCACGCCCTCCTTCTCACGCCTGAGGCCTCCCTGCCGACCTCGGGACTCTGCAGCCGTGCGCCTCCTCGTCGCTGTTTCCTCCTCGCCGCATCCACCAGGAACGGCCTCGTCCCGCCCCGCCATCTTCCCTCGTTCTTCCTACTCCCTCTGTTCGTCTCTCTCTCAAGGCTCTCTCTCTCTGTCTTGCACAGGAAACGCCCGATCCGCTCCAGCCTTGCCGTCTCGCAGAAGTCCCCATGTCTGGGTCCACGCCCCCGCAAGCCATGGCCGAGGTAGCTGCCTCCTCGCACGCCCGATGCGCGGACACGACCCCTTAACCCTGCCGACGAGGTCTGCCGCCAAGGACGCCCTGCCATGGTGCCACCGTTTCAAGCTTCAAGCCCCGGACGCCAAGTCCCCTGCCGCCCAGGACCCGTCGCGCGCCTTCCTCTGCATCGAACGGGAGGACGAGATGCTCGTTTCCCTCGCCATCGATGCGCCCGCGCGCCAGGTTCCTCGCGGTCACCCCCGGAGCTGGTCCGCGCCGGCCTTCCCTGCATGCCCGCTGCCGCCGTTCCCGAGTCTCCTGCCGCCATGGACTTCCTCCGCCGCTCATCGCTGGCACGGGACATCGGCGCCCCCAACCTCCTCATCGCCGCACGCCTATAGGTTCCCTGCCTCGCTGCCCTATGCTTGGATCCGGCCGTCCCCGCGCCGTCGCGGCCCTGCAGAGCCGCGCTCAAGACCCACCGGCGCCGCCCGCAAGTCCCCGGCGTCGCTCTGCTGCGTTTCCCTTCAGAGACGAGCAGAGCAGTTCCCCCGCGCCTGGAACCGCTCGATCTTGTTGACCGCAGCCACGTGCTCGTGCAGCACCTCGCTGGGCCGCTGCCAAGGCCCAGCCTACTTCCCCCTGATCCAGCCTCCTGAACCGCAAAGCCAGCGCCAGGCCTCCCTCTTCCCACCGAACCGGGCCGAGCCCATGGTGAGACCACCCCGCTGGCGCCCCTCTTTTTTTTCCTGCTGTTGGGCTGCCCAGATTTGGCCCGTTTCTATTTTTTCCGTGCGCTGCGATTTTCTCTTTTATCCAGAAAACTACTGTTTTACAGTTAGGTCCCTAAACTTCATGCATTTAATAACTTCACAACCGTGCATCGGATCTAAATGAATTATATATGGAAGTTGCTTAGAATTTTATCTACTTTCATAATCTATCATTTCCATCCATGTTTAAAATGTTGTTTGATTAATTTTTGCTCTATGTCATGCTAAAATGATTTATTCCATTACTAAATAACCGTAGCTCCAAATTTAATAAACTTTATATGTAAATGGGGTAGAAAAATGCCTAGTTTAACATGGTGGCCTTACTTTGCATGTTTAACAACTCTAAAATATGGTTTAGGGCAGAACAGGACCAAACCTAATATATGCATATGAGGAGTTTCCGGACTTGTTGTTTTGTTGTTCCGGCCTCATTTAAACTTGCCTAGATAGGTAGTTTTCTTTTGCTTCACCCTCTTGCCATGCTTAACAACATTTAATATTGTTGGGTACATAAACAAGATCGAACTAAATACGTTATGTGGTGTTTTGGTAATATGCAACTCCGTTGCATAATGAGCTCCACTTAATTTGTAGGATTGTTTGTGCACTTTGCCATGCCATGCTTCTGTAAACCGGACATGCATCATACTTGTTGTGCATCATGTCATGTTGATGCTTTGGTTATTTACTATGTTGTTTGCTTCTTTCCGGTGTGCTTCTTCGGGTTGTATCCGGTAACGTCGTGTGTGTGAGGATCCGTTCGACTACGTTCCGTTTGTCTTCTTCATGGACTCGTTCCTCTTCCTTGCGGGATTTCAGGCAAGATGACCATACCCTCGAAATCACTTCTATCTTTGCTTGCTAGATGCTCGCTCTTTTGCTATGCCTATGCTGCGATACCTACCACTTGCTTGTCATGCCTCCCATATTGTTGAACCAAGCCTCTAACCCACCTTGTCCTAGCAAACCATTGTTTGGCTATGTTACCGCTTTGCTCAGCCCTCTTATAGCGTTGTTAGTTGCAGGTGAAGATTGAAGTTTGTTCCTCGTTGGAACATGGAGATGTTGTTCCTTGTTGGAACATGTTTACTTGTTGGGATATCACAATATATCTTATTTAATTAAATACATCTATATACTTGGTAAAGGGTGGAAGGCTCGGCCTTATGCCTGGTGTTTTGTTCCACTCTTGCCGCCCTAGTTTCCGTCATATCGGTGTTATGTTCCCGGATTTTGCGTTCCTTACGCGGTTGGGCTATTATGGGAACCCCTTGATAGTTCGCCTTAAGTAAAGCTCTTCCAGCAATGCCCAACATTGGTTTTACCATTTTCCACCTAGCCTTTTCTTTTCCCTTGGGAGTCGCGCTCCTGAGGGTCATCATTATTTACCCCCCCCCCCCCCCGGGCCAGTGCTCCTCTGAGTGTTGGTCCAACTGAGCGATGTCCGGGGCTACCAGGGGCAACTCTGGGCTGGCCTACCCGACGTCTGGCTCATCTTAGTGTGCCTTGAGAAAGAGATATGTGCAGCTCCTATCGGGATTTGTCGGCACATTCGGACGGTGTTGCTGGTTTAGTTTTACCATTGTCGATGATGTCTTGTAGAACCGGGATACCGAGTCTGATCGGAATGTCTCGGGAGGAGGTCTATTCCTTCGTTGACCGTGAGAGCTTGTGATGGGCTAAGTTGGGACACCCCTGCAGGGATTTGAACTTTCGAAAGCCATGCCCGCGGTTATGGGCAGATGGGAATTTGTTAACATCCGGTTGTAGAAAACCTAAAGTTGACCTTAATTAAAATATATCAACAACGTGTGTAACCGTGATGGTCTCTTTCCGGCGGAGTCCGGGAAGTGAACACGGTTGTTGGAGTTATGCTTGACGTAGGTTGCTATAGGATCACTTCTTGATCATACTTTTATCGACCGTGCTTTGCCTTCTCTTCTCGCTCTCATTTGCGTATGTTAGCCACCATATATGCTAGTCGCTTGCTGCAGCTCCACCTCATACTTTTACCTTACCCTTAAGCTTAAATAGTCTTGATCGCAAGGGTGCAAGATTGCTGAGTCCCTGTGACTCACAGATACTTCCAAAACCAGCTTGCAGGTGCCGATGAGACCTTGCAGATGACGCAACCAAGCTCAGGAGGAGCTCGATGAAGATCTTGTCCTTTGTGTTGCTTCGTTCTAGTTGATCAGTAATGGAGCCCAGTTGGGGTCGATTGGGGACCTTTGTCGCATTTGGGGTTCTTCTTTTATTTTGGTTCCGTAGTCGGACCTTGTGTGTATCTGGTTGATGTAATGCTTTATTCATGTAATTGCGTGAAGTGGCGATTGTAAGCCAACTATGTATCTTTTCCCTTATTGTATTACATGGGTTGTGTGAAGATTACCTCACTTGCGACATTGCTTTCAATGCGGTTATGCCTCTAAGTCGTGCTTCGACACGTGGGAGATATAGCCGCATCGAGGGCGTTACACAATGGGATATCACGTGATTCACTTGATGTATGTTTTGGTGATCAACTTGCGGGTTCCGCCCATGAACCTATGCATAGGGGTTGGCACACGTTTTCGTCGTGATTCTCCGGTAGAAACTTCAGGGCACTCTTTGAGGTTCTATGTGTTGGTTGAATAGATGAATCTGAGATTGTGTGATGCATATCGTATAATCATACCCATGGATACTTGAGGTGACATTAGAGTATCTAGGTGACATTAGGGTTTTTGTTGATTTGTGTCTTAAGGTGTTATTCTAGTACGAACTCTAGGGCTGTTTGTGACACTTATAGGAATAGCCCAATGGATTGATTGGAAAGAATAACTTTGAGGTGGTTTCGTACCCTACCATAATCTCTTCGTTTGTTCTCCGCTATTAGCGACTTGGGAGTGAATCTTTGTTGCATGTTTAGGGATAGTTATGTGATCCAATTATGCTATTATTGTTGAGAGGACTTGCACTAGTGAAAGTATGAACCCTAGGCCTTATTTCCTAGCATTGCAATACCATTTACGCTCACTTTTATCATTAGTTACCTTGCTGTTTTTATAATTTCAGATTACAAATACCTTTTATCTACTATCCATATACCACTTGTATCACCATCTCTTCGCCGAACTAGTGCACCTATACAATTTACCATTGTATTGGGTGTGTTGGGGACACAAGAGACTCTTTGTTATTTGGTTGCAGGGTTGCTTGAGAGAGACCACCCACGGATTGATAAACCTTAGGTCATCCACTTGAGGGAAATTTGCTACTGTCCAACAAACCTCTGCACTTGGAGGCCCAACAACGTCTACAAGAAGAAGGTTGTGTAGTAGACATCAGGCCTCCCCTGAGGAGGTCTTGTGTCGTCCGCCTCGCGAGGCTTGGCCCCTCGTGAGGGTCTTGAACGTTTGCCGGTGAAGATGAGCCGTATGGGTCCGGTGGTGGAGCCATGTTGTGGGCCGCGGGCAGGCAAGTCGGGGGACCCCTGTTGCCTGAACACTGACAATGCCCCCGTGATAGATAGATCGATCTGGCGGGACATGCTTTATTCTTCAGGCCCTGACGGAGATCTTATGTTTATCTGTGAACAGTTTTGTCTCTGTCTTTATGGTGAGGTGGTACGGGCTGGTATTCGGCTTTAGTTGCCGCTTTGTCCCGACCACGTGGTGGTCGGTCAGTTGCATTGTGCACTGATGGCACAGGCTCCAACGCCTCATCATCGAATTGAGGTAATAATTTGCGCTTTGGATAACTTTTGAGTGGTTGCTTGAGGCTGTATTCTTCAGCTACCAAGACATTAGTCCATCTATCATTGAGCAGATCTTGACCAGCTTGAAGCTCTTGCTGCTTCTTTTTTAGGCTCCTTGAAGTGGCTATTAGCCGGCGCTTGAAGCGCTCCTGCTCAAGAGGCTCCTCAGGCACAATGAAATCCTCGGTGCCGAGGCTTGCCTCATCCTTGAAGATTGGAAGGTAATTAATATCCTCCTAGTCTTCGTGTATGGCCTATTCGTCAGGGCTGACTCGCCCATCTTCCCGTTCGTCCTGTTTGGGAGTTGGCTGAACGGGGTCTTCCTTGTCTTCGGCACCGTCCGGAGTGTTATCTTCTCCGGTGCCGGTGTTGCTGTCTTTGCTGCGGCGTGACTTAGAGCGGCGCCGCTGACGACGGCGCTTTGGTTGTATCTCGGGAGGTTTATCCTCAACCGGATCTTCCTTGTCATCGCCGCTATTCTCTTTTGGTGCATCCACCATCTATACGTCATACGAGGAAGTGGCCGTCCAGCGTCCGGTAAACGGCGGCTGTTTTGGGCCTCTTCTTCTCCGGCATCGTCATCCATACCATCGATGTCGTCGGAGCCGTAATCGAGCATGTCAGTTATGTCTTCGACGGTGGCTATTAAGTGGGAGGGATGTGGCAAGCGAAATTCTCCGTCCTCGACCTCCAGTTCAAACCGGATATAATTCCGTTGTGAGTCCCCCACTAGGGAGAGTGTTTTTAACGAGTTTAGCACATCGTCTAAAGGCGAGTGCTGGAAGATGTCCGCGGAGCTGAATTCGACGATCGATGCCCGATCAAGCTCGTCGTGCGCGGACGCACATGCTTTGGAACCTATAGCCGGAAACGTGTCTGAGGTTCTAGCATCACAGATCTAACTTGGGGTTGGGTCTGTGTGCGGCTCCAACGCTGCTGAGTCTGCGGCCTCCGTGGCAGGGTTGAGCCTCTCATCCTCGGATGGCGTGACCTGCTTCAGATCTAGAGCCGAAGCAGTTGTAGGTTCTATCTCCTGGGTGTAGATCGATGACAGATTTAAGTCATGTTCATCGTGGTGACGGGGAGCGGCTACTGCCGCGGTCTCGAATCCGTCGAAGATCAAGTCTCCGTGGATGTCCGCGACATAGTTCAAGCTTCCAAATCTGACCTGATGGCCAGGGGCATAGCTATCGATCTGCTCTAGATGGCCAAGCGAGTTATCCCGCAGTGCGAAGCCGCCGAACACGAAGATCTGTCCGGGAAGGAAGGTTGCTCCCTAGACCATGTTGTTGTGGATGATTGACGGGGCCATCGAACCTCTTGGCGATGACATAACGGAACTCTCAATGAAAGCACCAATGTCGGTGTCAAAACCAGCAGATCTCACGTAGGGGGTCTCGAACTGTGTGTCTGAGGTTGATGGTAACAGGAGACAGGGAACACAATGTTTACCCAGGTTCGGGCCCTCTCGATGGAGATAAAACCCTACGTCCTACTAGATTAATATTGATGAGTATAGGGGTTACAAGAGTTGATCTACCACGAGATCGTAATGGCTAAACCCTAGAAGTCTAGCCTATCTGATTATGATTGTTCTTACAGACTAAACCCTCAAGTTTATATAAACACCGGAGGGGACTAGGCTTATACGAAGTCGGTTACATAGAAAGGAAAAAGTATATTCGGCCGCCTGGCTTGCCATCCACGCAAAGAAGAGCCCTATCCGGACACGGGAGAAAGTCTTCCATCTTATATCCTCATGGCCCAATAGTCCGGCCCATGTCCAACAGACCGGACGCCCGAGGACCCCTTAGTCCAGGAGTCCCTCATGCCCACCTCGGTGGCCTCCCGTACCCCTTCTTTGCACTATAAATTCCCAAATATTCCGAAACCCCTCGGGGTGAACCTAGATCAGAAGTTCCGCCGCCGCAAGGCTCTATAGCCACCAAAAACCAACCTAGACCCCGTTCCAGCACCCTGTCGGAGGGGGGAATCATCTCCGGTGGCCATCTTCATCATCACGGTGGCCACCACGATGAGGAGGGACTAGTCCACCCTCGGGGCTGGGGTTTGCACCAGTAGCTATGTGTTTAATCTCTCTCTCTCTCTCGTGTTCCTGAGATGTCACGATCTTGATGTATCGCGGGCTTTGTTAATATAGTCAGATCATATGGTGTTTTCCCCTCTCTATCTTGTTGTGATGAACTAAGTTTTCCCTTTGAGATTTCGTTGTTATCGGATTGAATACTTTTATGGATTTGAGAACACTTGATATATGTCTTGCAATTGAATACTTGTGGTGACAATTGGGTATCTGAAAGTGCAACTATCCCTGGGTGGTTTTGGTAATTCCCAACAACATATAGCTCATTGAACTAATGCTCTTTCAAGATGATCATTTCAGAAAGTTCAATGATTGGCATGGCATGGACTAGGAATGTGGACGCCTCAAAATGCTAAGGACACCCATTGGCTCAAGCTCAAGACTCTACATTTTCATTTTAGTGATCCAAGATCACATTGAGTCCATAGGAAAAGCCAATACTATTAAAAGGGGATGAGGTGTTAATGGCTTGCTTGCTCAAAATGCTTAGTGATATGCTCCAAAAGCCCTCAACCACTTCCTCATATCCACATATGTCCCAAACCAAAAGTCAAACTCGGCCCCACCGATTTGATCTATCTGGCGCCACCGAGTTCATTTCACATAGCCACTGCCAGAAACCCTAATCAGTTCGGTCTCACCGATAGGGATCTCGTTCTCACCGAGATGGGATTGCAAACTCTCTGTTTCCATAACATTTTGGCCTAACCGAGATGAGCGATCGGTCCCACCGAGTTCACAATGCAAACTCTTTGTTTCCCTCTCGTAACGTTTCGGTCTCACCGAAATGAGCACTTCGGTCCCACCGAGTTTGCCTGACCAACTCTCTGTTTGCCTATTATAGAAATCGGTCTTACCGACTTTATGTGATCGGTCTCACCGAAATTACGTTAAGCCCTAACCCTAATGAAATTGGTCCCACCGATTTGACATGTCGGTCCCACCAAAAATCCTAACGTTCACATTTTAAACTAAATCAGTGTGACCGAGTTTCATGATTCGGTCTCACCGAGTTTGGTGAATTGTGTGTAACGATTAGATTTTGTGTGGAGGCTATATATACCCCTCCACCCACTCTTCATTCGTGTAGAGAGCTATCAGAACGTGCCTACACTTCCAACATACATTTTCTGAGAGAGAACCACCTACTCATGTGTTGAGACCAAGATATTCCATTCCAACCACAAGAATCTTGATCTCTAGCCTTCCCCAAGTTGCTTTCCACTCAAATCATCTTTCCACCAAATCCAAATCTATGAGAGGGAGTTGAGTGTTGGGGAGACTATCATTTGAAGCCCAAGAGCAAGGAGTTCATCATCAACACACCATCTATTACCTTTTGGAGAGTAGTGTCTCCTAGATTGGTTAGGTGTCACTTGGGAGCCTCCGTCAAGATTGTGGAGTTGAACCAAGGAGTTTGTACGGGCAAGGAGATCGCCTACTTCGTGAAGATCTACCCTAGTGAGGCAAGTCCTTTGTGGGCGATGGCCATGGTGGGATAGACAAGGTTGCTTCTTCGTGGACCCTTCGTGGGTGGAGCCCTCCGTGGACTTGCATAGCCGTTACCCTTCGTGGGTTGAAGTCTCCATCAATGTGGATGTACAATAGCACCACCTATCAGAACCACGCCAAAAATATATGTGTCTACATTGTGTTTGCTCCCTCCAAACTCCTCCCTTTACCTTCATGTGCAATATTTTTACATTCCACTGCTATACTCTTAGACTTGCATGTGTAGGTTGATTGCTTGACTTGTGCTAAGTTGCTAAAATCTTCCAAGACTTAAAATTGGGAAAAGGATAGATTTTTATTTGGTTAATTAGTCTAATCACCCCCCTCTAGACATACTTTCGATCCTACAAGTGGTATCAGAGCTTTGGTCTCCATTTTCCTTGATTTGCATAGCTTTGGTGATCATAGCCTTAGTTTCACAACCTAGGAGAGTATGGCATCTAGCGAGGGAAATTACCACTGTAGAGGTCCTTACTTTGATGGTACTAATTTTGCTAGTTGGAAGCATAAGATGAATATGCATATTCTTGGACATAACCCCGCCGTTTGGGCTATTGTGTATATTGGCTTGCAGGGTGAATTCTTTGATGGGAGATAACCGAACTGTGAAGCTACCGCGGAAGAGTTGAAGATGTTGCAATACAATGCTCAAGCTTGCGACATCCTCTTCAATGGATTGTGCCCCGAAGAATTCAACAATATTAGCCGTCTTGAGAATGTAAAGAAAATTTGGGATACTTTGATTGAGATGCACGAGGGTGCCGACTCCGTCAAGGAATCCAAAATGGATGTGCTTCAAAGTCAACTTGACAAGTTCAAAATGAAGGATGGTGAAGGTGTCGCTGAAATGTACTCTAGGCTTGCTCTCATCACAAATGAGATTGCCGGCTTAGGAAGTGAAGAGATGACCGATAGATTCATCATCAAGAAGATCCTAAGAGCCTTGGATGGAAAATATGATACCATGTGCACATTGATCCAAATGATGCCCAGTTACAAAGATCTCAAGCCAACGGAAGTTATTGGAAGAATTGTTTCTCATGAGATGTCACTCAAGGATAAGGAAGAGCTTCACAACAAGTCAAGTGGTGCTTACAAAGCCTCATGTGATGCTCCTACATCATCAAGTGAGAAATAAACCTTCAATGAGGAATTGAGCCTAATGGTGAAGAACTTCAACAAGTTCTACAAGAGTAGAAGCAAGGAAAGAAGTTCCAAGTCAAGGTCCTACAATGACAAAAGATCTTCGAGTCGTGAGCGTAATTGCTACAATTGTGGAAGACCCGGACAGTACTCCAATGAGTGTACGACTCCCTACAAAAGAAGAGAAGATTCACCCAAAAGGAGAAGTAGAAGAGAAGAATCACCTCCAAGAGAGAGAAGGAGTAGAGATGATCGTTATGAACAAAGAACCTCTCAGAAAAGCAAGGATTCGAAAAGGAAGGACAAGTCATCAAGGAGCTACACAAAACGAAGACATCAAGCTCATCTTGGTGAATGGGTATCCGGCTCCGACTCCGGCCATCACTCCGAAAGAAGTTATCACTCCGACTCCGAATATACTCAAGATGCAGGTGTTGCCGGTCTCGCACTTGTGTCATCCAACTCCTACGACATATTTGATTCACCAAATGAAGGAATTGGAAGATGCTTCATGGCTAAAGGCCCCAAGGTATCACACCCCAAGTATGTTGATTTCAATAGTGATGAGGATGATTTGCTAGGTGATGATGATTTTCTTATTAACAACTCTAGTGATGAAAACTATGATGAAATTGCTATTAATCATGATAATCAAGATAAAACGAATGACGTTGATAAGAAGGAGATTGAGCGTCTAACTAAAGAACTAAACACTCTTAAGTTAGCTCATGAAACTACCTTCAAGGATCATCGAGAGCTTTTAAAGACTCGTGAGAAGCTACACTTTGAAAAGCTCAATCTAGAGCAAGAGCATGGGTTATTAAAAGAAATCAATGATGATCTTCATAAGAAAAGTTCTTCTTACATTGCCAAGCGTTTACTCTTCTCTACTTACATGCCACAAGTAAAATCTAGCAACAATAGTAAGAAAGATTCTTCTTCTAGTAGTAACAATAATCATGCTAAATCCAATGTTGTTGCTTCTAGTAGTTCTCTTGATTCCACTAATGATTCTCTTAGCCAAGTTACACTTGATCAAGAAAATAGCTTATTAAAGGGAATTATAGAGAAAGGTATTTACAAGAGCCTTGCCGGGAGTAAGAAATTTGAGGAAATTGTACGCCAACAAGGAAGGCACCGGAAGAATCAAGGTGTTGGTTTTGAACGCAAGTTCAATGCCAATGGAGTTGAGTGGGAAGAAGATAAATAACCGAAGACGAAGTTTGTTCATGAACAAGAGAAGTATGATCCCACTTCATTCAAGGGAACACAAGCTCAAGATGATCTTCCACCACAAGACCACAAGCTAAAAGCCAAGGACAAGCTTCAAGAGGATATTGATGCATTTGAAGATGCTCCTAAGGCCTTGGTCAAGTGGGTTCCCAAGACTACATCAAGTTCTACTTCATCAAGTACGACTACAACTCCAAGGATTCCCATCAAGATGATGTGGATCCTGAAGAAGAAGAACTAGAGAGTTCTCGAGGGTGACTTTGCCAACATACTTCACTCATATTCATTTGGCAAGGATAAGTGCAATCAACTTTCACATCTTGCACTAGTTCATGGAGTCACAAACCCTCTTGTTGGTAAGACAAGGGACAAGGTGACCTAATGCTTTCATGGACAACATCTTGTGTGAATTTCACTCTATGTCTATGGATATCCTTGTATGTTCCTTGTGAGTCTAACCCATGTAGGTATTGAAAGTGCAACTCACTCCAATGGATTGCTCCAAATGATCTACATCAACATTGAGCATCTACATCTCCAACACCTACATGAAGTCATCATCGACAAACCCAAGGTTAGTTCATACCTCTTAGGGGGGATATCACATCTAGGGGGAGCTTTGCTCTAAGAATTGAACTAAAGCAACTCTAATGGTGTGAACACAACAATACTTTATGTAAAAGTGGTAACCCCACTTGTGCTTAAACGATGAGTATGACCTACGATAAAATGTTATCATTTGACTCCTCAGTCAATATACTCGTATATAGATGACCTAGTCATCGCCAATTGCTTGATAGATGCTAGAGTGTTTGTGCATGCCTTGCCACATATTTCATTTGCTATCTTATTGTGTGAGCATGTTGGTCGCATATTATTACCATTTGAGGACATCCATTTGTTGCTTTTGTTGTTTGGCTTATTTCTTTTTGCCAAATGGATGGAGATGAATGCCTAAGAACTCCCTCTAGCTATTTATGCTTTTCTCATCTCAAACTCTATTCATGCTACATCACAAAGTTTGAACAAGTCGAATTCGGACCCTCCGGGTGAGAAGCACTTGGAGTCACCGATCCTCAAGGGCTCAACTTCCAAAACCTCTTAGTGAATTTCGGTCTGACCGATCCATTCCATTCGGTCATACCGAGTTCATTAAGTTGATCTAGGTTTTAATCTCGGTGCAACCGATTTGAACCCTTCGGTCACACCGAGTTGCAGCAATCGCTTGCAATTCTGCATCTCGGTGCCACCGAGTTGTTCCACTCGGTCACACCAACAGAATCTGGATATATATACCCGGGCTGAAATTTTGGAAATTTCTCCAAACACATCGCCCGCGCCTGTCCAGCTCTTCTGACTCGAGGTCTCCGGATCATTTCCTCATCGCCCATGACTTCCTGCTTCTGGTGTCCTCTACCGTCAACGGAAATCCTTGCCGCTGTTGCCGCCGTAGCGGGTTCATCACCAAGCTAGGGTACGAACTCGACCCTTTGTGCTTTCCTCTCCCCGATTCTTAGCACAAAGATCAATGCCATGATTCCTTTCACGATTGAAATAGTCCTATCCAATTAAAACTTCCTTTAGATTAGTTTTGATCCAAAAACTTAGAGTTAGGTTTCCGCCGAACTCATCTTGGACCGACCGATTTGAAAAATTCGGTCTCACCGATTTGGCCTAGGCCATTGCACATGTACTACTCGGTCTGACCGAAGTGTACAAATTGGTGTGATCAAGTTTACTTTCTCAGTGAAACCCTAGCATCTCGGAGTCACCGAACTATGTCTCGATCTGACCGATTTCACATGTTTAGACTCTAAAAGTTGCTTCAATGTCACCGAGTTTGTCATATTGGTAGGTCTGAAATGCTTTCTGCGGAAAACTAGAATTAAGTTTCTGAGTCAGTCTTTTTGCCAAAATAGTTGTACTTTGTGATGCTCATCTACTCTACCTATACCCATATGTTCACAGGGTCAATTTCAGCAATGTCAGACCAGAGTGACAGCTAGAACAGGTCAGAGGAGCACCAAAATCTTAGTGAGGGCACTAGTCCCTCAAGCTGCTTAGATGATGGAAGCAGAAGCACTCCCAAATATTTGCCTAAGGCTGCTACTAGGCATAGGAAAAAGAGAACCTCATAATCTGAAGATGAGGATTATATTGTTGATGAGGAGGTCACTTCAAAGAAGAAGTTGATCAAGAAAGAACATGTTTCTGCTGCTGCTACTGCTGCTGGCATCAAGCCAAGCTTGAAAATAAAGGCTCCTGCTCAAAGAAAGCCTATGTCAAAATCCAGGGCCTCAACTCTTGAAATCTTGAAATCAAAGGAAGAAGAGGCTACTGGAGGCAAGAAGAGAAAGGAAATGGTCAAGAAGACCATGGCCAGGGTGATTGGAAAGCCTTCCATGATGGAAGAGCCTGAAGAGGATGAGGATGCAGAAGAAGATGTTGCACCAGCTCCCAAGACATAGAAATTTATGGGAGATGCAATTAAGTCTGGGGCTGCAACATCCAAGCCCAAGACTTCTCCAAAGCAACATGAACCTAAGAGAAGCACTAGAAACATCCCTGCTGCAGAGAAGAATAAGGCCCCAATGCCCGAAGTTGAAGAAGAAGAAGAAGAGCCCCAAGTGCTCAAAAAGCTCAAGCCCAAGATACCTGACCATGATGACAATCATCCTATTGCAGAGAACATGAAGTTAAGGAAAGATACAAGTCTCAGACTATGGAGGCAAACTCATCCTTATGAAACAAGGAGAAGAACTGATGTGGATTACAGGTTCCACACTAAGGAACAGCAGGACTTCTATGAGACTGTCCTCCTGGACAAGAAGCCCATAGTTAGTGACATGAAGTGGGTCGACTGGACTTACATTGATGACAATGAAGATCACTTTCCTGGAGTTCATGAGAGCTTCAGAATGAATGGAGTTGATGCTTTTGTGGGTCAAAAACTGACCAAATGGAATGATGAGATGGTGATGCAGTTCTACTCCACAGCTCACTTTTATCCAAATTGCAAGATTGTCTAGATGACAGAGGGTACAAGGTACCAATCTTCCATTGCTGAGTGGGCTGAGCTGATCCATGCTCCTGAAGAAGGAGAGAATGGTACTGATGTGTATGCCAAGCCCAGGAAAGGCCACAACTCCATGGCACACATGTACAAGGAGATACCAGATGATGCCTTGGAGACACATAAGTTTGGCTCAGTTTACTATCTTCTGTCAGGGCTGCCAACTATCAACACTATCCTGAGGCACACATTGTTGTCCAAGTCTGGAGATGATAGGATGATCAGAGGGCATTCAATTAACTTGATGCATATGTTTGATGTGCCAGAGAAGTTCAAGGTGATGACCTTGATATTTGAGACAGTTAAGAGGACTGCAGCTGATCAAAAGAGATCATGTGGCTATGTGCCACACATTCAGATGCTCATTGATTCCAAGGTGGGCACAGGCACATACTTGCTTGACAAAGAGCACCTTCCCTTGAGGCCAGATTTTTAGGATAACATAGTTGTCATGGATGCTTCACATCCTACTTTTGTTGAGGCTCAAGAGAAGAGGGAGAAGGCTAAGGTAGAAAAGGCTTCAAAGATTCCAGATGCCTCCGCTGCAAATCTCAAGACCAAGCAGGACCAGCTTAGCTATCTTCTTGAAGCTACAGTGAGGATTGAGAAAGGACTAACCACCATGACTCAAAACCAAGAGAGTCTTGAGAGAATCATTAAGACTAAGTTTTATGATCTAGACTTGAAGGTCACAGAGATTCAGACTACAGTTGAGCAACTCCAAGAAGAAGCACAGGAGAGGAGAGGAAGAACTACAACAGATGCTTATCAAAGGGTGCCTGGAGCACAAAGTTCTGTAGTTGTGCCAGTCAGTGACACAAGGGCCACAACCTCAGCACCTGTAGCCACAACCTCAGTTGCCCCTCCAGTGGCAACCCCTCTAGTTCCTCAGACATCAGCCGAAGCCTTTGCAGATGTTGTTCTCTCCATGCCATCTTCGCACTCCAGAGCTCCTGGAGATCGTGCTTAGAGTGTCGTATAGCACTATGCATTTTCGAGCTTTTTGGTAACTTGTTGCCAAAGAGGGAGAAAGTGTATAGATCATAGGCTTCGAGAGAGAGTGTGTGTGTCTTGCTTCTTATTTGTCTCTCTTGCTACTTATTTGCTCATTTTTCTCGTGTGTTTGCTACAATATTTATGCTTGTGTGTGAGATACTCTTATGATCATGTGCTTGATCATATTATGCTTCATTATATGTGCTTGAATGATGCTATCTTATCATCTGTGTATGATCAATCATATTTGTCTTGGTGATGAGTGCATGCTTTTTTATTCTATCATTTTGAGCGCTCCACCAAGATGTATGTGACATGGAAGAGTAACCCATGATCCTAATCGATTGTGCATTTGCATTCAAAAGCAAATCATAAATAATGCACAAATTTAGGGGGAGCTCTTGCTTATCACATACTTCTCAAAGCGACGATATATTTCATTCTTATTATCATGTGTCGAAGCTTTGATCTATATGTTGTCATCAATTACCAAAAAGGGGGAGATTGAAAGTGCAACTAATCCCTGGGTGGTTTTGGTAATTTATAACAACATATAGCTCATTGAACTAATATTCCTTCAAGATGATTATTTCAGAAAGTTCAATGATTGGCATGGCATGGACTAGAGATGTGGACCCCTCAAAATGCTAAAGAAAAATATTGGCAAAAGTTCAAGACTCTTCATTTCTATTTTAGTGATCCAAGATCACAATGAGTCCATAAGAAAGCCAATACTATTAAAAGGGGATGAGGTGTTGTGTTGGGGATATTACTGCTGGGCGTAAACCGGCCTATCTGGGCCGGGTCAACTTCATCAGTAGTTCAAGAGTGCTAAAGCCCAAGAAGGCAGATGAGGGCCTAAGGCCCGTAGTCGGTTCAAGACTTGTAGCTGTAAACCGGTATTTGTATATAAACTTGTATTGTAAGTTAGGAATAAGGAGAGGCCAACCCGGATGCGAATATCGACCGGTGTTGGGACTCTGTGAACCGACGGGCGTCACCCGTGTATATAAGGGGACGATCCGGCGGCGGTTCAAGGACGACAGACAACAACTCGAGACATAGGCGAAGCTTGTTTGCTCCCTAGTCATTGAAACCCCATCAATTCCATCACAACTAGACGTAGGCTTTTACCTTCATCGAAGGGGCCGAACTAGTATAAACTCTCTTGTGTCCCTGTGTCCGCTTTAACCCCTTCAAGCTAACCCGTCGCGATGGCTCCACGACTAAGTCCTTTCTCTAGGACATCTGCCGTGACGAAACCACGACAGTTGGCACCCACCGTGGGGCTATCACACGATGGTTTCAGGTTCTTGGAGGGCCGCTTTAAAGGACTCGAGGGCTACGCTGTAGGCCGGATGACTAAGAGTCGTCGCGGCAAGCTCTACATCGACAACGCAGGTTGGGGTCCCGAGGCCAGCTCAGTTGAGTACGGGTACCGGGTCCCCTTTGGTGGCATTCATGTTTTCATTGGCAAGATCGGTGAACCGGGCCCTGAGCCGGACATCTGCACCGACCTCGTCGAGACGGCTCAGCGTGCACGATCCGCCCGGGTTAAACCGGCCATGAAGTGTGCCTTCGTGGGAGTCATCCATGGAGGAAGTTATGAGGATAGATCGGAATCTCGCGGCAAGACCGTCGTTTGTTCCGATGACGAGTCATCGACCGGAGAAACCAAATCTCTTTATCAGCTACAAGACGGCCGGATTGGGGGCTGTTCCGATGGCGACAGTATTCTGGACCCCTCTGATCTGCCCAACTGGGTTGGAATATTCATGGCTGGCACACAAGCAGCGCTTCATTCTTCCACCGCTGCGGCAACAACCTCCGGTTCAGCAGCGGCGATGGCTGCCGGGGCAGGAGGCCCTGTGCGCCCGCCGGCTCAAGTTCTATCAGAGCTATTTGATGCATTGGCTGTGCTTATGGCGGAAGCTAATCCGGTGGATCAGGACGTCCACAACGTGGAGATTGCAAGGATAAAGGAACAGATCACCCAGGCCAAGGCGGATCTGGCAGCTGAGGACACCAGGATGGCCACAGAGCGGGCCACTTTAGATGCACAGGCCTACAGGCTCATGTTGGACCAGAGCGCGTCGCAGGAAGTCATGAGGAGGAAGCACCGATCCCGTTTGCCTCCGGTTTTCGAGGCCAGAGACCTTTTCAACACTCCAGGAGCAAGAACCGGCAATCCGCTGGAGGGAAACCGGGCGGAAGCTCCTGGGACCGGTGCACCGGTTCAGCCTCGTCAGATGGACCCGCCTCATCAAAACACCATTATACCTCAGGCTGTTTTAACACCTCCGGGTCACTACTCCAACCCGATGGACAATCTCGTTGCCGCTGCTGCACGGCTGGAGGCCATTCCAATTGAAGGTGACTCGCCGCAGGCAGTAGAGACGCGACGGGTCAAGAAGCTTCTGAGGACAGCTTTGGTCCAACAAGAAGCATACTCGTACAGCCGCGACCGGATCCACTCGACCCCCCATCCAAGCCGGAGCTATAACAGACATATGGATGAACCGGCAGTGTCAAGTAATGAACGACGTGGAGCACCCCGTGGCAACAACCCGGCGGGTGGTGCTGATAACACTCAGGAAGTGGTGGACCGGGCCCGAGCGCGCAGGGAGGCCGAGTTAGCCGCACAGCATCAGGCTCGGCAGCTCACGCCGGTTCATCCAACTATCTCGATCGAACCTGGTGTTACTTCTAGTTCTTTGGGGGTGCCTTGCCTTATCCCTGCTTTACGCAATGTGCTCCTGCCCAAGGATTTCAAAGGCCCGCGCAAGGTACCAAATTACACGACGAATCAACCTCCAGAGACATGGGTGGAGAGCTATGAGATGGCCATGGAGATGCTTGATGTGGATGACGCGGCGTGTGCGAAATACTTCACCATGATGCTTGAAGGAACGGCCCGTACTTGGTTAAAAAGCTTGCCGGCTAATTCTATCAATTCATGGGCCCAATTACGAGCCCGGTTTATCAGCAATTTCAAGGATACATGTAAACAGCCTATGTCGATAGTGGACTTAGCTGCCTGCGTCCAGGAGGAAGGAGAATCAACGACTCATTGGGTGCGTCGGGTTTCACAAGTGTTGCACTCATCAGACCGCATCAACGCTGACACCGCAGTATTGACCCTAGAAGGCAACTGCCGATTTAGGCCCCTAAAGCTGAAGTTGGGACGGATGAAGCATCATTGCACTGACATGGGGACCCTCATGGCCGCTTTGGTGAAATATGCTGATTCTGATAGTACCAAGGATCCCGAATCTGATGATGACAAGACAGGGAAGGGAAAGAGGAACAGCAACTCCAAGGGTCAGCAGCATCACTGGACAGGCAATGGTGGTGGAGGCAAGCGTAAAGCGGATGGTAACATGGACTTTGTGGCTAATACCAACACGCAGGACAATGGCCAGCGACGCAAGGGTAAACCGAAAAATTGCAATGGGGCACCCAACCCTAACCCGGACCGCCTAAACTATCTGCTAAGCCAGCCCTGTCCAAGACATGGGACGAAGGAGGCGCCAGCAAACCACCTTTGGAAGGATTGCTTCATTATGCAGGAGTTCAAGAATTCTAATGCTTTCCGGTATGATCACGGCTCCGGCGGTGGCTCAGGATCCGGGCCGGGTTACGGTGGAGGAAATTTCGGTTCAGGATTTAATGGTAATCCGGGCGGACATAATGGTCAAAATAGTCAGAACAACCAGGGTGGTTACAACCAACAACAGCAACAGTCAGGTTACCAGAGCAACCCAAAGCAGTTGAGTGGTGGGCAGTACCATGTCTTCACCACTAGCTTGGACAAGCGAGACCGGAAGGTTCAGAGGCGGGCGGTCAACTCTGTTGAACCGGCCATACCCCGTTATCTACGTTGGTCTGAACAGCCAATCATATGGAGCAGAGAGGATCACCCTCCCCAGGTTGATAATCCGGGTCAGTTGGCTCTGGTGGTGGCGCCTCAGGTGGGAGGTTACAAGTTCACCAAGGTGCTCATGGATGGAGGGAGCAGCATTAATATCTTGTACTATGAGACCTTCCGTCGTATGGGACTAACAGATAAAAATCTCAAACCGTCTAATACGGTGTTCCACGGTGTAGTAGCCGGCAGATCAGCATATCCTGTTAGTAAGATAGCTCTGGAAGTGGCCTTTGGGGATGATCATGATTCCAGGTCAGAGACATTGACGTTTGAAGTGGTGAAAATCCAAAGTCCATATCACGCCCTGTTTGGGCGACCGGCCTACGCCAAGTTTATGGCACGGCCCTATTATGTGTATTTGCAGCTCAAGATGCCGGGTCACAAGGGGACAATAACAGTTCACGGAAGCCGCAAAATCGCTTTGGAGTGCGAGGAAGGAGATGTGGCCTATGCAGAGTCGGTTTGTGCCACCGAGGAGCTGAAGTATTATAAGGACAATGTTGATCTAGCGGACATGACTCCATTAAAGAAGCCAACTACGGAGCATGATCCGGCCCTGAAGTTCAAATCGGCAGCAGAAACTAAGCTTGTTGACTTTGTACCTGGCGATTCGTCCAAGCAGTTCAGCATCAGTGCTAATTTGGATCCGAAATAGGAAAGCGCGCTCATCGAGTTCATCCGTGAGAATTGGGACATTTTTGCATGGAAGCCCTCTGACATGCCAGGTGTACCGAGGCAACTCGCTGAGCACACCCTTAATGTGGATCCTAAATACAAACCGGTGAAACAGTTCCTCCGCTGGTTTAACGAAGAAAGACGCAAGGCAATTGGAGAAGAGGTAGCCAGGCTCTTAGCAGCTGGCTTTATTATTGAAGTTTTTCACCCTGAGTGCCTTGCCAATCCGGTGCTGGTCCTTAAGAAAAACGGCACCTGGCGCATGTGTGTGGGTTACACAGATCTTAATAAAGCTTGTCCAGCAGATCCTTTTGCCCTCCCCGTATTGATCAAATTATTGATGCTACGGCGGGTTGTGAGCGTTTAAGTTTTTTGAATGCATATTCTGGCTATCATCAGATCAAAATGGCAGTTAAGGACGAGGAGAAGACGGCATTCATAACTCCCTTTGGAGCTTTCTGCTATGTGTCTATGCCCTTTGGGCTCAAGAGTGCCCACGCAACTTATCAACGTTGTGTGCAAAATTGTCTACACAAACAGATTGGCCGTAATGTACATGCTTACGTGGATGATATCGTGGTTAAATCCAAGGAGAAGGAGACTCTGATTGGTGATTTCAAGGAAACCTTTGATAACCTGAGGACATACAAGATGATGCTTAATCCGGACAAGTGCGTCTTTGGTGTACCGGCGGGCAAGTTATTGGGCTTTCTGGTGTCCAATAGGGGAATTGAGGCTAATCCGGAGAAGATCACAGCCATCACCTCCCTGGCTAAACCGAAGTGTATCAATGATGTTCAACGCCTGGCAGGCCGGATTGCTGCGTTAAGCCGGTTTATCAGTCGTCTTGGTGAGAAGGCAATCCCTTTGTATCAGATGTTGAAGAAGACGGATCAGTTTATTTGGAGTTCTGCTGCTAATGAAGCATTTGAGGACTTAAAGCGGCAATTGGCCAATCCGCCTATGCTCGCCGCTCCCATTGACAAGGAGCTGTTACTGCTATATGTTGCTGCTAATGCTCGGGCGGTCAGCGTGGCTATTGTGGTGGAGCGAAAGGAGGCAGGTAAGGAGCATCCGGTTCAACGTCCGGTCTATTATATCAGCGAGGTACTCATTGAGTCCAAGCAAAGGTATCCGCATTGGCAGAAGCTGGTGTATGGAGTTTTTATGGCAAGCTGGAAGCTTAAACAATACTTCCAAGGGCATCCAATTACAGTGGTCAGTTCTGCTCCTTTGGGGGATATCATCCAGAACCGGGAAGCAACTGGCCGGATTGCCAAGTGGGCTATAGAGCTTGGGCCGCATGATTTGAATTATGTGCCTCGGATGGCGGTTAAGTCTCAAGCACTTGTTGATTTTACCAATGATTGGATGGAAATGCAAGCACCTAAAGAAAAGCCGGATCACACATATTGGACCATCCATTTTGACGGATCCGGGCAATTGGAAGGCTCGGGGGCTGGAGTCGTATTAACTTCCCCACGAGGTGATAAGTTTTGTTACATTCTCCGTTTAATGTTCCCTTGTACTAACAATGCAGCTGAGTATGAAGCCTTGCTCCATGGTCTCCGGATGGCTAAGGAGATGAATCTAGGTCGAGTTAAGTGTTTCGGTGACTCGGACCTCGTGGCTCAGCATGTGTCCGGTACTTGGGACTCCAAGGACCCACTCATGGCAGCATATCGTCGTGAGGTGGATATTGTTGCAGGTCATTTTAAAGGCTATCAGGTGGACCACGTGGACCGGCGAAAAAATGACGGACGCTTTAAGCCGGCTGGGCTCTCAGCGCAAACCGGTCCCGCCCAATATTTTTCTGGATGTGCTGCACAACCCGTCGGTCAAGATCCCTGGTGAAGTGGATTTGGCTATTCCTGATCCGGAGGCTCAATTGGTGGCAGCTCTTCATGTTATTCCGGATTGGACGCTTCCTTACCTGGCATACAAGAACCGGGGCGAGTTACCAGAGGATGAGACTCTGGCCCGACAGATAATCCGGCGATCCAAGTCCATGACTATTATCAACGGCCAGTTGTATCATTGCAGTGTGTCAGGAGCATTTCAACGCTGTGTGTCTCCTGAAGAAGGCCATGAAATTCTGCGTGAGATCCACGAAGGAGATTGTGGTCACCACGCCGGTTCAAAGTCTCTGGTGGCTAAAGCGTTTCGCCACGGCTTCTATTAGTTAACTGCTCATGCTGATGCAGGGGATCTGGTCAGATGATGTGATGGTTGCCAAAGGTTTTCAAGACGTGCTCATGTACCGGCTCAAGAATTGAGAATGATTCCAATTACTTGGCCGTTTGCGACTTGGGGGCTGGATATGGTTGGGCCTTTTAAAAGGTCCAAAGATAAGAAGACCCACCTCCTGGTGGCGGTTGACAAGTTTACAAAGTGGGTGGAGGCAGAACCTGTTAGTAAGTGCGATGCGGCCACGGCGGTTCAGTTCATCAAAAAAGTGATTTTCCGGTTTGGCTTTCCACACAGTATCATCACATATAATGGTACCAATTTGTCCAAAGGTGCCATGAAGGAGTTCTGCGAACGGGGGCATATCCGGCTCGATGTTTCATTAGTGGCACACCCACAGTCCAATGGTCAAGCAGAAAGGGCTAATCAAGAGATCTTGAGAGGCATCAAGCCCCGGCTCATGGTTCCTTTGCAGAGAACGCCGGGTTGTTAGGTAGAAGAATTACCATCTGTGTTATGGAGCATCAATACAACACCCAATAGATCAACATGATACACACCATTCTTCATGGTTTATGGAGCGGAGGCGGCTCTCCCCAGTGATATCCGTCATGATTCACCTCGTGTGATGGCTTATATTGAAGCGGACAACGAGACAGCACGGCAAGATGCTTTGGACCGGTTGGATGAAGAGCGTGACATAGCAGCCGCCCGATCGGCGATTTACCAACAGGATCTTCGTCGTTATCACAGTCGCCGAGTCAGAACCAGAACCTTTCAGGAAGGAGATTTGGTGCTTCAGCTCATCCAAGATCAGACTGATATGCATAAGCTATCCCCACCTTGGGAGGGGCCTTTCGTGGTCAGCAAGAATCTGCACAACGGGTCATACTATTTGATCGATATTCGAGAGCATAAGGACTCACGTACATCAGAGGAGGAGACCAACAGGTCATGGAACATAGCTCATCTTCGGCCTTACTACACCTGAGCCATTGGCTCTACTTATGTACATATTACGACGATGTATATATTATGATTAAATATAATAAACCGGAACCTCAGCTAAAGCGGGGTATCTGTTCTTTTACATCATGTGTGGTTACACGGAGTTGTTCTAAAGCGGCCTCCGGTTTACCCCTTGAGTTAGCTTTTTAAAAGCATCATGTTATATCACTTGGGGGTTTGGTCGTGTCCGAACCAATACCATACCTCTTGATAGGCGAGAGCCACCAGATCACTTGGGGACTTGGTCACGTCTGAACCAGTCATGCCTCTTGATCGGCCTAAGGCCACAGAATCACTTGGGGGCTTGGTCGAACCCGAACCATTGCCATGCCACTTAATCGGCATAAATGCCACGGTTTCATTTGGGGACCTGGCTGACTAGAACCATAGTTACACCTAACGGGAGCTTGGTCGTGTTCAGCCATGGTAACGCCATCTGATCAGCTCAAATAAACCTTTTTTGCAAACGGTTCTGTCATTGCATTTGCTTCACACTTTTCTTTGCAAGATACTTTTTTCTTTTTATTGTGTTCTTTAAACCGACAAAGTTTTCAACCGGTTCATACTGTCAATTGACGGAACATGGTTCACTTCAATCCGGAGACTATTTGCCCGGTTTGATCTTTTTTGTTAACATCCTCTTATGGAGTAACACGGTGTTTATTATAACCCGGTACGGTTTACATGGTAAACCGGCGTCATATATATATGGGAGCTGCTATCTCCTCCAATAGTGTGGGTTTATAAAACTCCGCTTCAAGATTGGCCGAGCCAACTTCACGCTCAATGATGGCAGGTATTATGTATCTCAAAAATTTGGTCATATACTTAAAAAATTCGGATGTTTTGATTTCATGTATGCAGACATCATATTCCGCCTGACGGTACAACCGCGGTGGCACTTGAAGATTTTTTATTGCAGAAAGTACTTTGGCAAGTTCATCACCCAAAGGAAGAGCAAATTATGCACGAAGGCATATCAACATCAATAGTATCAGCTAGCCTATTACAAGGCAAAACGGTGCCCACAATAAGATCATTGTTTTTTGCAAAGGAGAAGCAGTTTTAAACCAGCTTCCGGTTCAAGCTTGGTCACCAGCCTGGCCTGATGGTTGTGGGTCATCCTGCGCTGCTTCAGCTTCAGTTTCTCTACCCAGCGGCTGGAAATCAACAGTTGTCCAATCGATTCCCATTAATGCTTGAAAAACAACTTCATCATGGATCAGCAATGATGGGTCAATATCGGGAGCCCAATTGACAAGCTAGCGGACGCACCTCCCGGTTTATTGCTCGCAGATCCGCTTCACCAAACTCTGACCCGTCTTACTTCAAGCTGGGATAGCCCTGAGCCGCTTCAATAGGATCAAAATCTGGCACCCAGGCTTTTGCCCGGATCAAGGCATTGATCGCACCGGTTCGAGCAGCAGATTTCTTCAGCTCTTCAACCCGAGCAGGAAGCACCGACAGTTTCATCAGAGTGTCTTGAATCAAAGTGGGTGCCGGTTTGTTGTGGGATGCGGTACAGATGATCCACTATGCGCCAGTGTACAGTTGTTCGACCAACGTATAGGCGGCTTTCAACTTCTTCCGCACATCTGACCCCAAGTGACCAATGCGTGTCCCTGAAATATCATAAAGGGTTAAACCAGAAGCTCTGTAAGAAGGCCGAGTTAATTCAGAAGTCAAACTGGCTTACCAAAGATAGCAGTGGTCATGGCATGCACGTGCCGCTTTATGCTGGTCAGTTCATCCGCCACCGGTTTTAGTGCAGCCTCGGCATCCTCTGCTCGTTTGATTAAAGCGGACTTTTCAGTGGCCCAATCCGCCCGCTTCTTCTTGAAGCTCTCCTTAAGCTGTTCCATGGCGCTTAAAGCGCTGGCTAATTCCTCTTTTGCTTTGGAGGTTTCAGCTTGTTGGGTTTTCAGGTTTTCTTGGAGATCGGCGACTTGGCTTTCTTTCGTTTTCAGCTCAGCCTGTGTAACGCCCCGAGACCGATGTGCCAGGTGTCGTCCAGTTATTCGCTGTTGTTGCCATGTCTTTTGCTTGCGTGTTGCATCTTGTCATGTCATCATGTGCATTGCATCATCATGTTTTCGAAACTTGCATCCGTCCCGGTCTCCTCGTTCCGTCCGTTGTCCGTTCTGAGCCCAGACACACTTGCATGCGCCCGCGGCATGTCCGAAATATTATTTTATAAGTGGCCGGAAAATGTTCTTGGAATGGGAAGAAAGTTGGCGTGCGGTCTTATTATAGTGTAGATAGACCGCCTGTCAAGTTTCATCACATTCGGAGTTCGTTTGATAGCCCAACCGTTAAACTATAGCGGCATTATAGCCGGCCTAACGTCGGACATTTTCGGTCTCCGGAAACAATCGCTGGGCCTCCCTCTCTTCTCTTCTCTCAGCTTGAGACCATCTACACAGCTCACTACCTACCGCCAGGTCCAACCTAACCTCTCCCGTCAGCCCGCAGCCCTCCTCATGCGCGCGTCCGAAAGTTGTCCCGGACCCGAACCGGACAGTCGTCACCATTGGATCCGGATCATCCCCAAACGTCTACAAAACATCTCCGTTTTTCTTATTTAGGCTCCCTAGCCTATTTTTCCTCACCGTCCGATTTTTGATCGGAGGGACGAGGTAGCCCCTAACCTAATCTGTGATGTATATATACTCCACTCCTAGTCTTTTGGGACAAACCCTAAAATCTAGGTCTTTTGTTCCCCCTCAGCCGCCGCCACACTCCACTGAATCCACATCGGGATCCTCCCCGATCCAAAATATCCCCCACATTTTCTTCATCGGACCAGCCAACAATAATCCATCCTTCCCTCGATCCCTTCGCTCTACTAAGCCGGAGCGCTCTGCCTTGCGTGCACGATCCAAGGGAGGAGATCTTCCTCTGCCATCCATCGCCCAAAGGAGCAAGGCCCTCGTGCCCATTTTCCATCGCCTTCACCATCCCGCGAGCAGCAGCAACAGGACCATGGTCTTCGTCCTCGCCTCTTCCTCCTCTGCTCGAGACGCGCCCCGAGCATCTCCACCCTCGCCGCCTCAGTTGAGTGTCGCCCTGGTTCCCGTTCTCTCCTTCCTCCGGTCCCCTCATCTCAACTCCCTCTCGCCTCTCTCTACAGGAATCCTCCAGGACGCCACCACCATGGATGGGTGAGCCCCGCGCCGAGCCGCAAGCCCCTGCGCCCCTTCCGCCGGAGAACGCCGCCCTGCCCCGGATCCACCCGTCCCTGGCCTCGCCGCATGACGCCATGCCTTCGCCTCGCCGGTTACCGAAGATCGCGCCGCCCCTGTTTTCCCTTGACCCCCTCTGGATCGAGGAGAAGGACGATGACAGGCGTGCAGGCCGCGTGGGCCGCATCCAACGCCAAGATTCGGCCTGCTTCCCCTCCGAACCGGGCCTCAGCCCATGGTGAGGGCACCCGCGCCCCTCTTTTGTTTTTTTTTCTTTTCCCTCCGGTTGGGCCAGCCTTCTGTGTTTCGGCCCGCCTCTGTTTTTTTCAGTTCTGCAATTTGTCTATTTTTTCAAGAGTCAGCAGTTTTTACAGAAAAACCCTCCTATTTCATGCATATAATAACTCATCATCTATGCACCGGAATAAAATTATTTATATATGAAAGTTTCTTAGAATTTTGTGTAGTTTCATAATATGTAATTTCCATCCATGTTTAAAATGTTTAAAATGTTGTTTGTTTTAATTTGCCCCTATGCCATGCTAAAATGACTTAATTCATAACTAAATAACCGTAACTCAGAATTTAATAATCTTTATATGTAAATGCGGTAGAATTTTGCATAGTTTAACATGGTGGCATCTCTTTACATGTTTAACAACCCTAAAATTGTGTTTAGGGCAGAACAGTACCGAACCTAATATATGCATATGAGGAGTTTCCGGAAATTGTTGTTCATTGTTTCCGGCCTCATTTAAACTTGACTAGATAGGTAGTTTTCTTTGCTTCACCCTCTTGCCATGTTTAACAACATTTAATATTGTTGGGTACATAAACAAGATCGAACTTAATAAGTCACGTGGTGTTTCGTCAATATGCAACGGAGTTGCATATTGAGCTCCACTTAATTTGTAGTATTGTGTGCATTTTGCCATGCCATTTATCATTAAACTGGACATGCATCATACTTGTTTGCGCATCGTGCCATGCTTATGTGATGTTTGTTCACCATGATTGTTTGCTTCTTTCCGGTGTTGCTTCTTCGGGTTGGTTCCGATAATGTCGTGTTGTGAGGATTCATTCGACTACGTCCGTTTGTCTTCTTCATGGACTCGTTCTTCTTCCTTGCGAGATCTCAGGCAAGATGATCATACCCTCGAAATCACTTCTATCTTTGCTTGCTTAGTTGCTCGCTCTTTTGCTATGCCTATGCTGCGATACCTACCACTTGCTTATCATGCCTCCCATATTGTTGAACCAAGCCTCAAACCCACCTTGTCCTAGCAAACCGTTGTTTGGCTATGTTACCGCTTTGCTCAGCCCCTCTTATAGCGGTTTTAGTTGCAGGTGAAGATTGAAGTTTGTTCCTTGTTGGAACATGGAGATGTTGTTCCTTGTTGGAACATGTTTACTTGTTGGGATATCACAATATATCTTATTTAATTAATGCATCTATATACTTGGTAAAGGGTGGAAGGCTCGGCCTTATGCCTAGTGTTTTGTTCCACTCTTGCCGCCCTAGTTTCCGTCATATCGGTGTTATGTTCCCGGATTTTGCGTTCCTTACGCGGTTGGGTTATAATGGGAACCCCTTGACAGTTCGCTTTGAATAAAAATCCTCCAGCAAGGCCCAACCTTGGTTTTACCATTTGCCACCTAGCCTCTTTTTCCCTTGGGTTAGGCCAGCCCAAGGGTCATCTTATTTTAACCCCCCCGGGCCAGTGCTCCTCTGAGTGTTGGTCCAACCCAGAGCACCGTGCAGGGCCATCCCTTGGCAACTTGGGTTACGTCGGCTCCTGTACGCTTAGCTTATCCGGTGTGCCCTGAGAACGAGATATGTGCAGCTCCTATCGGGATTTGTCGGCACAGCGGGTGGTCTTGCTGGACTTGTTTTACCATTGTCGATGATGTCTTGTAGAACCGGGATACCGAGTCTGATCGGAATGTCTCGGGAGGAGGTCTATTCCTTCGTTGACCGTGAGAGCTTGTCATGGGCTAAGTTGGGACACCCCTGCAGGGATTTGAACTTTCGAAAGCCGTGCCCGCGGTTATGGGCAGATGGGAATTTGTTAATGTCCGGTTGTAGATAACTTAATTAAAATGAATCAACTGCGTGTGTAACCGTGATGGTCTCTTTCCGGCGGAGTCCGGGAAGTGAACACGGTGTTGGAGTTATGCTTGACGTAGGTTGTTCTAGGATCACTTCTTGATCATACTTTTATCGACCGTGCTTTGCCTTCTCTTCTCGCTCTCATTTGCGTATGTTAGCCACCATATATGCTAGTCGCTTTTTGCAGCTCCACCTCATACCTTTTACCTTACCCATAAGCTTAAATAGTCTTGATCGCGAGGGTGCGAGATTGCTGAGTCCCCGTGACTCACAGATACTTCCAAACCAGCTTGCAGGTGCTGTTGAACCGTGCAGATGATGCAACCAAGCTCACAGAGGAGGTCGATGAAGATCTTGTCCTTTGTGTTGTTTCGTTCTAGTTGATCAGTAGTGGAGCCCAGTTGGGGTCGATCGGGGACCGTGTCGCATTTGGGGTTCTTCTTTTATTTTGGTTCCGTAGTCGGACCTTGATTGTATTTGGATGATGTAATGCTTTATTCATGTAATTGTGTGAAGTGGCGATTGTAAGCCAACTATGTATCTCTTTCCCTTATGTATTACATGGGTTGTGTGATGATTACCTCACTTGCGACATTGCTTTCAATGCGGTTATGCCTCTAAGTCGTGCTTCGACACATGGGAGATATAGCCGCATCAAGGGCGTAACAAGTTGGTAATCAGAGCATTCCCCGACCTTAGGAGCCCCCACTGCTTGATCGTTTTTAGCGGCCGTTGTTGAGTCTAGAAAAATGTTTTGAGTCATTTAGGAATTATATATCGGAGAGTTTAGGAATTCTTTTTACTCCACAGTACCTTCATCGCTCTGGTAAGGCATCCTGACGTAGAGTTTTGACTCTTCTCTTCTCAAATTTCACTAAAAAAAATTTAGGATCACGCGGGTATCTTGGAATCGTTCTGATCGATTTGTGACGAGAACATTGTTCTTGGTGCCTCCTGTCATTTAGGGGTTGTGGCAGTGTCCCGGGGAGTTGAGCTCCGAGGTGTTGTCGTCACAATTTTATCGTTGCAGTTCTGGAATACCTGAGTTTAGTTCGCCGACATCGAAAATCTCCTTTATGCAGTTGTTGGTGAGATAACCTCGACGCCACCCAGTACTGGGGCGGGAGTTCGGGAGTATTGCCATAACTTGTAGAACGGATGCTTTTCGAAGGTGGAGGTAGACGATTTCCGAAGGTTTCTTGGTTATGTGTTGAAGGATGGATACAGCTGGATGTAGGGTTTGCTAGTTTTGGGTGAGATATTATGCTTCCCCTGTATCCCCAACACCTGATTGCATAACCGGGAAAATTTCGGGAGTTTATAAGTGGGAATTCAAGTAGCTCTTAGGATATCTTTCCGACAGATGTATGATATGAAATTGGGGTTCGACGTCTAGTGGTCCGCCTATCCACGGTCGGTTTTACAGTGGTCTCGTTGTGTCTTAAAGAATCCTTGGCTATGCCGACTTGGGGACGCTTCGTATGTCATGTGCACTGCCTTGTACATGATGGTGCTGTACGATCGAGCCCGTGTAGGCCCCACCATGAAAACTTCGGACGAAATATCTATCATATGTTTGTTCCGGCTTATTCTGCAAGCCAATCCTTGTTTTGTTTTGAGATGTGGTATTCGAGTTGCTTCGAAGTCAAATGTTGATTCCATACCCTTTCCCAAACGGTGTTCTCATACTCCGATGTGAATACTAATCCTTCTCGATAATTGAGATTGTCATGTCAATCCTTTTCAATCGGTGTGTTTCTCTTCAAGTGGATCCGATCATTTCAACATTCGCAAGATCTAGTATCAGTTCTTCTCAATGATGTTCGTTTCATCCATTTCAAATTGTCTTTGTTTTTCCCACCCTTCCTCCCTTTGTTTTTCTCCAAGGATTCAGATCTCTTAATCGAGTATCCATCTTATTGATGTGAAGCCTCTCCATTCTTTTTCTATCAATATTCTTATCCGGTGATTCTCATGAAGATTCTAACGGAGCTTCAAGTTCGTCTCTCATCACTCGTTTTCTTCTCCGGTGGAACCAATTCAAGCTTTCGGTGTTGGTCATATCTTTTTCCTCGTTTCAAATGCCTTCTCATAACGGTACACCTAATAATCTTTCACCGCTCGCTACTCAATTGTTCTGGAGTGCTCAAGATATCTAGAAGAATCGTGTTTCCACTCTGCTTTCATTCAAGCTCTTTCGAGGATGTTATCTCTTTTGAGCTATGTAATTCAACTGGTGCAATCTATCTTTTAAATACTTCAACAATGTTTCTTTTGAGTGGGCCCTAACCCACAGGTCTTTTCCCAGGATCTTACCTGACTCTTCTTATTTCCCGGAGATATCCTCAAATTTCTTGTCAAAGTTTGACGTAAGAATGAATTATCATCAGTCAAATGTATTTCTCCAAGATCTTTCAAATTCTTTCCATCATTGGTTCAACCTCTTCACTTTTGATTCTTCCGGAGGGTTTAAATAATTCTTGGTGGTGTTTCTCGTCGTCATTCTCAACATTTGAAGACCGAAGAAGAGTTTTTCCTCCATATCTTATCCGTTCTCTCAGGGATTCGTGGTTCTAGTTCGAGACCATCCTCTCATAATTGTTTTCAAATGTGAGATTTCTTTTCACCTATCCGGAGCAATTCAGGAGTCTTTTCAGTTTGATTCTCTGGAGGCCATCATATCAGAATTATTCATTCCAGCTTTCATCTCTCATACTCCAAATTTTACCGGTGCTTCGTTCAAGTGATCTCTAATCAGTTCCTGATCCCTTCATTCTCATGTATCTAAATTCTCTCAAGCTTCTTCATTCATTTGCTAATTCTTCCCGGTGTTGTCCTTATCTTTTCTCCGTTCATTTTAATTCTTACGGTGGTTCGTTCAAGACTTCTCTTCCTCATCAATTTATTCGTTATTTCAATTCTACCGGTGGTTCGTGGAAGACCTTCTCAAGTTTTGATATATCTCTTTTAATCCTTTCTACGAGAATAAGTAGTATGCCAAATCCATTGCTTGTCATCAATTTAATGGGTGAAGGATAAGCATAATGTAATTTTTATTCTTGTTTCATCGAGTATATTCAATTATTTATTACGGAGGCTCATCAAATTCTCGGTTTCACTTGATTCATCTTTTCTTTTCTGGAGCTCCAAGTTTCAACTTATCTCGTCGCAGAGCTCTTCCAATCATCGCAAGGTTTCACCTTGTGTTTTCAACTTCTCTTTCTTGTCGTTACCCTTTGTTACCGGAGTTCTTCATGGAGGCTCTACATGATGTTTCATAAAGGATTTAATTCCATCTCGAAGTTTTCATCAAGATTCTTTTCTAAGGAGCTCAAGCATTCTTCATCTTGCAATCCGGAGTGCAATTGTTCCCCCTTATCTTTTGAGATGGTGTTATGTCTTTCTTGACAATGTCCCTTCATGTTTCATGATTCGCAAGTTGTCAAGTATGAGATAGTTTAAACCCATCAAGTCCTTCGAGCATGAGCTCTTCTCGATCCATCAACCTCTTCATTGAAGTTATCTTGGATTATATTTCACCTAAAGCTTTCCCTAAGGATTGTTGCTAATTATGGTGCTTATAAATGACCCAACTTCTTCTTTTATCCTCCCGGTGATATAGCTTCTCGTATTCTTGTTGATATCAATCCAATCCATTGTTTTCCGTTAGTGGCAGAATTTCACCTCATAATTTTTGAGATGTCTTCTATAAGTCCATATCAATCTTATTCTTTTCATTGTTGGTTTTCCAACAACTCTGGTCTAGTATTTGTTGTAAGTGTGCTCTCTCAAGATCGTGTTCCCCTTCGTTCATTCTATTTCATTCTTACTTTTGTTCCGGAGGCATTGTGATGTTGCTCTCTTCAACCCATCTTCTTGTTTTGTTAGGATCGTGTTCTTTTCTTGGTTTATTCATTTAACCAAAGTGTTGTGCCTTTTTGCTCAAGTTCTTTTCGCCTTATCAAGCCTTGCATCTCCTTTCAACCGGAGTGCTGCCTGAATTTGTTCTTCCTTGTTCCTCTTTTCTAACGGAGTGTTTTCAAGTTCGTTCACCTCCGTTGTATTCTTTTCTCGAAATGACTTAACCTTTTCAAGGTTCTTTGGTCTCACTCGTTTGTCAAAGGAGTAACTTAGTTTTACCTCTTCTCTTTCTTTTCCGTTTTCCCCGGTGCCATTCTAGATCTCGGGACGAGATCCTCTCGTAGTGGTGGAGTGTTGTAACGCCCCGAGACAGATGTGCCAGGTGCCGTCCAGCTATTCGTTGTTGTAGCCATGTCTTTTGCTTGCGTGTTGCATCTTGTCATGTCATCATGTGCATTGCATCATCATGTTTTCGAAACTTGCATCCATCCCGGTCTCCTCGTTCCGTCCGTTGTCCGTTCTGAGCCCAGACACACTTGCATGCGCCCGCGGCATGTCCGAAATATTATTTTATAAGTGGCCGGAAAATGTTCTCGGAATGGGTTGAAAGTTGGCGTGCGGTCTTATTATAGTGTAGATAGACCTCCTGTCAAGTTTCATCACATTCGGAGTTCGATTGATAGCCCAACCGTTAAACTATAGCGGCATTATAGCCGGTCTAACGTCGGACGTTTTCGGTCTCCGGAAACAGTCGCCGGGCCTCCCTCTCTTCTCTTCTCTCAGCTCGAGATCATCTACACAGCTCACTACCTACCGCCAGGTCCAACCTAACCTCTCCCGTCAGCCCGAAGCCCTCCTCGCGCGCGCGTCCGAAAGTTGTCCCGGACCCGACCCGGACAATCGTCACCGTTGGATCCGGATCATCCCCAAACGTCTACAAAACATCTCCGTTTTTCTTATTTAGGCTCCCTAGCCTATTTTTCCTCACCGTCCGATTTTTGATCGGAGGGACGAGGTAGCCCCTAACCTAATCTGTGATGTACATATACTCCACTCCTAGTCTTTTGGGACAAACCCTAAAATCTAGGTCTTTTGTTCCCCCTCAGCCGCCGCCACACTCCACTGAATCCACATCGGGATCCTCCCCGATCCAAAATATCCCCCTCGTTTTCTTCATCGGACCAGCCAACAATAATCCATCCTTCCCTCGATCCCTTCGCTCTACCGAGCCAGAGCGCTCTGCCTTGCGCGCACGATCCAAGGGAGGAGATCTTCCTCTGCCATCCATCGCCCAAAGGAGCAAGGCCCTCGTGCCCATTTTCCATCGCCTTCACCATCCCGCGAGCAGCAGCAACAGGACCATGGTCTTCGTCCTCGCCTCTTCCTCCTCTACTCGAGATGTGCCCCGAGCATCTCCACCCTCGCCGCCTCAGTTGAGTGTCGCCCTGGTTCCCGTTCTCTCTTTCCTCCGGTCCCCTCATCTCAACTCCCTCTCGCCTCTCTCTACAGGAATCCTCCAGGACGCCACCGCCATGGATGGGTGAGCCCCGCGCCGAGCCGCAAGCCCCTGCGCCCCTTCCGCCGGAGAACGCCGCCCTGCCCCGGATCCACCCGTCCCTGGCCTCGCCGCATGACGCCATGCCTTCGCCTCGCCGGTTACCGAAGATGGCGCCGCCCCTGTTTTCCCTTGACCCCCTCTGGATCGAGGAGAAGGACGATGACAGGCGTGCAGGCCGCGTGGGCCGCATCCAACGCCAAGATTCGGCCTGCTTCCCCTCCGAACCGGGCCTCAGCCCATGGTGAGGGCGCCCGCGCCCCTCTTTTGTTTTTTTTCTTTTCCCTCCGGTTAGGCCAGCCTTCTGTGTTTCGGCCCGCCTCTGTTTTTTTTCAGTTCTGCAATTTTTCTATTTTTTCCAGAGTCAGCAGTTTTTATAGAAAAACCCTCCTATTTCATGCATATAATAACTCATCATCTATGCACCGGAATAAAATTATTTATATATGAAAGTTTCTTAGAATTTTGTGTATTTTCATAATATGTCATTTCCATCCATGTTTAAAATGTTTAAAATGTTGTTTGTTTTAATTTGCCCCTATGCCATGCTAAAATGACTTAATTCATAACTAAATAACTGTAACTCAGAATTTAATAATCTTTATATGTAAATGGGGTAGAATTTTGCATAGTTTAACATGGTGGCATCTCTTTGCATGTTTAACAACCCTAAAATTGTGTTTAGGGCAGAACAGTACCGAACCTAATATATGCATATGAGGAGTTTCCGGAAATTGTTGTTCGTTGTTTCCGGCCTCATTTAAACTTGACTAGATAGGTAGTTTTCTTTGCTTCACCCTCTTGCCATGTTTAACAACATTTAATATTGTTGGGTACATAAACAAGATCGAACTTAATAAGTCACGTGGTGTTTCGTCAATATGCAACGGAGTTGCATATTGAGCTCCACTTAACTTGTAGTATTGCTTGTGCATTTTGCCATGCCATTTATCATTAAACCGGACATGCATCATACTTGTTTGCGCATCGTGCCATGCTTATGTGATGTTTGTTCACCATGATTGTTTGCTTCTTTCCGGTGTTGCTTCTTCGGGTTGGTTCCGATAACGTCGTGTTGTGAGGATTCGTTCGACTACGTCCGTTTGTCTTCTTCATGGACTCGTTCTTCTTCCTTGCGGGATCTCAGGCAAGATGATCATACCCTCGAAATCACTTCTATCTTTGCTTGCTTAGTTGCTCACTCTTTTGCTATGCCTATGCTGCGATACCTACCACTTGCTTATCATGCCTCCCATATTGTTGAACCAAGCCTCAAACCCACCTTGTCCTAGCAAACCGTTTTTTGGCTATGTTACCGCTTTGCTCAGCCCCTCTTATAGCGTTGTTAGTTGTAGGTGAAGATTGAAGTTTGTTCCTTGTTGGAACATGGAGATGTTGTTCCTTGTTGGAACATGTTTACTTGTTGGGATATCACAATATATCTTATTTAATTAATGCATCTATATACTTGGTAAAGGGTGGAAGGCTCGGCCTTATGCCTAGTGTTTTGTTCCACTCTTGCCGCCCTAGTTTCCGTCATATCGGTGTTATGTTCCCGGATTTTGCGTTCCTTACGCGGTTGGGTTATAATGGGAACCCCTTGACAGTTCGCTTTGAATAAAACTCCTCCAGCAAGGCCCAACCTTGGTTTTACCATTTGCCACCTAGCCTCTTTTTCCCTTGGGTTAGGCCAGCCCAAGGGTCATCTTATTTTAACCCCCCCAGGCCAGTGCTCCTCTGAGTGTTGGTCCAACCCAGAGCACCATGCAGGGCCATCCCTTGGCAACTTGGGTTACGTCGGCTCTTATACGCTTAGCTTATCCGGTGTGCCCTGAGAACGAGATATGTGCAGCTCCTATCGGGATTTGTCGGCACAGCGGGTGGTCTTGCTGGACTTGTTTTACCATTGTCGAGGATGTCTTGTAGAACTGGGATACCGAGTCTGATCGGAATGTCTCGGGAGGAGGTCTATTCCTTCGTTGACCGTGAGAGCTTGTCATGGGCTAAGTTGGGACACCCCTGCAGGGATTTGAACTTTCGAAAGCCGTGCCCGCGGTTATGGGAAGATGGGAATTTGTTAATGTCCGGTTGTAGATAACTTGAACCTTAACTTAATTAAAATGAATCAACTGCGTGTGTAACCATGATGGTCCCTTTCCGGCGGAGTCCGGGAAGTGAACACGGTGTTGGAGTTATGATTGACGTAGGTTGTTCTAGGATTACTTCTTTATCATACTTTTATCGACCGTGCTTTGCCTTCTCTTCTCGCTCTCATTTGCGTATGTTAGCCACCATATATGCTAGTCGCTTGTTGCAGCTCCACCTCATACCTTTTACCTTACCCATAAGCTTAAATAGTCTTGATCGCGAGGGTGCGAGATTGCTGAGTCCCCGTGACTCACAGATACTTCCGAACCAGCTTGCAGGTGCCGTTGAACCATGCAGATGACGCAACCAAGCTCACAGAGGAGCTCGATGAAGATCTTATCCTTTGTGTTGTTTCGTTCTAGTTGATCAGTAGTGGAGCCCAGTTGGGGTCGATCGGGGACCGTGTCGCATTTGGGGTTCTTCTTTTATTTTGGTTCTGTAGTCGGACCTTGATTGTATTTGGATGATGTAATGCTTTATTCATGTAATTGTGTGAAGTGGCGATTGAAAGCCAACTATGTATCTCTTTCGCTTATGTATTACATGGGTTGTGTGATGATTACCTCACTTGTGACATTGCTTTCAATGCAGTTATGCCTCTAAGTCGTGCTTCGACACGTGGGAGATATAGCCGCATCGAGGGCGTAACAGCCTGCATGCAGACAGTTATATGCTTGGCACTTGGGGGCTAATGCATATTCGATCTTCATCTTTCAATTACTTACAAAGTCCCAAGATCAATACAAGTATTCAACTTGGCACTTGGGGGCTAATGGCTATTTGCTCGTATATATTCTGATGCGGCAATCTCAATTACTTAAAGTACCGGTTTAACTACGCTAAGTTGAACCGGCCCTTGGGGGCTACATCAGCGAATTTCAAAGCATTAAGATTTATATTAGTAAGTCCCGGTTTGAAAGAAGATTACAAACCGGCCCTTGGGGGCTAGGAGAGTCAGCAAGAATTGAAGCATACAAGCAGGAAAGAGCATATGGAAGTTACCTCATATTTATCTTTCATCATATTAACCAGACCGGCTTCATAGTCACGACTGGTATACAGCCGGTTCAGGTAGCCGGAATGGATATCTTGGGCGTTCAGAGCGACGTAAGTCGTCAGATCAGCATTCCACTTGCCTTTGCCAAAGGCAGCAAATTCTTCCTTGGCAGAATGTTTGGACAAAGCGACAGGATTGCTTGGCTCGGTATGGCCAGTGCCAGTAATGACAACCTCATCATCCTTGGTATCGCCGGTTTGCACTGGGGCTATTGGCTTGTCAGTAGGCTTTGCTAGACCGGTGGATTTCTCAATCCGAATGGAGCTTGTGGGCTGATTGACAGGACTTGAGGCATCAATAGGTCTCTCTTCAGCAATTAGATCATCGTCTTGCTGCGGTGGATCATTGGGTATATCCTCAGGAATAGCCGCTTCAAGATCTGGTGTCTTGCCCGGTTCAAGGACGGCATCTTCTTCGGCCGCTTTGTCCAGGCGAGCCTTCTTGCTTGGCCTAGGTTTGGCCCTGAAAGGAATAACAAAATCAAATACAGCATATGTTCCAAGGTGATGTGCTGCAAATATTATGATAAGTATAGCTTACCCAAGCACCATTTTGAGTGGTGGCAGCTGAGTAGCCGATGACTCGCCAGAAGATGAGTGGGAAGTAACCTGGTAATCGGAGTCAGATGGATTAAGAGGTTGACGAAAGCAGCCCGCTTTAGGACAAGCACTGACAAGCAAATTAGAGACCTCTGAACGGCGTTTCCGAACCGGACTGTTCGGTAAACCGGCGGAGGTAACTACCTGGCCGCTGTGCCGGGTTGTGCGACGAGCTTCGTGCTGTTGGGTCTTCATAAGAAATTTGGGATCCAAATAAGCAAGAGGATGAGAAAATTTAACTTTCCGGTTTGCCTGACGGATTTTTAGTGAAGGCAAAGGTTCTGAATCGGAAGAGAGAATAATTACCTCTGCAGCATCAGCGTGGCTGGCTTCGGCATCATCCTGACAAATATCATCATCAATAAGACGCATGAAAAATAAGCCAAGTGAGTCAAGCTCTACCTCAAGGTCCGGATTATCCACATCATCATCAGGGGCCGGATTAGAGGATGCAGTGGTTCTTTTCCTGTGGGCAGTCTTCTTCACAGCTTTAGTCTTTTGCCGGGTTGCTCTTTCTGGTTTGTCTGGTTTTTCTGGTTTCTCCTACAGCAGTTTCTTGCTCCAAAACGGATCATTGCCCTGATTACACAGACACTGATATTAAACAATGACCAGATATATCAATAACAGATTCAGCAAAAAGAAAAATCAAAGTCTTACAACTGGCGGTTTGTTGGTGGCACAGAAGGGAAGCAGGCCGCTTTTAGCACAGATGTGTTCCGGTTCATTCAGCATCTTATTCATAGCCTCGGTGATTTCTTCATCAGTGAGCTGGATTTTGGAATGTCGCAGTGGGTCATCAACACTGCCAATATACTCGCACATCAAACCGGAGCGCTGACTAAGGGGCAGTATGCTCCATGATATCCAACAGTGAGCGAGATCAACCCCTGTTAAACTGTTGGCCATAAAGGCTCTGAGCTTCGACAGTTGAGGAGCATATTTGCTTCTCTCCTAGGCAGTCAATCTTTGCGGAAAAGGGTGTGTATTGCTGAGCCGCTCCGGACGAAAGCCAGGCAAGGGATTCTCACCAGCAGGGGAGGTGTCTTTGCAATAGAACCATGTCTGATTCCACTCTTTGGGGTGGCTGTGCAGTTTGGCGTGAGGGTATGTGACCTCTTTCCTTTTCTGGATCGCCATGCCACCCAACTCCGTATTGGAGCCGTCAGTAAACTCAGTACGGCGTTTTAGATGGAAAAGGTCTCTGAACAATTCCACTGTGGGCTCCTCTTGAAAGAACGCCTCACAGAGCACTTGGAAGTGACACATATTTGTAACAGAGTTGGGGCCAGTGTCTTGTGGATGGATTTGGAAATCGGCTAAAACATCCCGGTAAAATTTAGAACCAGCGGCTTGAAGCCCCAGGCTAAGTGATCTACGAAAACAACGACCTCTCCTTCTTGAGGTGTGGGAGGGCATTCTTTGCCAGGAGCCCTCCGATGGATGGTATCTTTGCTGCCTAAAGCGCCGATCAGGACTAAATCATCCAGCTGAGCCTCTGTGACGTGAGAAGGAACCCAATTGCACTCATATACTTGCTTGGCCATGATGAAATCTACAAGGTAGAAAATCCCGGTTCAAAAATGCATTGATCAAGGTACATTGGTATGTGCAATGTTAACCCGGAGACAGATCTATCTGAACCGGAGTTTTATGAAGCAACAACATCTGGCGGTTCAACAAGGGGACTAATGGTATATACCGGTTTGGCAAATTTTTCTACAAGGTTAAACCGCCTGATCTAAGCATTGAAACAGCTGAGATTGCGGATGGATAAGTATGCAGAAACAGATTTCACAAGATTTCTCTACAGCGTTGGATCTGAAGCAAGTTCAGAAAAGAGATAAATATTCAGAGGTTCAAAAGGAGCAGTACCGAATCAATGAGCAAAACGTACATATAGATCTATGGTTTTGAGATGCATAAGTGAAGGCGAAGGTTAAACAACTACCATTGCACAGAATAAAGATTTGCGGATTCATCTAAAGATCTATCGTATGAGCAAGAGGCAGACGATGAACACTGAAGAACTGTGAAACCCTAGAGCCGATCTGCGGGGGAAAGGATAGAAGATTTACCGGAGCTGAGGAAGACGCGGAAGGTTGCCGCGATGCTCTGGTGCGCCCAGGTTGATGCAGCGGCCAAGGTTGAGGCAGAGGTCGATGGTGGCGGCGGAGCTCTGAAGCTGGGCGATGCGAGGAAGACGAAGCAGAAGGGGACAAATGGAAAGAGAAAGGAAATGACCCTTCGGTCCTATTTATAAGGCAAAAGGACATGTGTCAGGCACGACAATCAAGGGGCCACGAAACGGAGCTGTCGCCTCGATTTCCGCAGATCTATTAAACAAAGAAGCATAATGGATAGCTTCGTTATGACAGGTGACGTCACTCCGGTTTACAGCAATCAGAGAAGATGACATCATGGCAGTTTACCAATTTATGAGAAGATGTTGAAGATGAAGCTTTTGTTAAAGGATTGACATGAACCCGTTCAAATCAATCTGGGGCCTAATGTTGGGGATATTACTGCTGGGTGTAAACCGGCCTATCTGGGCCGGGTCAACTTCATCAGTAGTTCAAGAGTGCTAAAGCCCAAGAAGGCAGATGAGGGCCTAAGGCCCATAGTCGGTTCAAGACTTGTAGCTGTAAACCGGTATTTGTATATAAACTTGTATTGTAAGTTAGGAATAAGGAGAGGCCAACCCGGATACGAATATCGACCGGTGTTGGGACTCTGTGAACCGACGGGCGTCACCCGTGTATATAAGGGGACGACCCAGCGGCGGTTCAAGGACGACAAACAACAACTCGAGACATAGGCGAAGCTTGTTTGCTCCCTAGTCATCGAAACCCCATCAATTCCATCACAACTAGACGTAGGCTTTTACCTTCATCGAAGGGGCCGAACTAGTATAAACTCTCTTGCGTCCCTGTGTCCGCTTTAACCCCTTCAAGCTAACCCGTCGCGATGGCTCCATGACTAAGTCCTTTCTCTAGGACATCTGCCGTGACGAAACCACGACATGTTGCTTAATGGTCTACTTATTCAAAATTCTTAGTGATATGCTCCAAAGCCCTCAACCATTTCCTCAAATCCAAATATGTCCTAAACCTAAAGTCAAACTCAGCACCACCAATTTGATTCATCTGGCGCCACTGAGTTCACTTGACATAGCCATAGCCAGAAACCCTAATCAGTTCGGTCTCACCGATAGGGATCTCGGTCTCACCGAGATGGAATTGCAAACTCTGTGTTTCCCTTCGCAACATTTTGGTCTCACCAAAATGAGCAATCAGTCCCACCGAGTTCGCAGTGCAAACTCTGTTTCTCTTTCCTAATGTTTCGGTATTACCAAAAGGAGCGATCGGTCCTGCCGAGTTTGCCTGACCAACTCTCTGTTTTCTTGTTACTGAAATCGGTCTCACCGAGTTGAAGTCATCGGTCAAACCAAGATCAAGTTTTTCCCTAACCCTAGCTCATCATTCCCACCAAGTTGATCATGTTGGTCCCACCGAAAAGCCTAACGTTCACATTTTGAACTGAATCGGTCTCACTGAGTTTATACATTCGGTCTAGCCGAGTTGGCTCTTTTGTGTGTACCGGTTAGATTTTGTGTGGAGGCTATATATACCCCTCCACCCTCCTCTCCATGTGTGAGAGAGCCATCAGAACGTGCCTACACTTCCAGCATTCATTTTCTGAGAGAGAACCACCTACTCATGTATTGAGACCAAGACATTTTAATCCAACCACAAGAATCTTGATCTCTAGCCTTCCCCAAGTTGCTTTCCACTCAAATCATCTTTCCACCATAGCCAAATTTGTGGGAGAGAGTTGAGTGTTGGGGAGACTATCATTTGAAGCACAAGAGCAAGGAGTTCATCGTCAACACACCATCTATTACCTTTTGGAGAGTGGTGTCTCCTAGATTCGTTAGGTGTCACTTGGGAGCCTCAGTCAAGATTGTGGAGTTGAACCAAGGAGTTTGTAAGGGCAAGGAGATCGCCTACTTCGTGAAGATCTACCCAAGTGAGGCAAGTCCTTCGTGGGCGATGGCCATGGTGGGATAGACAAGGTTGCTTCTTCGTGGACCCTTCGTGGGTGGAGCCCTCCGTGGACTCGCGCAACCGTTACCCTTCGTGGGTTGAAGTCTTCATCAACGTGGATGTACGATAGCACCATCTATCAGAACCACGCTAAAAATCTCCGTGTCTACATTGTGTTTGCCTTTCCAAACCCCTCCATTTACCTTCATATGCAATATTTTACATTCCGCTGCTATACTCTTAGAATTGCATGTGTAGGTTGATTGCTTGACTTGTAATAAGTTGTTAAAATCTGCCAAGACTTAAAATTGGAAAATGCTTAGGTTTTTATTTGGTCAATTAGTCTAATCACCCCCCCCCCATCTAGATCTACTTTCGATCCTACAAGGGAAATCGTCACAAGGGGTTGGACAAAAGTTGTTCGCGCCTATGGTATGCACGAGGGCACATTATGGGCATTCCGCTTTTTCAACACCATCGGCGGCCAAAATGATTTACACTTCTCTCTTCACCTTTACCGCCTCTAAATATTGTGATTCATCATAGTTAATTGCTATCTAATCATGTAATTACTGAACATATTGTACTGAAAATTTAATTTATGGATTGGTTGTTGAACCATTGTGTTGAGAATTTGAATTCCATGTTTCATATTTCAAAATTTCCATTTTGAATAATAAATTACAGGGAAGAATAAAATTAAACAGGAGTGAATAAAATAATGTACACATGGTTAGAAAGAAAACAGCGTGTGCGATGGAAAATATAGAATAGACGGTTCTTTGACGTGAAACGTTTGCGATGCTCGACGGACGCACACACGGTTTTGTCTCATATGAGTGTGCTATTCATGGTAATACGGCAAACGTTTCAAACCTATATGCATGTGTAATATTGGACAAAAAAGACGGTGCATATATGGAGCCCGTGTGTGATAGGAATACCTATCGCACACAGTGATTAAAATGGACACGTTGGCGATAGTAGAGGCACACACATATTACATTTTTGAATTGTGTGCAATAACATACCAATTGCAAACACATCGGTAAATTAAATGTTTGTGATATCGACCTTTTCCACACAACTATAGCAGCGTTATCATTTCGGGTGTCTCTGGGATCAGAAACGTAATGTCGAGACATAGGACAAGCGCGACTTCTCATACGTTTATTCTATGGCAATCATCAGTAGCCGCTCGCCTATCCCCGACGATTTCTGGGTCGTGTGAGAAGGACCCCCCTATCGCACACACTGACCAGGTGACGGTTTAAAATGACGTCAGGGAAAGGGGTTAAAAAGCGTTTGTATAGCACGTAACGGTACCAGTGGTGGGACCTTCTTGCTTCATAATTTTGCGAAGCTCGCGAACTATCGATGGGTTCCCAATCCCTCGACGTTTCCATCTTAAGCAACTCAATATGACTGGCAGGGCTGCTCCGTAGATGCTGCTGAATATTTAGAAGGGGGTTCGGTTTCTTCTTCTTTGGATCATGATCAGACCCGTTCCCATCAGGCTGAGACTCATCATTCTCATTAGGCAAAGTAATTGCACCATCCATTATCATCGGGGTGCTTCTACTCTCCTATAAACATGTGTCTGTTGAGGCCCACCCTTGTGTTTGTTTTGATGTTGGTTCCTCTTCTGGGGGGACGTAACCTCAGCGTTAGCACTATTCTGGGAGTTCGCCGACTTAGCCTCATGCCTACTTTGGTGTGTATTATGCTGATCACATGTAGAACTGTCTCCAAAACTCGTTTCTTCCATTCTTCTGGTGCCCTCAGACTGCTTTTGAATGGAAGATTGCCTTTCTCATCTCTAGTACCCGGGGTAGGGAAAACTAGATCAGAGTGCCCTAGCCTGCCACATGAGAAACAAAAGTGAGGAGCATGCTAGTAGTGAATGTCATACAAATCCCCTGTTATTTCTCAGTGTTGAGTCAATTACAATCCATCTCCTCAAGGGTTTCCTCACGTCAACTGTAACTCGAGCCCTCAGGAAGCTGCCAATAGGATCAATCGGCACCACTTTGGCCTCCTTATCAATTTGCCATGTTATGGAAAGACCCCAGGTATCGTTTCTTGCGTTGTAGGGAAGATTTATAAGTCTTGCACATAACTACAATTTATCAAATTTGGGTATGATGGGTGCATACACTCTTCAAATTGCTCCAGTATCACCGCATGTTTGCTCACATGCCATGGAGATCCATCCAAGACCCTATCTCTGTCCTGCTGGCTTTCAAATTCGGCCACGAAAATGTTTTCTCCCAGCGGGTGGACCACAAGGCCCCTAGGGTTTCCCCAAGCCGGGTGGAGTGCGTTGGAGGTCGTTTGTATATGAAATAGATTACGGTACAAGATCTTCCCCGCAACCAACCACTTGGTCTTCACTCCAATAGGAGCATCATCAATCACTATGGGGTAGCCTCCTCCTCGGTTATATCCATCTTTCCCATCGTCACCTCCATCTCCACTCGCGTGGAGCTGGATGATCATTCAGCGGTTCCCTTCCTGGCGCCAGAAGAGGAGTGATTCATGCCTTCTTCGCCGATGCACTGCGCCCCGACGTTGAGAAACAGCAAGCTCCTTGGTGTTCACTCAAAACCCTAATCGCCTTTGTTGTCACTGCCAGAGGTGAAAGCACAAGTGCTCCCTAGGTGGTTTTGGTAATTAATGACAACATATCTCTTGTTGGACTAACGTTTCTATCTAGTATGTTTCAGATAAGTTCAACAATGGAGTGGCATGGACTAAAGGTTGTGGGAAATTCTCCAAGATGCTAAGGACAAAGGATTGGCTAAAGCTTAAAGCTCAAGACTCTTCATTTTACATTTTAGTGATCCAAGATCACATTGAGTCCATAGGAAAAGCCAATACTATCAAGGAGGGATGAGGTGTTGCTTAATGAGCCTCTTGCTTCAAGTGCTTAATGATATGCTCCAAAATCCTCAGCTACTTTCCCACTTCCACATATGACCTAAACCCAAGCCAAACTCGAACCTACCGATTATTTCTATCCGGCGCCACCGAGTTTCACTTGTCATAGCCATTGCCAAACCCTAGCAAATCGGTTCTACCGATAGGGATCTCGGTCTCACCGACATGGGATTGCGATTTCTCTGTTTCCTTTTCATAACTTTTCGGTCTCACCGAAATAGCGGATCAGTCCCACCGAGATTGCAATGTAAACTCACTGTTTCCTTTTCGTAACATTTCGGTCTCACCGAGAAGAGCGAATCGGTCCCACCGAGTTTGCCTGACCAACCCTCTGGTTAGCTTATTACCAAATTGGTCTCACCGAGTTTGTGTAATCGGTCTCACCGAGATTACGTTATGCCCTAACCCTAACCATATCGGTCCTACCGAGTTGCATGTCAGTCCCACCGAAAATCTCTAACGGTCACTAGGTTTACTATTTCGGTCCGACCGAGTTTGTTGATTCGGTCCCACCGAGATTGGTAAATTGTGTGTAACGGTTGGATTTTGTGTGGAGGCTATATATACCCCTCCACCTCCTCTTCACTCATTGAGAGAGCCATCAAAACACATCTACACTTCCAACTCATATGTTCTGAGAAAGAACCACCTACTCATGTGTTGAGGCCAAGATATTCCATTCCTACCATATGAATCTTGATCTCTAGCCTTCCCCAAGTTGCTTTCCACTCAAATCTTCTTTCCACCAAATCCAAATCCTGTGAGAGAGAGTTGAGTGTTGGGGAGACTACCATTTGAAGCACAAGAGCAAGGAGTTCATCATCAACACACCATTTGTTACTTCTTGGAGAGTGGTGTCTCCTAGATTGGCTAGGTGTCACTTGGGAGCCTCCGACAAGATTGTGGAGTTGAACCAAGGAGTTTGTAAGGGCAAGGAGATCGCCTACTTCGTGAAGATCTACCGCTAGTGAGGCAAGTCCTTCATGGGCGATGGCCATGGTGGGATAGACAAGGTTGCTTCTTCGTGGACCCTTCGTGGGTGGAGCCCTCCGTGGACTCGCGCAACCGTTACCCTTCGTGGGTTGAAGTCTCCATCAACGTGGATGTAGGATAGCACCACCTATCCGAACCACGGGAAAAACATCTGTGTCTCCAATTGCGTTTGAATTCTCCAAACCCTTCCCTTTACATTCTTGCAAGTTGCATGCTTTACTTTCCGCTGCCTATATACTCTTTGCATGCTTGCTTGATATGTATTGTGAATGTTGAAATTGTGCCTAAACTTCACTTAAACCGAAAAAAGCTTAAAAACTGCAACTTTAGCATTAAGTGTCTAATCACCCCCCCCCCCTCTAGACACATCTACTTCAAGGTCCTACAAGAGGAGAGGGAGGGGTTTTCAGAAAGATGTGTGATAGGCGTCGGTCAGCCGACCGAAATTTCGGTTGGTCATCGCACGGCCGTCTGATTTATCAAACCTGGGCCGTCTGATCTGCCCCTCCCCTCGACTCGCATGCCTCCCCCTTCTTCCTTCTTCATCTACCCAACCACCCCACTTCCAATCCCCATCCACCCCCTCATGGCACGTGTGACGGTTACAAAAGAAACTTCGGCGACGCCGGCGCGCACCCCCATCGTGGGACACAACAACATCGGCTTGAACCTCGCCGCTCGTAGCTCGCACCGCCGAAATCGCTAGAATGCCAGCCCCAATCCTCGGCAACACTCACGGCGACACCTCGGGACACAACAACACCGGCACGCCATTCTAGCACGGCTGAGCAATGGTTCCAGCATGGCCCCACCACCGTAGCTCGCTGGCATCACTGGCCACAGTAAAAATGTTGGCATGCCCCCACCCTTCGTAGCTCCCGTTGTTGCTGGTTCCAGCATTTCAGCTCGCCAGTTGCAGCATCTCACACACCGGCCGCTGGCGCACCTACGTCGCAGGAACCCAAATGATGTTGTTGTAGCATTCTCACTCTCCGGTTGCAGCATTCAGAACAACAGTTGTAGCAAAATCATCGCCGGCGGGATGCCATGGGTGTTGCTGTGGTAGCATTCCCACTCTCCGGTTCCGGGATTTCAGAACAATGTTTGTAGCAATTTGTCACCGCGGGATGCCATGGGTGCTACTGTTATAGCATTCTCACTCTCCCGTTCCAGTATCACCATTCACCAGTTCCAGCAATTCAGAGAGTTGGCTGTAGCAATCGTCGCTGGGGATGCATGGGGTCATGCAGGTGCGCAACAAATTTTGTAGCCGGCTCCAACAAAATTTTCCACTGGTGCCAGTATGACACATTGCCGGTTCTAGCACGGGCCTCCCTGGACTTGTAGCAAAAATAGTGTCTCGTCTCGTCACCACGGCTCATCGTCGGTTCCACCATGGCAGCCTAAGCTTGTAGCACGGCCAAGGCATTGCCATGCGCAAGGAGGACGACGGGGTGGAAGGCGCACTTGGCGATTGTGTCGTCGTGCCGAGGATGACGACCGGGATGGATGGCGCATGGCCATGGCGTCGCCCTGGCACGCGGCTATCGGCTAGCCGGTGTCAGAAGCTCGGTTTCTCAGTAACCTCCATGGCCGTCGGGTTAGCAGCTCAAGGTCCACACGGTCCGGCTGAAAAAGGAAGAAGACGAGGACGACGGGATAAGGCTGTTGTGTGCGCGGGCCCATAGGGGGCGTCCTCGACCAACAAAAAAAGCAGCACGTGATGCGACCGGTCGAGTTTCAGCCGGTCAACTAATTACAAACGTTTCACACGTGACACATGTGTTAAGCAATCCAAACAATTCAAAAAAGAAAATTACAAACATTTCACTTTCGAAAAAGACTTCGTGCCTATCCAGCTGCTCTTCAATTTATCAAGTCAAATCCCAAAAAAAAAATTCAACCGGGATCAGATCCTGAATTTGTATGCCAGAAGGATCAAAACATGAAATTTTGCCCCTCCGTATACTCTTTAACATAAGATTTGCTCTTGAATTAACACAAGCTACCAATCAATTCCGAGGCGGGCGAGGAGAGTAAAGGCAAGCAAACAACGAGGCGACGATTTGAAGTAAGTAGTACCCTACAATCAACGTGCAGCGTGTGATCCAAAAAGATGACCCGACCTTTATCTCCCCATTTTTTATTTTTTAAACTAAAGTACCCTACCATATCCGCAGCGAGAGAGTCCGGTGAGAGAGGCGGCGGGACGCTCCAACCCCCAACGGTCGGCAGCGAGAGGAGACGAGAGGCCGAGAGACGCTCCACCAACCCGCCCAACGGTCGGCTGCCCCGAATTCAAAATCCGAACTTTTCGCCTTTAAATCCAGCCCCGACGCTCCATTCCTCCGGTTTCCCAATCGCACCTCCGCGCAGCCGCTCCAGCAAAGATTTCAGAGACCGAGGCCGACGAGGAGAGGTAGGTAAAGCTAGGAGACGGACCCGGCCGCCGGCGAGCATGGACTTCCTCGCGCTCCCCCGCCGCGACCTCCAGGCGCTGGCCAAGCGCAACGGCGTCCGTGCCAACCTCAGCAACGCCGCCATCGCCGACGCCCTCGCCGCGCTCCCCGCTGTAAGTTCTTGGCATTCGAGTCACCGTCTCGCGTCAGATCTGGGTCGGCGTCGGCTGGATTTGACTGAATCGCGGGTTTTGCCCTTGTAGGTCGACGGGATCGAGGAGTACGTCGAGCAGCCGGTCGTTGTCGAAGTGGCCAAGCCGGCGGTTCAGGCGGTTGTGGAGGAGGTGAAGAAGAAGAAGACGAAGAAGCAGGAGGCGGAGGAGAAGAAGAAGCAGGCTGAGGCGGAGGAGACCAAGAGGAAGCAGGAGGCGGAGGAGGCGAAGAGGAAGCAGGAGGAGGAAGAGGAGAAAAGGAAGCAGGAGGAGGAGGAAGAGAAAAGGAGGCAGGAGGAGGAAGAAGAGAAAAGGAGGCAGGAGGAAGAGGAGAAAGAGAAGAAGAGGAAGAAGCAGGAGGAGGAGGAGAAAGAGAAGAAGAGGAAGAAGCAGGAGATCTCCCTGGAGGTCATCTTACTGGTGGACAGCGAGGAAGAGGGGGAAGAGAAAGCCCCAGCCGCCGGGCGCGGTCGTGGTCGCGGTCGCGGAAGAGGGCGAGGACGCGGTGCCGGCGGGCGCGCACGGGTCGAGCCTGTGGCTGCTCCGGCTACGAGGAGAAGGGCTGCGGCAAGCGAGACCGCGACGGAGGATGCACCTGCGGAGCCTGTGGCGGCTCCGGCTACGAGGAAAAGGGCTGCGGCAAGCAAGACCGAGACAGAGGATGCCGCTGCGGAGGCCGTGCCGGCCCGTGCCACTCGCGCTCGGAGCCAGACGACGGCGGCGCCCGTGGCCGAGGAAGAGGCGCCCAAGACAAGACGGGCGTCGAGGCGGACCGCGGCGACCAAGACTGGTCCGCAGCAGGAAGAAGAAGGAAAGGGGGCACAAGGTAATTTGCTTCAAATCTTTCCAAATCGATTCTCTGGTTCTGTTTAATTCTTGCCTAATTCTTTCCAAATCCATTTTCAAATCTTTAATTTTTGCCTAATTCGATGATTCAGCTGTCGCCTCTGATATGGAAACTGCGGAAATGGAAGAAGATGCCACGAATACTCAGAACGAGGAGCGCAACGAGGTTGAGGAACAGAGCCATGACGGCGAAGGTGAGACGGCCGGATCCCTCCACTTCAGTAGCAACTTGAAACTGATGCGTGTCCCAGGTTTTGTCCCGAACTATGTGTCTGATTCTCAGATCTGTAATCGCAGAGGTAGTGGTCGCGGATACACCAGCACAGGTGCAAGAAGAGCCACCGGTGGAGAAGGAGGAGGACGGTAGGCAAGAATCTCCTGCCGTTGGCGGGGGGCGGCGAGGTGCCAGACGACGCGCACGGCCCGAGGCTGTGGCGTCTCCGGCCACGAGGAAAAAGGCTGCAACAAGGAAGACCGTGACATGGGTTGACGCTCCGGCAGCCGAGGCCGTGCCGGCTCGGGCCACCCGTGGCGCTCGGAGCCAGAGCACGGTGGCTGAGGAGGCGCCTAAGGGAAGACGGACGTCGAGGAAGACTGCTGCGCAGCAGGAAGAGGAAGGCCAGCAAGGTGAGAACAGCTTGATTTCCTCAATCAAATCAATTTGCTTGCGAATTTTGTTGGATTTATCGCCTGATGCGAATTTTGTTTGCGACCAGCCGTTGCCTCTGATGCGAAAGCTGCTGCGCCTGCACCGGTTTCCGCCGACGAAGCAGCTGGTGATGCTGCAGAAATGGAGGAAGAAGCCACGAATCCGCAGGACCAGGTTGAGGAAGAAGAAGCACTGGTGGAGAAGGAGGAGGGTGTTGGGCAAGACCAGAACGAAGAGAAATCGCCTGCCGTTGCCGTGGGGCGGCGTGGTGCCCGCGGGCGCCCACGGGCCGAGCCTGTGGCAGCTCCGGCTACGAGGAGAAGGGCCGCAACAAGCAAGACCGTGACAGAGGAGGCGCCCGCGGAGGCCGTGCCGGCTCGGGCCACTCGTCGCGCTCGGAGCCAGACCACAGTGGTTCCGGTGGCCGAGGAAGCCGTGCCCAAGACAAGACGGGCGTCAAGGAGGGCTCCGGCGAAGAAGACTGGTGGGCAGCAAGACGAGGAAGAAGAGCAATGCCAGCAAGGTAAGAACAGTTAGCTTGCGCCCAATCAAATTTGCTTGCTCTGTTAGATTCATCTCCTGACGCAAATTATGTTTGCAGCAGCTGTTGTCGAAACTGTTGCCCCTGCGCCGGTTTCCTCTGACGAGGGAGCTGATGATGCTGCAGCAATGGAAGCAGCCATGGATCCTCAGACTGAGGAGCAAAACGAGCTAGTTGAGGAGCAGAACAAGCAAGAGGAACTTGAGACAGGTGAGACATGGAACTTGAAATTGATGCGTGTCCCTAAAAATGGAATTTGAAATCCTTCTGTAGCTGCAATGTCCTATCTGAAACTGATGATGATTTTGTTTGCAATCAGGTGATGATATGGAAACTGCTGTACCTGCTGTGCCCACTGAAAAAATGGAAAAGGAGGCCATGGATCTTCAGAACGAAGAGCAAAACAAGCTGGTTGAGGACCAGTGTCAGGAAGATGCAGGTGGTGTGGCTGGTATGGAAACAGCACCCGTTTCCTCTGACAAGGAAGATGATGATACTGAAGAGATAGAAGAAGAGGCCGTGGATCCTGAGAACGGTGAGCAAAAGGAGCCACTAGTTGAGGAACAGAGCCAGGAAGAGGAACGTGAGACAGGTAATGTCCCTGATATGGAAATTGAAAGTTTAAATTGATGCGTGCCCCATATTTTCTGTTACTTGAAATTGATGTGTCTGACTGTCATATCTGAAATGTATAAGAATGTTGTTTGCCAGCAGGTGATGCCCCTGATATGGAAACTGCTGTACCTGCACCGGTTTCCTCAGACGAGGCCATGCATCATCAGAACGAAGAGCAGAAGGAGCTACTGGTTGAGGAGCAGAGCCAGGAAGAAGCGGGTGATGTGCATGTGCCTGCTATGGAAACTGCGCCGGTTTCCCCTGCCGAGGAAGATGGTGATACTGAAGAAATAGAAGAAGAGGAGGGTGTGGAATCGGTTTCCTCTGTCGAGGAAAATGATGATACTGAAGAAATAGAAGAAGAGCAGAGCCAGGAAGACGAAGGTGAGAGAGAGAGACTTCAGTAGCAACTTGAAATTAATACGTCGTCTCCCATGTTTCCGGTAGTGTCCCGAAATCTGAATTTGATGAGGATTTTGTTTGCAATCAGGTGTGGTGGAAACTGCTGTGCACGCACCGGTCTCTTCAGACGAGGGAGGCAGCGGTACTGAAGAAATGAAAGAAGAGGACATGGATCTTCACAAAGAGGACGCAAACGAGCTAATTGAGGAACAGAGCCAGGAAGACGAAGGTGAGACACGTTGATCCCTTCATTGCAGTAGCAACTTGTTTCACGTTTTTCTGTGGCTGCAATGTCCCGAATTGAAACTAGAAACTGATGAGAATTTTATTTGCAATCAAGGTTGCGTCCCTGACATGGAAACTGCTGTGCATGCGGTTTCCTCAGACGAGGGAAGTGATGATGGTACTGAAGAAATGGAAGAAGAGGCCATGGGTCCTCAGAACGAGGTGCAAAACGAGCTAGTTGAGGAACAAGCTAAGGAAGAAGAAGGTGAGACAAGTGTTTCCTCTCTGAAATTGATGCTTCTTACATCATATCTGTAGCGTTGAATTATTTGTCTGACTATCTGAAATTGCAGGGTTAGCCACGGATATGCAAACCAGTCCCGAACTAGTGGAAGAAACAGCAGCACCAGTGGCAGAAGATTGCAGCACGGTTGTTTCGTCTGTGGAAGAGCAGCAGGACGATGTCCAGCAGTGTGAGCAGTCTCCGGTGAATGTTGTTAACGAGGAAGGCCATTTTCCGGCTGAAACTGTCTCCAGCGAGGGGCCACTGGACGTTGAGATTCATCATGGCGGTGAGGCCGCTGAGGAAGCCGAGGATCATCAGTTCACTGAAGAGACTGAAATGGCACCGGAATCCGGTGAGGCCACTGAGGAAGCTGAGGAGCATCAGTCCACTGAAGAGACTGAAATGATGGTGCCCGTGGAAGAGACCGCTGAGGAAGCTGAGGAGATTCATCAGTCCAGTGAAGAGACAGAAATGGTGCCCGTTGCCGAGTCGGCGGCTCAGGCCGCTGACAAAGCTGAGCAGATTCATCAGTCGAGTGAAGAGACCGAAATGGTGCCCGTGGACTCACCGGTGCCGCAGGAGGCTGCTGTGGAGGACCTGGTGGTTGGTTTCACCTGCCATGCAGACACCGCCATTGAGAAGAAGAGTGAAGTGCTTCAGAGTGCAGCCAAAGCCAATGAGGAGAAGGAAGACCTGGCTGTTGAAGAGGAGGAGAGTGAAGTGCTCTTTGGTGCTCTTTTCCAGAGCGCAGCCAAAACCAGTGAGTACAAGGATGTTGAAGAGTTGCAGCACGACATGGATGAGGCTACTGCAGAGGATGACAATGAAGTTTCAGTCCTTGGTGCTCTGTTCCAGAGCGCAGCCAAAGCCAATCAGAACAAGGGAGATGTGGCTGTTGAAGAGGACAATGATGTGTCAATCCTTGGTGCTCTGTTCCAGAGCGCAGCCAAAACAAATGAGAACAAGGAACAACAACTGGTTGTTGATGAGGTGCACTATAACATGGATGAGTGTGCTGCAGAGGAGGAGAATGAGGAAGATATGGCTGTCTTTGGTGCCCTGTTTCAGAGCGCAGCCAAGTCCAGTGAGAACAAGGAACATCTGGTTGTTGATGAGTCTGTTGAGGAGAATGAGGTGCCATTCTTAGGTGCTCTGTTTCAGAGCGCAGCCAAGTGCAACGAGAACAAGGATCATCATCTGGTTGCTGGTGAGGCGCAGCATGACATGGATGAGGCTGTTGAAGAGGAGGAGAATGAAGTACAAACAACCTTTGGTGCTCTCCTTGAGAGCGCAGCCAAGACCAATGAGAAGGAAGATGTGGCTGTTGATGAGTTGCAGCATAACAAGTCTGTTGAAGAGGAGGAGAACGATGAAGACCGAACAACCTTGGCTGCTTGGCTGCTGCTTCACAGAGCAGCCAAGGCCCATGAAATCAAGGGGGAAGGTCTGATTGTTGATGACACAGAAGAGCCTGTTGAAGAGGAGCCAAAGATGGAGAGTGTTGAGGCCACTGTGACAGAGGAGAGTGGCATCACCGGTGAGCTGACAAATGTGCCCGTCGAGGAGGACGACGGCGGCGTGGTGGCCGCCGACGACGTGCCACTCAGCTCAGCCACAATGTTTGAGGGCGCTGTACAGGTGGTCACCGTCGAGTACCTGTCGCAAGCCACGGTAACTGACGATGAGGGTGCAGTCAAGGGCGGCCTTGCAGATGTGTCCGTTGAAGAGGATAGAGTGGTGGCCACCATGGACGAGAAGGTGGAGGAGGTGCTCCTGTCGCAGGCCACGGTGACTGATGACGAGTGGGCAGCCAGGGAGTGTGCTTTTTCCACCGGTAACCTCACACCGGTGGTCGACGCTGCCAAGGAAGTGGTGACCGTCGACTACCTCTCGCAGGCCACAGTGACAGACGACGAATGGGCAGTCAAGGAGAGCGCTTTCGCCGGCGACCGCTCGCCGGTGTTCGACGCTGCCGGAGACTGCAGCGGCCAGGTCATTTCCCCGCTGTTCGCAGGCCTGTTCGAGGATGCCACCAAGTTCCTGTCCATGGACTCAGTCACCGTGGAGGCAACAACGGTGCCTGAAGCTGCCGCTGAGAAGAACGTTACTGAGCCTGTGGCGATGGAAAGAGAGAAGGAAGTGAAGGAGGAGGGCAATGAATCTGAAGCATTGGGCAGCCTGAGCCTGAGGAAGCTTAGGGTCCAGCTCAAGGAGAAGGCTGCAGTGGCACAAGACCTGGAGAAGAAGCCAGTGGATCAATTTTCCATCCACCCAATATTTGAAGTGAAGGAAGGGAAGAAGCCGCTGGACACGCTTAGCCTGAGGAGGCTCAGGCTGAAGCTCAAGGAGAAGCTCAATGCTCAGAAGGTAACCACCAAATCGCCTCCATCTATCTATATGTGCTAATAATATGTATGCTCAAGTGTATGTTTTTGTGTACTGACGATCTTGGCGTTTGAAATGCAGAACAGAGAGCCAACAACTAGGGCGCCCCTCGGCAGGCTGGACGAGAACTCGGCGTCCAAGTCGCAGAAGAGGGAGCACAACAGGGTGCCCCTCGGCAGGCTGGACCAGAACTCGGCGTCGAAAACGCAGAACAGAGAACGGAGCAGGGTGCGCCTTGGCAGGCTCGACGAGAACGCGTGCTGATGATTGATTATCTAACTTGGGTGCTCACTGAATGAACTCCAGCACTTCGTGTCAGAAGATTTGGTTGAGAAACCATGGTTTCTCCAACCCCCTTGATCCTAACTTATCTGCGTGCGTTCTTGTGCTGTTACTTTGCGCGTTCGCCGGCAGAGCGTGAGAAGATTTGGCTGTATTTTTTAGTCGACTCTTGTCGTGTTCTGAACTTGTATCAGAGTGATTGTTTTAGCTTACTTCTAAGTGGTGACAGTTACATATATCAGAGTGTTTGTTGCTTATCTGTGTCACTCAACTCAACGTATCTGGCCACTTTCAGTTCAAAAAATGGAAGATTGATAACATGGCCACCAGAGGTGCCTTGATTAAATCAGCGACCTAGCTGCAGTTCACTACATACTTGGTGAGATTAGCCTATTCAGCGGTTTGAAGGTTTTTCAAACTTGATGAGATTCTTAGTACAGATGTAGTTACAAATTTGCTAGGGCTCTCAGTCTACGATGGCCATGGTTCGAATTTGCTGGGGGGCAATGTCTTTTCGTTGGGATGGGGAATCCATGTGGACCTTGACTTATAAGATTCTATACTCCCTCCTTTCTGGTTTATAAGGCTCAATTTAAAAATCTCACCAACCAAGATAGATGATGAGTGGTGGAATATTTTTTATAGTTTGCAAAAGCACCCAATTAATGCTCTTGTCTTCCTAAAAAAATTATGTTTACGAATGCATGCATTGGTCAGTTTTCTCTTAATACTTGCATGCAATGATTTAATGCACCTTGAAGTCTGAACATGTGATGGGAAACAACCAAATTGAGGCTTATAAAATGGAAAAACTAAAATTTTGAGATAAGCCCTATAAACCGGAAAGGAGGGAGTATATACATTGAGTTGGAACCCAAAAGACATTGTTGGAGATGGTGCACGCCCCCTTTTTGGATTCCCCTTGGGTTCTTGATCGGAAACCAAAAGACATTGCCCCCCTCATCTATGAGGAATCAACAAGAAAAAACTGAAAGGTCCGTGAAGCCTTGGAAGACGAGGCTTGGGTCTCCAAGATAAAACTTTCGGCCAACTTCACCATCAACCACTTCCAGCAATTTGTTTGGCTATGGGCCTTTCTCCATGGGTTCCAACTCAATGCAAATGTGGATGACGACATTGTGTGGGAACACACTGCTAGTGGCCACTACTCGGCGGAATCCGCATATAGCAGTTCCTGGGTACGGTGAGACCCCCGATGGTGAACACGACTTGGAAGGCTTGGGCCCCTCCAAAAGTCAAGTTCTTCACGTGGTTGGCCATGCAAAACCGGATATGGACGACAGATAGGTTGGCCAAAAGAGGTTGGCCAAATTGTGGCCTGTGCACACTATGCAAGCGTGAGCAAGAATCGGCGGACCACCTCTTATTCAGATGTCGGTTCTCTCTTCGCATTTGGAGATTGCTCAAGGATTCGTTACAACTTCATCACTTGGACACTACGACATGGCACCCAAAGCCAAACATCAGGAATTGGTGGCATGTCCGATGAATCCATCCCAGATAGCAAGTGCGTGGGCTCGCTAATAATGCTCACATCTTGGACTTTATGGAATGAAAGAAACACAAGAGGCTTCCGCCACAAGAGCACTCCATCGACGGTCTTCCTCGAGGGTATAAAGAGTGAGACAAAGCTTTGGGTCGCCGCTGGGGCAAGAAAATTGGGGTTGATCATGCCAGGAGAGTAATGACCTAATGTAATTGGTTTTGGGCCACGGGCCATGTAACAAAACTCTATTCTCTCTTAATTAATACATGGGGCCAATCTTTTGCTCTGTTTCAAAAGAAAAACATCGTCTTATTTAGAAATTCTGACCGGCAGATGGGTCTGGGCCACGGAACCATTCAGAGCATGAGAGACACGTTTGTCAAACATCGCCCAGATAAAACTTCAGTCACGTTGTGTTCATGTCTGTGTCAACACTGAATGCCTGATAGAGCATGAATCCACATGAATCACAACCAACGCTGGTGCGAGTCCACATGACTCTCGACGTCCAAGGATCATGCAAGCCATAATTTTTCGGAAATGCTGCCCGGCAGACGGGTCTGGACCACAAGCAGTTCATTACGTGAGGCATGAGCCACGTTGATCAAACACCGTCCAAATAAAATTCAGTCACATTATATTCAGGTCCCCGTCAATACAGAATGCCCGACGGAGGCTGCTTGCAAGTTGCACCCCGAAACCAACCCCCAAAGGATGGGGACTACATCAGGGCCACATTTCTTTTTGCTCGTTCTTGTATCAGTTGCATTTATTCAGAGCATTCTAAACTGAATCTCTACACCGGATACCCGTCGAAAAGATGCATGATTCCACATGGCTGTCGAAACGCCATCTTTATTGGGAAAGAGCCTGCCGACAGATCAGTCTCGACCACTCAAAATTCACACAGTTCAAAAAAAGCCAAATGCAGAATTCCAGACACGGACTCACAACAGGGCAAAACCAACCCCCAAAAAAAGCAATGTCAACACCAGGCTCACAGCAGACTCATTCTAGAGTATTAGAGTACGTAGCCAATTTGCACAGTTTGTTCAGATCTCATCTCTTGTTGTTTTGCTGATGTATGAGCGCTTTGCTAGTGATATGTGGCTGCGTGAAATAGGAGTAGGTTAGATTATAGACGGACTTCGGCTCATATAAGACAATGATCCTTGATTAATTTCTAACCATTTAGATGCATCGAAAGTGATGGGAAGTTTAGTACCATACTGCCACAATAGTAAGAGTGAAACTCCATTATAAGGGTTGCTCTACCACCTGTCATTGAGAGCTTGGAAAGAGATGTCGTACACGCGCGCTCCTCCTCCTCCACTGCCTGCCTCGCCTCGTCACGCCTAGTAATGACGCGCGCGCGCCGCGGGTTGCAGGAATGAGCCGAGCCGACTGTCTGAGACGTTGGATCATGGGTTGTTCGCGGACTCGGTCGTGGGCCTAAGCCCAAGCCCATCTATCCGACGGCCTATATAAGGAGACGCTGGTCTATGGAGTGAACCCTAACTTACGCACTCCCTCCTTGCACAACCCTAGCCGTCATCTACTGTTCCTCTCACTATGTTGCTTCCGGCGATCCCATCCCGACGATCACATGCACGGTCGGTCGGGAGAGCAGGTGCCTTCGGAACCCCGTCGTTCGAGATCCTGCCGAGGAAAACAATGATAAGGTTTTTAGGGAGTGTCTCGGCGCGACTGCTCCTGATCCATCCCCTCTCCATCTGCCTCTGCATCGACTCCATGACCGACAGCGCCCAGGATGCTGCCACCACCGCCGCGTCGGCCTAGCCAACCGGAGGGTATGAGTCGTTCATCCCCAATTTGCTCGCTCATGTCAGGTCCAGCAATACTATGGATCCCTGAGAAGTCTGAAACTGTCAAACTGAACTGTAACTAACTGAAGAAACCACCCTCAGTCCATATTCAATTACCTTCTAGGGACGTCGTTTTCTCGCTTTACTTTCACCATGCTTTGCTTTAGCTAGTAACTATGTCTTCACGCAGTGTACCCTATAGCCACCGTCCATGAGAGGCGAGTTATAAGCTCCAAATGTACCACAAATAGTCTCATCTGTGTGTTTTGTTCTGAATTTGTTTCGTCAGGATCTTCAGTACCTGTCAAGTGCACGGCAATAGAAAGGGCACTTGCTCATTGTATAATTGGCAAATAAAAACTTTTTTTTCTATCTTGCAATGAAGTTCAATGTTTATATAGGGATTGCTTTCGGAAATGGGATGGATTCAGAAGTTCTGATGGCCTGGAGATTTTTACCGGGTGGATAGGCAAGTCCTCGCAAAACTAAACAGAAAGCCACGCATTCCTGAATAGTGAATAATAACCCTTCTGAAAACTGCAAGACAAACTGGCAAATTTGCGAAAGTGCTCTCCAAAGAATCTGAATACTGGAAACCCAGGTATGAATTCACATGACTGTCGTCTGTCGATGTCGAGGCGTCCCCACACTGCTGAATCATGCATGAGCTACATCTTTATTCAGAAATGCTGCCCGGCAGAAGGGTCGTCGAGGCTCTCGACCACACAACGATTCACATCAGAGACGCGTTGATCAAACACCTACCAGACATGACTGGTGGTTGTAGCAGATTTGCAGTGGTTTCTTGGAGTTCTGACATCTTGTCAGATGCGAGTATCAGACAGTGTGATCATAACTGATTAGCACAGTACTTTTTTTAGTGGCAAATAAAACCTTTGTGCCAATAGCAGTGTTTGTAGCTGATTTTGCACTATGACTTTCTAAGTGATCTGTTAGTGTTATGACCTCGTGCCAGTGACACACTTTCATATCACTCAGTACTTGTTTTGGATCAGCAATGGCTCTGTAAGAAAAGCTGTTCTTCCTCCACTAATTCAGAACAGACCACTGGTGCTGGATTCAGAAGCTTCTGCCTCCTCCTCAAGCTAAACTGAACTCATAAATTCGTGAGCCACTCCAAAGAATTGTGAAACTGCATGGCCATCGATGTCGATGTCCCGCAGTCCAATCCAACATTTTAGAGCATGCGACACGTTGGTCAAACACCGGCCAAACGCAGTTTAGAGACAAGGTATTCAAGTCCCTGGCAAACCAAAACCAAGATCATCGGAAAATTTTGAAATGGAAAATCTCCAGTTTACAGGAATAAGCTCAGTTTCTATTAGAAGTATTTTATCTGATCTGCCCGACAATATGTTCGCTTTCATTTAGCTGATTTTATATGGGTGCTCTGTTAGTGCTCCGCCGCTGTGTCAAACCATCAATTACATATTAATGCCAGTTTTTATAATTGATTAGCATGACATCTCCACATTGCCTTGGCAAATAAAGTATTTTCTGGTATCTGCAATGACAGGTTCACTGCTGCTCTTCTACTACCACCTTCAGAACAGATATCACGGAAGGATTCAGAATCTTTCTTTTTCGGCAAAAAGTCTGCACGCAAAATTCCCAAAAGTAAACTGGACACCCATCTGAATCGAATCTCAACACCGGATTCCACATGACTGTCCAACGTCGACGTCGAGGCGCCCCCACACTGCTGAATCATGAACGAACACCATCTTAATTCAGAAATTCTGACCGGCAGATGTGTCCGGGCCACGGAAACAATTCAGATCATGAGAGACACGTTGATCAAACATCACCCAGATAAAATTCAGTCACGTTGTGTTCATGTCCCTGTCTATCAACACTGAATGCCTGACAGAGCATGAACGTCGTCTAGGAAGAACCACAACCAACGCAGGTGTGAATCCACATGACCCTCCCCGTCGAAGGCGCGCCACACGGCTGGGTCATGGACGCCATCTTTATTCAGGAATGCTGCCCGGCAGACGGGTCTGAACCACAGAAACAGTTCATGGCATGAGCAAACACGTCGATCAAACACCGTCCAAATAAAGTTCAGACACGTTATATTCAGGTCCACACCAATACAGAATGCCTGAGGGAGACTGCTTGCAAGTTGCACCCCAAAACCAACCCCCGAAGGCTGGGAGTACATCACAGCCACCAACACCATTTGTCATCGTCATCCCTCTTTTTTTTTTCTTTTTTTGGCTGGTTCTTGTTCTGAACTTTTATCAGTTACATGTTCGCAGCTGATTTGCACGAAAGGTTCTCGTACCATGGCCTGTTGTGTTAGCTGTGATTTCTGAGTGCTGAGATGGTGCCATAACAAGTCTTGTGTGTCCTCCCGAACCTAAGCTTGGAACACCGACCTAGTTATTTAGAACATTCTAAACTGTATCTCTGCAGTTGCAGTGGATACCACATGGTTGTAGAAACGCCGTAATTATTGGGAAAAGTTGGCGATGGCTTAGTCTCGACCACTAAAGATTCAGACCAGAGACGCGTTCATCAGACACGGGCCAAAATGTAATTCAGGTCCCTTTCAAAAACCCCTCCCCCCTACAAAAAGAAAACATTGCCAATATCTCCAATTTGACACATTCTAGAGTGCTAGAGTACTCGTAGCTGATTTGCCCAATGTATTCAGATATCATCACCTGTTGCTTATAGCTGATGTATGACTGCTTTTTTAGTTGTTGTCTGTGGCTGTGTCAAACAGGAGTACTGAATCAATTGTGTATTCATGTCAGCGTTTACAATTGATCAGCAAATAAAATCCTTTTTAGTGTCTGCAAAGAAGGTTCACTGACTCATGTGGCTCTTCTTCCACTACTTTCTAACTCTTTTTTTGTGTCTGCAAAACATACGCCCTTCTAAAATGAATCTCAACACTGGATACCCACGGAGAAAGAACATGAATCACATGGCTGTCGGCGTCGAGGCGCCCCACACAGCTGAACCATTAACACCATCTTTATTCGGAATGGCTGCCGAGCAGACGTGTCTCGACTGCACGACAATTCACAGCGTGAAAGACGTTGATCAAACACGGTTCAGATCACCAGAAAAAATAACGAGCTATAGCGCTGCTAATAGCACAACGTATAGAGAATTGTCTCGCTAAATTAATCAGTGTGCAATGTCTCGTTAATAGCATATTTTCAGAGGTGAACCTATTTTGTATAGCGCGCTACTTTTTTTCCTTGATTCAGATGCAATTCGGCCAGAAGGTGGCGTTCAAGTCACTGTCATGCTGAATGCCTGACAGAGAACGGCCCCAAAAGAGCAGAATTTGCAACATCAAGAGACGCAGCGGGTACCAAACACTTGCAATAGTACTGGTTCAAGACGGGGGTACATCACAGCCAACAACATTACTGTCATCATCACCATCACACATCTTCTGCTCGCTCTTATTCCGGGCAGCAACACCGCATTACTACTACCGGTTCCGGTGCCTGCCATTGTCTGTACTTACTATAGCACGAGCACACCACTGTAGACTATAATTAGGTAGGTCGTCGAGCCCAGCTAAGCGGAGTGATAGAGATGTCGAGCTGGGCTATGATCGACTGGTCGTCGCCGGCGATCAGGCGACGGGGGGCTTCTCGACGTCCTCGAGCGGGCGGAACCACACCTTCTGGTCCAGCACGGAGGGGCCGCCCTTGGCGGCGCTGGCCGGCGCGAGGCTGGCGGCCAGCTTGGGGTCGACCGCGGCGGGGCCGAAGACGCCGGTGGTTGGGTGAGGGCCCCAGTACTTGTCTGGGCTCCCGGCGCCGCCGATCACATCGTCCGGCACGAAGGCCGGGCGCACCTGCTCGTCCACGTTCTTGTCGTAGGCCGACGCGTGCACCGCCCTCCTGCGAAACACAAACACCAAAACCGGACCGTTGGTTAATGAAGGTCGTTGGGCTGCTTGTGTAACAACGGTACTACCACGTTTGCGTGCCTGTTTTTCTGAGCGTGTATTATGGTACCACGTTGACTTGACAGTAACATATGAACAGGACCTTAGGGTTCCACATCTAATCATGATGCGAAGAACGAACAATGGTGAAATGAAACAATACACGTACACATCACACCGTCACTGCATCGGCTGATGAAGCCATTGCATTGACTAGCAATAGGGCAACCAACAAGTGAGCGTCAAGATTTTCTTTCTGTAAAAAAAGTTTATATCCTGGCCTGATCGCTGTCCGTTCGCCATTAAGTTAACTCTTTCCCCCTCCCATTTTCCTCTGCTTCCGTGGGCAGCGCAGACCACAAAGTGTGGTACCCTTTGCATGCGTTTCTTCCAACAACCTTTCGTCCCGGGCACCTAGAGCGTGGCCATGGCGCATGAAGGCAGGAAGCATGCCGTTCGGGCCACGCCCACCTGGGGCTGGGGTCAGCAAAGAAGTGATGGCGAGGTGGTGGGAGAAGGTGGAGCGGCACGACGGCCAAGGCAGGAGGAGGCGTCGTCGGTGGGTGCGGGTCTCGTCGTGTGGATAAGACCGGAGGCATCATCCTACTCACCCTAGCGTGTACGTGCACCCAGCACCCCGTACACCCCAGGACCAGGCCGTCCCGATCGACGACGCGTCGCCGGACGGGCCCCCGCCGGATGGTTCAGATCCGGAACCTCTCCGGAAGAAGGCGACCCGCAACGAAAGGGAGCGGAACCGTACAGGGGCTGGCTCATCTGCCCCTGGATCTGACGGCACCTCCGTGGGCGCCACCACCATCGCAAAAGGCAAAAAGAAAAATAAAAAAGCTCTCCTCGCGCCTGCCCTGCCCCACCCCACCTCACCCGTCCCGTGGAGTAAAAACCAAGGGAGGGAGGGCAGATGGCGGGTGGACAGCCACCGCGCACCAACCCGTCCTCCCATTCGTTCGCCACCGTGAAAAAATCTCCCCGATAGAAACCACCGACGAGAGCGACGCGCCCCATTGGCTGCGCGCACTGTGAACAAGTAGTACTACTGGAGTACAAGGAGCAACAAATATCCTTCCACCGTCCCTTCCTCGCCGAGGCTCCGGTGATGTTTTGGCCTTTTTCCCATCCATCTCCGGCAAGGGGGAAATATCTCCATGGATCTATCCATCCTTCTCCGTGTCCTTGTGTGGTGGAGCTCTCCCGTGGGCGGCAGATTCATCTAGGCATCCTGTGGCTGTGCTGCCACAGATCGTTGACGCGTATGGGCAGGAGATGAATCCTGTTTCCAAGGGACTAAACAAGTTTGTGAAACTGAAACTTTTTTTAGAGAGAGAAAAAGGCATTTCTGCCCTGCTTTATAAAGAGGTTTATGATTATTTCCAGAGCGGCGAGGACGTTATAAAGAAGAAACTGAAGAAGACACACAATCTTTCTATCTTTGGGTTGGAAAATGTCTTGCAAGTTTTAGCATGGTGCATACCCCCCAACGCCGATTCACAGAACAGGGGCTAATCATTCAGAGAGCGAGATAACACTTGCGTGGGGGAAAATTATGTGAGAAGCAGTACCAGCGGCAGGCGAGAGCACGCTACAAGAACTAGTAACTACTACGAATCTCCATGAGAACAAGAACAAGATCTTGCAGCTAGAGTAGCAGTAGTAGAACTGATTTACTTGGAACATGTACTAGTCTGTTTTTCACGGGCGGCTCACAGGAGGCATGTGAGCATACCTCGGGGAGGCGTTGGCCTTGCCGGCGAGGACGCGCGCCACGAGGCTCCCAGCGATCACCCGCCCCTTGGAGCTAGCCACTGCTGCCATGCAAAGGTCGAACTGCCGAGAGGGAGGAAGACGAAGGTGAAGGGAGAGCCTCTGCTCCGAGACGGTTGAGCGAAGAGAGTGTGTGTGTGTGGATGGACTCCTCAGTTCCGCACCGCTCTGCCGGGTATTTATAGCGGCACCCGGCCGAGGGGGCAAGCAAGGAATACCAGGGGCGATTAGCCAGGGAGCAGCCGTGCTGACGGCAACCCTGTGTGCTGCTAATTGCGATCGGCACAGGCCAACAAACTGCACGCCGTTTTCTCAAAAAGAAAAAATGTCTAACAATATCATTTTTTTTGCGGGTGCTAGCCATGCCGCGAGTAGTCATGCACGTATCGTGTGCGTACGCGCCGGATCACACGCCGGTCATGACCGGCCGAAAGAGACCACACGGCGATTAGTCGTTTTGACGATCGTATTCCGCAACAACAAAAAATAATTGTTTTGATAGTAATCTTGTTTTTAAAGTGATTTGGTCTTGATCTTGGCATAGCTCAACTAATTCAATCGTCATCTGTACTTTGGGATGTAATCTCTCCATTCGAAATTACTTGTTGCAGAAATGGATGTATCTAGATGTATTTTAGTTCTAGATACATCCATATCCAAGACAAGTAATTCCGAACGGAGGGAGTACCTCCTTCGACTTCAAATATAAGACGTTTTTTTACATACCAATGAAATGCATCTCTCAGCGTGGAGACTCTGGTTGTGTGTGCCCGCCAGCGGCCAACGCATCGCTCTCCATGATGGGACTGCATCCTTGGGGATTCCATTCGCATCAGCTGTGTTTCACCGTTTGATTTCGTAGGGGGTTTCTTGTTTTTTTATTCTCTTTTTCTTGTTCTTTTCCTATGAAGAGCCAAACTGCTATGGCCTCCTTTGGTTTGGAGGAATTTTGTAGGATTTTCATAGGATAGGATTTCTATAGGAAAAATTCCTTCAGAGCTCTTTGATTTGTAGGAATGAAATCCTATTCCTATGGAGGAATTCTTCCTATCCTCCACATTTCATAGGAAAATAAACATTAGCCTAGAGTCAATGGAAAAAATCCTATGATGTGAATCAAAGGGCATCTCATTTTCTATTCCTATGCATAGGATTTGAGATGCATGTCATCCCATTTCCTATGACTTTCCTATTCCTATGATTTTTCAATCCTATGAACCAAAGGAAGCCTATATGTTTACCAGTTTCGAAACAGTAGAATTTGTTGTATGTCCATTTTTTCCTTTCCTGGCCGGATTTGCCAAATGTTCAATGGATATAAATATGCAATCAAAAATCTAAATATAATGATCTTCCACCAAGTAAACATATTAGCATCAACTATAGATGTAATCAACGCTACTAGCACCCCATGTACCAGTCTGATGTTTGAGAACACAAGAGAGAAACTAAAGTTTTTAGATGAGATAGTGTTAGTGAAGATGTTGATGAAGCCGAGGCCTCTCATGATGAGAGGAACATTGGTGATGACGATGGCTTCGATTTTCCCACTTTCGAAGGGAAGTTTCCCCGGCAGAGTCGCTCCGCCAGAGAGCAAAAGTTCTCCACCTCTGTATTCGCCTCGAAACGGCAGCGGCTGGTCCTGAAAGTCTTCTCTATATTTTTTTAGAGAAGTCTATATTACAACCTCGAACTACCGTTAAAGTCTAAAACACAACTCTGAACTACGAAACCGTCTAATTTACAACCTCAACTTTCAAGCCTGGACAAATAACACCCCTGACCTATTTTTTGACTGGTTTTGACAAATCAACATCCTAGTCAGATGAATAACAAAGCAAAAAAATAATGAACAGCAGCCCGAGGCGTCACCCAACCTCGCGGAAGACGCGAGCACGCGAGCATCGCGCCACGCCCGTTGGATCCCGCCGTTTGCCGGCGAGCCCCGGTACCTGCACTGCCCTCCTCCATTCTCCTTTTCCCCTCCAACCTTCTCCTCCGCTGCCACGCTCTTTTCCCCTACAACATGTCAAAAACTAGCCCAAGGTTGTTATTTGTTCGGTTTTGAAAGTTGAGAGTTGTAAATCAGACGGTCTCATAGTTCAGATTTGTGTTTTAGACTTTGAAGGTAGTTCGAGGTTGTTATATGGACTTCTCTCTATTTTCCTTTTAGGGTAAATGGTTTCATATAGGAGAAGGACGTCGGGAGGGGAGCCACCAGTGCCCCACATGGCCAAGTGGGGGTGGCCGCGCCACCTGCCGATGTTGCTGGCTGGTGGGGCCCCTCAGGCATATTTTTTGCTCCAATGTTTTAATATATTCTAAAATAATTATCCAAAAAATCCGCGTCAGTTTGAGTTCCGGAGAATTGCTATGTCTGTTGTCACTTTTTCGGGTCAGATTTTCAGCTGCTGGTAATCTCCCTCCTTTGATATATCTTGCAATTTAAGGCATTAGAATTGCATCATATTGTGGAACATAACATTGAAATTGCGTAAATAACAGTAGATAATTTGATGCAAAATGAATGTATTAGTTTCTAATACTTGCATGATGAAATATCCAATCTTACACAAACAACAAATGGACGACGGATAAGAGAGAGAAGTGAGTTGGGATACTACTAGGAAACACATACAAATGCTCGTCGTTGGAACACTTTTTTTTGAACTTATCGGAACACTTACTGTGGGGAGAAAATCTACTACCGCTGAAACATAATACATAACTTATAGTCATAACCTGTTAGGGAAAAACAAAGCAACTCATCCAAAAATACAAGATCAAACTAGGCAACTACACCAAAATGATGCGGCATCCATGACCTGCCGCTCCAACATCATCGTTGAGTTTGCATGGCAAGAGTCAAAGCCATCTTCATCACTTTTGCAACCCATACTATAGCCTGATATACCTAAGAGAATAATCATCATAAACTTATTTATCTCAACATTGTAAGCATGTCATATCACCACACAATTATGTTTGGGATAAGGTCCCCTCAACATGCAAGCATGCATGGAAAAAAGACTCACCATCATGTGCAACCATGCATGAGAAAATATTTTTCATTCTATTATTGTACTTTATGTTCAGTAACTATTTTAAAACTGTAAATAATCAAATACAATAAATATATGTATTTCAAATTTTAGTTCACCCGGTATTAATTAAGATATTTATATTTCACACAATCAAATATCATCGAGATATTATGCAACCGATTTCCGCCGCCACCTGTCCCAGCCGGCTTCCGCGTCGCCCCACTTCGCCGCCGGCCCGCGGAGCCCATCCGGGGCCCGCGCGAGCCCGGATCTCCGCCGCCGCCCGCAGGCACCCCGCGCCTCCTCGCTCCCGTAGCCGGTCGAGGGGAGGAGCCCCTCGATCCGCGCCTCCGCCGCCTAGCGTCTCTCCGCCGGCGACCTCGCCTGCAACCTTCGCCGGAGCGCGCCGCCCTGCGACTTGGGAGATATAGTCGCATCGAGGGTGTTATAAGTTGGTATCAGAGCCTTCCCCGACCTTAGGAGCCCCCATTGCTTGATCGTTTTTAGCAGCCGAGTTGTGTCTAGAAAAATGTTTTGAGTCCTTAGGAATTATATATCGGAGAGCTTAGGAATTCTTTTACTCCCCAGTCCCTTCGTCGCTCTGGTGAGGCATCCTGACGTAGAGTTTTGACTCTTCTCTTCTCAAATTTCACAAAAAAATTTAGGATCACGCGAGTATCTTGGATTTGTTCTGATGGTTTTGTGACGAGAACATTGTTCTTGGTGCCTCCTGTCTTTTGGGGTTGTGGCAGTGTCCCGAGGAGTTGAGCTCCGAGGTGTTGTCGTCACAATTTTATCGTTGCAATTCTGGTATACTTGAGATATGTTCGCGACATCGAAAATCTCTTTTATGCAGTTCGTTGGTGAGATAACCTCGACGCCACCCAGTACTGGGGCGGGAGTTCGGGAGTATCGCCATAACTGGTATAACGGATGCTTTTCGAAGGTTGAGGTAGATGATTTCCGAAGGTTTCTTGGTTATGTGTTGAAGGATGGATACAACTGGATGTAGGATTTGCTAGTTTGGGTGAGATATTATGCTTCCCCTGTATCCCCAACACCTGATTGCATAACCGGAAAATTTCGGGAGTTTCATAGGTGGGAATTCAAGTAGCTCTTAGGATTTCTTTCCGACAGATCTATGATATGACATTGGGGTTCGACGTCTAGTGGTTCGCCTATTCACGGTCGATTTTACAGTGGTCTCGTTGTGTCTTAAAGAGTCCTTGGCTATGCCGACTCGGGGACGCTTCGTATGTCATGTGCACTGCCTTGTACATGATGGTGCTGTACGATCGAGCCCGTGTAGGCCCCACCACGAAAACTTCGGACGAAATCTCTATCATATGTTTGTTCCGGCTTATTCTGCAAGCCAACCCTTTGTTTTTGTTTTGAGTTGTGGTATTCGAGTTGCTTCGAAGTCAAATGTTGATTCCATACCTTTTCCTAAGCGGTATTCTCATACTCCTATGCGAATACTTATCCTTCTTGATAATCGAGTTGTCATTTCAATTTCTTCTCAACCGGTGTACTTCTCTTCAAGTGGATCCGATCATTTCAACAACCGCAAGATCAAGTATCAGTTCTTCTTAACGATGTTCGTTTCATCTATTCTAGATTGTCTTTGTTTTCTCCCACCCTCCCTCCCTTGTTTTCTCCCAGGATTCAGATTTCTTATTCAAGTATCCTTTTATTCATGTGAAGTCTCCCCATTCTTTTTCGTCAATTTTCTTATCCGGTGATGCTCATGAAGATGCTAACGAAGTTTCTAGTTCATCATTCTTCATTCTTTTCTTCTCCGGTGGAACCAATTCAAGCTTTCGGTGTTGATCATATTCTTTTCCGTATTTCAATGTTTTTCTCATACCGTTGCACCTCATAATAATCCACCTCTCGCTATTCTATTGTCCCGGAGTGCTCAAGATATCTTGAGGTTGTTATCTCATTCAAGTCATTTAATTCAACCGGTGCAACCTCTCTTGTAAATCTTTTCAACGGTGCTTATTTTGAGTGGGCCCTAACCCACAGGTCTTTTCCCAGGATCTTACCTGACTCTTCTTATTTTCCGGAGGTATTCTCAAATTTCTTGTCAAAGTTCGACGTGAGAATGAATGATCATCAGTCAAATGTATTTCTCCAAGATCCTCAAATTCTTTTCATCGTTGGCTCAACTTCTTCGTTTTGATTCTTCCGGAGTGCCTAAATAATTCATGGTGGTGTTTCTCATCGTTATTCTCAGATTTTTGGAAGACCGAAGAAGATTTTTCTCTCAATCTTGGTCCATCCTCTTCAAGATTCGTGATTCCAGCTTGTCACCATCCTCTCATAATTGTTCGATTGTGAGAATTCTTTTTATCCATCCGGAGCAATTCAGGAGCCTTTTTAGTTTGTTATCCGGAGTCAATCAATTCAGATTTATTCATTCTCAGCTGTCAGTTATCATTCTCCTATCTTACCGGTGCATCGTTCAAGTGATCTCTAATCACTTTGTGATCCCTTCGTTCTCTTGTATGTAAATCCCCTCAAGCATCTTTGTTCATTTGCTAATTCCTCCCGGTGTTTTCTTTATCTTACTTCAATCGTTTTTAATTCTTACGGTGGTTCATTCAAGATTTCTCTTCCTTCGTTATCATATCAATTCTTGCATTGTTCCAATCCTACCGGTGGTTCGTTGAAGACCTTCCCAAGTTCGCGTCATATCTCTCTTAATCCTTGCTACGAGAACAAGTAGTATGCCAAATCCGTTGATTGTCATCAATTAAATTGGTGAAGGATACGCATAATGTAATTCTTATTCTTGTATCATCGAGTTTATTTAATTCCTGTTTTTCCGGAGTGGTTCATCATACTTATTCTTGGTTTCAAGTGCTCTTTTTTCTTTCCCGGAGTGCCAAGTTTCTCTCAATTATATCATCATGGAGATCTATCTAAATCTGTACAAGGTCCCACCTTGTGTTGTCAACTACCCTTTCTTTCCGTTTGATCATTCTTTTGTTTACCGGAGTTCTTCATGAAGATTCTACATGATGTTTCTTCAAGGATTTAATTCCTTCTCGAAGTTCTCATCGAGATTCCTTTTAAGGAACTCAAGCATTCTTCATCTTGCTATCCGGAGTGCATTTCTGTCTATCTTATCATTCGAGGTAGTATTATGTCATTCTTGATAATTTGAGTTCATGTTTTCATGATTCACATGCTGTCAAGGATGAGACATTTTTAAATCCATCAATCTCGTCATTGGAATTATCTTGGGTTATATTTCACCAAAGCCTTTCCTAAGGATTGTTGTATATGGTGCTCATAAATGATCCAAGTTCTTCATATATCCTTCCGGTGATAAGCTTCTCGTCTCCTTGTTCAATCCAATCCAATTCTTTTCCCGTGAGTGGCAGGTTGTCACCTCATAATTTGAGTTGTATTCCATAAGACCATATCAAGCTTATTTTTTTCGTTGTTGGTTTTCCAACAACTCCGCTCAACCCTCCTCCTAGAGATGCCTTTTCAGGCTCTTTTGTAGCAGAAGTTGGCATTGTCTTCTACATTCGTTTGTCTCAATTATCTTTACTCTACTCTTTCGTTCCGGAGGCATTGCCATGTTGTTCTTTTCAACCCATCATCTCCTTTTGTCAAAGATCATGTTCTTTTCATGCCTATCCATTTAACCGAAGTGTGGTGCCATTCTGCTCAAGTTCTTTTCGCCTTATCAAGCCTTTCATCTCTGTTCAACCGGAGTGCTGTCTGAGATCTTTCTTACCCCTTGTTTCAATTCATTCAATAGTTACGGAGGCAGCGTATTCTGATGTCATCAAGTATATTCTCATCTTATCAAGTTCTTATTCAATTATTTTCATTTCAACCGGAGTGTCGTGTTTTTCTTTTGAGCTCTCTCATCTTATCAAATTTTGCATCCCTTCTCAACTGGAGTGCTGCCCGAATTTTGGTCTTCCTTGATCCCTTTTCCTTAACCGGAGTGTTTTCTATATATATCTTCCCTTCTACCTCAAGGTTTCGCAATGCTCTTTGTCCCTCGTTTCTAACGTAGTGTTTTCGACCTAGTTCACCTTCGTGGTATTCTTTTCTCGAATTTGTCCAACCTTGCAAGGTTCTTTGGTTTCACTCATTTGTAAAAGAAGCAACTTAGTTTACCTCTTCTCTTTCTCCTCCGTTTGTCCCTCCGGTGCCATTCTAGATCTCGGGACGAGATCCTCTCGTAGTGGTGGAGTGTTGTAACGCCCCGAGACCGATGTGCCAGGTGTCGTTCTGTTATTCGCTGTTGTTGCGTTGTCTTTGCTTGCGTGTCATGCATTGCATATCATGTCATCATGCGCATTTCATTTGCATACATGTTCGTCTCATGCATCCGAGCTTTTTCCCCGTTGTCCGTTTTGCAATCCGGCGTTCCGTTCTCCTCCTGTGGTCATTTCTACCTTTCTTTTGTGTGTGGGGATTAAACATTTCCGGATTGGACCGAGTCTTGCCAAGCGGCCTTGGTTTACTACCGGTAGACCGCCTGTCAAGTTTCGTACCATTTGGACTTCGTTTGATACTCCAACGGTTAACCAAGGGACCGAGAAGGCCTCGTGTGTGTTGCAGCCCAACACCCTTCCATTTTTACCCAAAACCCACCTAACTCTGCTCCATCATCTCGGTCGTTCGATCACGATCGCGTGGCCGAAAACTGCACCTCATTTGGAGCTTCCTAGCTCCCTCTACCTATAAAAGAGCACCCCTCCCCGAAATTTCGGATCATTTCGCAGTCTAAACCCTAGATCCACTCCTCCCCGCGCCACCGGACGCGTCCGCGCTGCACCAGACATGTCCGCCCCCGCGCGCCACCTCACTCCAGCCAATCGGAGCGCGCCACCTCAGCCCCGCCGCCGCTCTCCTCCAACCCGCGGCCGCCACCTGTCCCAGCCGGCTTCCGCGTCGCCCCACTTCGCCGCCGGCCCGCGGAGCCCATCCGGGGCCCGCGCGAGCCCGGATCTCCGCCGCCGCCCGCAGGCACCCCGCGCCTCCTCGCTCCCGTAGCCGGTCGAGGGGAGGAGCCCCTCGATCCACGCCTCCGCCGCCTAGCGTCTCTCCGCCGGCGACCTCGCCTGCAACCTTCGCCGGAGCGCGCCGCCCTGCGACTTGGAGCCCCGTCCGGCGCCGCTGTCGCCAGATCCGGTCATCACGCGCCGGGATCCGCCCCTTCCTGCTCACGGTCGGCCTCCCCTCGCCGGAGCACATCTCCGCCGGAACCGCGCCGCCGTCCACGGCTTCACCGGAGTCATCGCTCCCTGCGCCAGATCGGGAGGAGCCCGATCCATCTGCGTTGACCGCGCCGCGCCTCCACGTGGGCCACGCCCGAGTCTGCCCCAGCTTGCCGGCCTCCTTCCTCTTCATTTCGGGCCGCGCTCCCGGGCCCATCTCCAGCGCCGGCCTCGCTCGGCCTCCTCCCCAGCTCCCTTCGCCAGCCGCGTGGGCCGCAGCTCCAGGCCCAGCCGGGCCACCTCCTCCGCACCGCGCCAGCCCAGCTGGCCTGCCTCTCCCTCCGACCGGGCCAGGTCCATGGGTGAGCCGCCCCAGCGCCTGCCCTGTTCCAGTTTCAGCCCGATATGTATTTTTCTTCGGGTCCTGCGAATTTGTTCATTATCCAGTGCATTGGCAGTTTTGCAGTATAGTCCCCCTAGTTCATGCATTTAATATCTCACAAACCGTGCATCGGATTAAAATAAGTTATATATAAAACTTGCTCAGAATTTTGTGTAGATTAATAATATCCAACTTTCATCCATGTTTAAAATATTTAAATGTTGTTTGCATTAATTTGCTCCTATGCCATGCTAAAATGATTCAATTCATAACTAAACAACCGTAGCTCCGTTTTTAATAATCTTTATATGTAAATGGGGTAGAAAAATGCCTAGTTTAACGTGGTGGCATCATCTTGCATGTTTAACAACTCTAAAATATTGTTTAGGGCAGAACAGTACCAAACCTAATTTATGCTCATGAGGAGTTTCCGGAATTGTTGTTCGTTGTTTCCGGCCTCATTTAAAATTGCCTAGATAGGTAGTTTTGTTGTGCTTCCCCTCTTGCCATGTTAATCAACATTTAATATTGTTGGGGTACATAAACGAGAGAGAACTAAATAATTGATGTGGTGTTTTGTCAAGATGCATCCCGATGCATATTGAGCTCCACTTAATTTGTAGGATTGCTTGTGCATTTTGCCATGCCATGCCTCATTAAACCGGACATGCATCATACTTGTTTGCGCATCGTGCCATGTTGTTGTCGTGGTTGTTTACTATGTTGCGTGTTTCTTTTCCGGTGTTGCTTCTTCGGATTGGTTCTGGTAACGTCGTGTTTGTGAGGAATCGTTCGACTACGTCCGTTTGTCTTCTTCATGGACTCGTTCTTCTTCCTTGCGGGACCTCAGGCAAGATGATCATACCCTTGAAATCACTACTATCTTTGCTATGCTAGTTTGCTCGCTCTTGCTATGCCAATGCTACGATGCCTACCATTTGCTTGTCAGCCTCCCAAGTTGCCATGCCAAACCTCTAACCCACCATGTCCTAGCAAACCATTGATTGGCTATGTTACCGCTTTGCTCAGCCCCTCTTATAGCGTTGCTAGTTGCAGGTGAAGATTGGAGGCCGTTCCTTGTTGGAACATTTACGTACTTGTTGGGATACCACTATATATCTTATTTAATTAATGCATCTATATACTTGGTAAAGGGTGGAAGGCTCGGCCTTATGCCTGGTGTTTTGTTCCACTCTTGCCGCCCTAGTTTCCGTCATATCGGTGTTATGTTCCCGGATTTTGCGTCCCTTACGCGGTTGGGCTATAATGGGAACCCCTTTACAGTTCGCCTTAAGTAAAGCTCTTCCAGCAATGCCCAACATTGGTTTTACCATTTGCCACCTAGCCTTCTCTTTTCCCTTGGGAGTCGCGCTCCTGAGGGTCATCATTATTTTACCCCCCCCCCGGGCCAGTGCTCCTCTGAGTGTTGGTCCAACTGAGCGATGTCCGAGGCTACCAGGGGCAACTCTGGGCTGGCTTACCCGACGTCTGGCTCATCTGAGTGTGCCCTGAGAAAGAGATATGTGCAGCTCCTATCGGGATTTGTCGGCACATTCGGGCGGTGTTGCTGGTTTAGTTTTACCCTGTCGAAATGTCTTGTTGTACCGGGATACCGAGTCTGATCGGAACGTCTCGGGTGGAGGTCTATTCCTTCGTTGACCGTGAGAGCTTGTCATGGGCTAAGTTGGGACACTCCTGCAGGGATTTGAACTTTCGAAAGCCGTGCCCGCGGTTATGGGCAGATGGGAATTTGTTAACGTCCGGTTGTAGAAAACCTGAACTTGACCTTATCTAAAATGAATCAACAGCGTGTGTAACCGTGATGGTCTCTTTCCGGCAGAGTCCGGGAAGCGAACACGGTTGTTGGAGTTATGCTTGACGTAGGTAGTCTAGGATCACATCTTGATCATACTTTTATCGACCGTGCTTTGCCTTCTCTTCTCGTTCTCATTTGCGTATGTTAGCCACCATATATGCTAGTCGCTTGCTGCAGCTCCACCTCATACCTTTTACCTTACCCATAAGCTTAAATAGTCTTGATCGGGAGGGTGCGAGATTGCTGAGTCCCTGTGGCTCACAGATACTTCCAAAACCAGCTTGCAGGTGCCGATGAGATCGTGCAGATGACGCAACCCAGCTCAGGAGGAGCTCGATGAAGATCTTGTCCTTTGTGTTGTTTTGTTCTAGTCGATCAGTAGTGGAGCCCAGTTGGGGTCGATCGGGGACCTTTGTCGCATTTGGGGTTCTTCTTTTATTTTGGTTCCGTAGTCGGACCATGAGTGTATTTGATTGATGTAATGTTTATTCATGTAATTGTGTGAAGTGGCGATTGTAAGCCAACTATGTATCTCTTTCCCTTATGTATTACATGGGTTGTGTGAAGATTACCTCACTTGCGACATATGCCTTCAATGCGATTATGCCTCTAAGTCGTGCCTCGACACGTGGGAGATATAGTCGCATCGAGGATGTTACAATGGGGGTCCCCAGACTTTCCTGCCTGCGGCCCACGGCGTGGCTCTGCGAGCGGGCTCGTGCGGCCCATCTTCGCCAGCAAGGAATCAAGACCCTCGTGAGGGGCCAAGCCTCGCGAGGCGGACGACACAAGACTTCTTCAGGAGCGGCCTCACCAGGCTGGCTCGCGAGGGGCGGAGAGATCAAGGCAAGACAAATCTCACGAGGTTCCAGTGACGGGGGTCTACTGTCGGCGTTCTGGGAACGGGGGTCCCTAGACTTGCCTGCCTGCGGCCCACGGCGTGGCTCTGCGAGCGGGCCCATGCGGCCCATCTTCGCCAGCAAGGACTCAAGACCCTCGTGAGGGGCCAAGCCTCGCGAGGCGGACGACACAAGACTTCCTCAGGAGTGGCCTCGCCAGGCTGGCTCGCGAGGGGCGGAGAGATCAAGGCAAGACAAATCTCACGAGGGGCAACTGTCGGCGTTCTGGGAACGGGGGTCCCCAGACTTGCCTGCCTGCGGTCCACAGCGTGGCTCTGCGAGCGGGCCCATGCGGCCCATCTTCGTCAGCAAGGACTCAAGACCCTCGTGAGGGGCCAAGCCTCGCGAGGCGGATGACACAAGACTTCCTCAGGAGTGGCCTCGCCAGTGCGCACAGCGTCCTTGTTTTCTCTTTGGTGATAAGGAGGCAAGCGCAGACGAAGAGTACCGAGGCGTTAAGCAAAGATTTCCATATTGGTGCAACGAGATCACGACCAGCAGGACGGCAGGACGGAGGGCACCGTGGAGCCCAAGGCGGCGTCACCACCAGAGCCTTTGGCAGGCGAATACTACTTTTGTCAGGATAAGCTGTACTAGTTGTCCCCTTTCAAATTGACAGTTGTTTGCTCCCTTCCCGCTCAATATTTGGGGAGAGGACCCGGGCCTATATAAATATGTGACGCCCCGAGACCGATGTGCCAGGTGTCTTGCAGTTATTCATCGTCGTTGCCATGTCATTCGCTTGCGTGTTGCATCTTGCCATGTCATCATACACATTGCATCTGCATGTTTTCGAAACTTGCATTCGTCCGGGTTCCCCCAGTTCCGTCCGTTGTCCGTTCTGTTTCAGCTGGTCGCTGAAGGATACCAGATGTTCTGGTCCAAGATATTGAGACCAGAACAGTTTCTCCGTCGAACTCCCTTCCTCGGCTCGATAGAATTCAGCAGCATCGGATACGCTGCACGGCAAATCCGTAAAACCCCTTGTAGAGCATGAAACTCGGGTAAGTAAAAGGAGTGTTTCCTTCACAGACTTGCTTTGCATAATGAAAGCCTTACCTGCCGCAATCTTTTTAGCCTCCTGGAGTTCCTGAAGGGCGCTCTGGGCCTCGGCTCGAGCCTCTTGTGCGCTCTGGTGGGCCTCCGCAAGTTCGGACGCCTGCGTCTTAGAATCACGCTCCAGGGACTCATACTTCTTGACGGCATCCTGAAGATCTTGCTGAACTTCGCTGACCCGGGCCTCATGATTTTCACGTACAGCGTGTTCCTTGGCCGCTTTGTCCTCGGCCTCGGCTAATGCCTTCTTGAGGGTCGCCACCTTGGTCGTGGCCCCTAGCATAGTCCATGACACTTTAGTCAGCACGCAGTATTCATCCTTCCTAACATACACGCACATGTTATTGCATACCTTGGCTGTCCTCCAGCTACTTCTTCACAAGGCTGAGCGCTTCCTCGGTCCGCTCCAGGCTCCGCTTTCAGTTCGGAGACCTTCGCAGTATGAGCGGCAGCAGCCAGCAGCGACGCCTTCTTATTTACATAGACATCATATGTTAGACTCCTGCAAAAATTGTTTTGATCCTCTGTTCGGCTTTTCTTTCCGAACACCGAACAGAGCATCAGGGGCTACTGTCTACGCTGTGATATTCTTTCTACAATTATTATTACCTCAAAGCCTGTTAAAAGGCTAGTGCAGGCTTCGGTCAACCCGCTTTTGGCAGACTGGACCTTTTTTATCACCGTACCCATGAGGACACGGTGTTCATCTACAATGGAAGCGCCTCTAGTTGGATAGAGGTCACCAGCGGAACAGGCACACCCCCTCCTTTCGGGCAAGGCCGTTCGCTGGACTCCGGAGCCGTGCAGGTCTCCGGAATGATATCCGGCTGAGGGCCGAATGGAACTCGGCCCCCACCATCAGCCCCATGGGGGCTTCTTCCCCCATGTGTCCGGCGGTCGTGGAGTCATCCTTGGACGCCGCCCTGACAATCTCCGGAGCCTCCCCTTGGTCGGCAAAGGCCCTTTGGGACACCACCTCGTCATCGCCTTTGGGCGAGGTCCAGTGAGCAGGTGGCGGTGACATGCTAGCCATCTCCTTTGATTCTAGCGAGCCCTCTGTCGAGGATTGCGGAGAACTGTCGCGGGCCGGACTGCAATAGCATAAATTAAACATATTAATATCGCAAAGGGGAAGGGCCATACATTTGGACGAGCATAAGGTCTTTGGTACTTACGAAGCGGCCCGAGGCTTGGTCCGGGGCATTCGTTCCGGACTGCTATCGACATCCCACGCGGAGTTATCCGCGAGGGAGCCCTTCCCCCTCTTGGGTGCCTTCGCCTCCAGGTTCGTGGAGGCCACCCTTTTCTTCCTTCCCCCTCAGGGAGGAGTTGTATTCTTCCTCCTCCTCATCATCGCCTTCGGCGACCGAAGGGTCAGTCTCGTCTTCGGACGACAGGTCCGAAGTATCCTTCCGACGAAGGCCACTCCTGGTCCCCTTGGCCGCCTTCTCGGTCTTCTTCTTTGGCACATTATAAGGCGCCACGAACAACATCTTCGTCAGGAGTGGGGTCTCTTTGTCTTCGGGTAGCGGGGCTGGACAGTTAATCCGCCTCGCTATGCCGGTCCAGGCCAAAGGAAAAAAATGATAAGAGAGCTTAGACTTCTTTCTCACAATACGCTAGTAAAGATTATGCCTTGAGAGCATGAAAGAACTTACCGAATTGGTTTGGCGCTTTGAGCTAAGCCCACGATCCTCAGTTGTAGGCGGTGGCGTCTCGCCGGCCTTGAAGAGCACTTTCCAGATATCCTCGTGTGTTGTGCCGAAGAGCTCTAGCAGCGTCTGGTGCTTGGCTGGATCGAATTCCCACAAATAGCAAGTCTGGCGTTGGCACGGGAGGATCTGGCGGATGAGCATAACCTGGATCACATTGACAAGCTTGATCTTGTTGGATATCATGTTCTGGACACACGTCTGGAGCCCTGTTAGCGCCCGAGGAGCCCCAGGTTAGGCCCTTCTCTTGCCAGGAGGTGAGCCGCATCGGAACTCCGGATCGGAATTTGGGGGCCGCCGTCTAGTTGGTGTCGTGCGGCTCGGTGATGTAGAACCACCCTGATTGCCACCCCTTCACCATTTCCACGAAAGAACCTTCGAGCCAGGTGACGTTGGGCATCCTGCCCAACATAGCTCCTCCGCACTCTACCTATTGACCGCTCACCACCTTCGGCTTCACATTGAAGGTCTTCAGCCATAGGCTGAAATGAGGTGGGATGTGGAGAAAGGCCTCGCACACAACTATAAATGCCGAGATGTTGAGGATAAAGTTGGGGGCTAGATCATGGAAGTCTAGCCCATAATAAAACATTAATCCGCGGACAAACGGGTGGAGAGGGAATCCCAGCCTGCGGACAAAATGCGTGAGGAACACCACTCTCTCATGAGGTTCGGGGGTGGGGACGATCTGTCCCTTGGCCAGAAGTCGGTGAACGATCTCCTTGGCCAGGTATCCGGCCTCTCAAAGCTCCTCTATATCTTTCCTCTTAACAGAGGAGGCCATCCACTCGCTGTCGGCTCCGGATCCGGACATGGTTGGGTGTTTGTTTGAATGAGAACGAATGAGGACTTGGGCGTTGGAGCTCAAGGACGGAGAGGCAGGAAGAAAGCGTGGGAGAATAAAGGAGAATCTTATCTCCTTATAAGGGCGGTGAATATCGAACGCCCACCCCCCCCCATTCGCCTTAAAATTCGCCTGCTCCCAAGGGCTGTGTAAACGACATAGTTGGGTTACCCATGCTCCTATTGATGAGAATCCCGAAATAGGGGGACACGATCTCTGCTTTGACAAGACGTTCCAATGAAAACCTCGTCTCGAAACGTGGGGCGAAAAACTATTCGAAATTATGACCGGACAGGCGTGATGTCACATTACTAAAGTTGTCAGCAGATTGGACTAGTGTGTTATTATATTATCTTTGCGGTTGTGTGCGGTCTGTGTTACAGGTCCGGAGACGATCAATTCGTCTGGAGACTGTTCGGGAGTTCGGAAGGAGGAACCCGCCTTGCAATGCCGAAGACAGCACTACACGCCGGATACCTTGTCATTGAAGCCAGGTTCAGGGGCTACTAAGGGAGTCCTGGACTAAGGGGTCCTCGGGCGTCCGACCTGTTATCTATGGGCCGGACTGACGGGCTGTGAGGATATGAAGACCGAAGACTGTACCCGTGTCCGAATGGGACTCTCCTTGGCATGGAAGGCAAGCCTGGCGAACAATTATGAAGATTCCATCTTATATAACCGACTCTATGTAACCCTAGATCCCCCCGATGTCTATATAAACCGGAGGGTGTAGTCCGGAAAGGATATACTCAATACCTTAGTCATACAGGCTAGACTTCTAGGGTTTAGCCATTACGATCTCGTGGTAGATCAACTCTTGTAATACTCATATTCATCAATATCAATCAAGCAGGAAGTAGGGTATTACCTCCGTAGAGAGGGCCCGAACCTGGGTAAACATCGTGTCCCCTGTCTCCTGTTACCATCAACCTTAGACGCACAGTTCGGGACCCCCTACCCGAGATCCGCCGGTTTTGACACCGACAGCGAGCATGGGACGCACCTTGTCCATGGCTTCCTGGTTGAGCACCAGCGACCTACCAATGGCAGGCTCAGCGGTCGGGCGCAGCTCGGCGGAGGACAGGGGACTCTTCCCTTTCTTCGACTGGTCCGGTGCCATGGAGATGGGAGGATTGAGCTCAGATTGAATCAGGGGAAGAGGCTGAGCTATGAGGAAGCGGAAGAATTGGAGAGTGTGCGGCAACAACGGGAGGGAAACCGTGTAGACCGCAGTGGCCGCTTAGCCAGGCGGGTATCAAGGCAGCATGGGGAAGCGAAGACGCCCACGTCCAATCAACCGCCACACGTTGACCAAGGCCACAGGCTATTGGGGCCCATGGCGCTCCGCACTTGCCCTTAGGCTTCGCCTTTGGCTTCGCCTCGAAGCCAAGCCCGAGCGCGCCTTGGGCCCGGGGGCTGCTGTCGGCGTTCTGGGAACGGGGGTCCCCAGACTTGCCTGCCTGCGGCCCACTGTTGGAAATATGCCCTAGAGGCAATAATAAATTGGTTATTATTATATTTCCTTGTTCATGATAATCGTTTATTATCCATGCTAGAATTGTATTGATAGGAAACTCAGATACATGTGTGGATACATAGACAACACCATGTCCCTAGTAAGCCTCTAGTTGACTAGCTCGTTGATCAATAGATGGTTACGGTTTCCTGACCATGGACATTGGATGTTGTTGATAACGGGATCACATCATTAGGAGAATGATGTGATGGATAAGACCCAATCCTAAGCCTAGCACAAAGATCGTGTAGTTCGTATGCTAAAGCTTTTCTAATGGCAAGTATCATTTCCTTAGACCATGAGATTGTGTAACTCCCGGATACCGTAGGAGTGCTTTGGGTGTGCCAAATGTCACAACGTAACTGGGTGGCTATAAAGGTACACTACAGGTATCTCCGAAAGTGTCTGTTGGGTTGGCACGAATCGAGACTGGGATTTGTCACTCTGTGTAAACGGAGAGGTATCTCTGGGCCCACTCGGTAGGACATCATCATAATGTGCACAATGTGACCAAGGAGTTGATCATGGGATGATGTGTTACGGAACGAGTAAAGAGACTTGCCGGTAACGAGATTGAACAAGGTATCGGGATACCGACGATCGAATCTCGGGCAAGTACAATACCGCTGGACAAAGGGAATTGTATACGGGATTGATTGAATCCTCGACATCGTGGTTCATCCGATGAGATCATCGTGGAACATGTGGGAGCCAACATGGGTATCCAGATCCCGCTGTTGGTTATTGGCCGGAGAGTTGTCTCGGTCATGTCTGCATGGTTCCCGAACCCGTAGGGTCTACACACTTAAGGTTCGGTGACGCTAGAGTTGTTATGGGAAATAGTATGTGGTTACCGAAGGTTGTTCGGAGTCCCGGATGAGATCCCGGACATGACGAGGAGCTCCGGAATGGTCCGGAGGTGAAGATCAGTATATTGGACAAAGGGTATTGGAGTCTGGAAGTGTTCCGGGGGTATCATGCTATGGCCAGCATGACCGAAAGGTGTTTCGGGAGCCCCGGCAAGTGTGGGAGGGCCTCATGGGCCAAAGGGGAAGGGGCGAACCAGCCCACTAAGGGGTGGTGCGCCCCCCACATCCTTTCCCATGTTACTTGGGGGGTTGGGGCGCCTCCACCTGGCTTGGGAGGCAAGCCTCCACCTGCTTGGCTTGGGGGGCAAGTCTCCCTAAGATTTTCCCTAGGGAGATCCAATCTGCCTAGCCGCCGCCCCCTAGGGGAAACCCTAGGACGCCTCCCCCTCTCCCCTTGCCCCTATATATAGTGGAGGGGTGGGAGGGCAACCGTGACCTCTTCCCTGGCGCAGCCCTCCCTCCTCCTACACCTCCTCCTCCTCCATAGTGCTTGGCGAAGCCCTGCTGGAGAACCACGAGCTCCATTGCCACCATGTCGTCGTGCTGCTGGAGTTCTCCCTCAACTTCTCCTCTCCCCTTGCTGGATCAAGAAGGAGGAGACGTCCCCGGGCTGTACGTGTGTTGAACGCGGAGGCGCCGTCCGTTCGGCACTAGATCGGAATCAACCGCGATCTGAATCGCTGCGAGTACGACTCCTTCATCCGCGTTCTTGCAACGCTTCCGCTTAGCGATCTACAAGGGTATGTAGATGCACTCTCCTTCCCCTCGTTGCTAGATTACTCCATAGATTGATCTTGGTGATGCGTAGAAAATTTTAAATTTCTGCTACGATCCCCAACTCCCACGGCGTGGCTCTGCGAGCGGGCCCGTGCGGGCCATCTTCAACAGCAAGGACTCAAGACCCTCGCGAGGGGTCAAGCCTTGCGAGGCGGACGACACAAGACTTCCTCGGGAGCGGCCTCACCAGGCTGGCTCGCGAGGGGCGGAGAGATCAAGGCAAGACAAACCTCGCGAGGTTTCAGTGACGTGAGCCATGACGACCAAGGCCAGGTGGGCGCCAGCGCGCACAGCGTCCTTGTTTTCTCTTTGGTGTTAAGGAGGCAAGCGCAGACGAAGAGTACTGAGGCGTCAAGCAAAGGTTTCCATATCGGTGCAACGAGACCAAGACCAGCAGGACGGCAGGACGAAGGTCACCGTGGAGCCCAAGGCGGCGTCACCACCAGAGCCTTTGGCAGGCGAAGACTACTTTTGTCAGGATAAGTTGTACTAGTTGTCCCCTTTCAATTTGACCGTTGTTGGCTCCCTTCCCGCTCAATATTTGGGGAGAGGACCCGGGCCTCTATAAATAGGACTAGCCACCACCATAGCTAGGGGATCGACCTCATCTAGGATCGGAGCCAAATCCTCACAACCACAAGTTCACCAAGCACAAGAGCACCTCCTCTCAGGAGGCTGTTCTTCCCCTTGTATTGTTCATCCTCAGCCCAAAAGGCAATCCACCACCACCACACTGGAGTAGGGTATTACACCCCAACGGTGACCCGAACCAGTATAAATCTTGTGTCTCGCGTGTTGTGAGTTCGTGTGCCTAGTCTAGAAATCGCGAAGTGTGTGAGGGCGTGATCGGCGAGGGAGAGATCTTCGCGCGCACCCCAGTGTTTGAACTTTAAGGGTTTTGCCGGAACCCGAAATCCGACACCAACTATATATGATCTTTTCCTAAACTATATTTGTATTATTTGAGATATCTTACCATATGTACCATGTGATCCAACAATATATGATTTGACTGTTAGTAAAATGCTACAAATTCCAAAAATGTAGTCAAAAGAAACGGTTGTTTTAACCTAACAATGTTGCATCTACTATATCTAGATAGAAGCCCTCCACTATCTAATTTTCCTGACTTCTCATGAGACCACATCATTGCTTAATTTTAAGATATTTGTGTTTCCATTTTCAGTGGTCCTTTAGAGTTTGGCTTCCTTACCAAACCAAAAAAAAAAAATGAAAAGAATTACACAACGACTAAGATATCAAACTGAACAATTAAAGTTTTGCATGAAAGTGTAAGAAAAAAAGGCATACAACCTACATGCAGAATGTCATGTTTTCTATATGGTGCAAGTAATTTTACATTATGGAATTTTTGGTTATGTTGGTGTTGCGCCATTAAAAATGCAATTGCAATAGATACAAAACTCGAAAATATGAACAAAAGCAAACAGCAAAGACATCATTGGAACTACGCAAAAAGCACCAAAACTCTACGTAAAACAAATAATCTTTTCTTAAGCATTAATGCTTATCTCTATACAAGGGCTGCCTCCAACTCAAAAACAGAATAAGAAGGCTACCTCCAACTCAAAAAATATATACAAGAGGGGTGCCTATAATTAAGCGTCTACTCAAGCACTTCCCTTAATTAAGCACCTCGTATTGCACAAGACCCTATTATTATCATTGTTTTAAAATGAAGGCTTGAGAAGAGCTCGACTTTGAACTAACGGAGTCATCAACCGGCCAGGATTACAGCACACCATTGCAACCTCGAGCAAACAAAGAAAAAGAAAACACGATAAGTTAACAAGATAAACAAGACAAACCTCGAACATTACACGCTATCAAGATAAACAAGACATGAACATTACAAGCTAACAAGATAAACAAAACATGAACAACCAGAGCAACGCTGAGGCCTTCTTCCATGAAAGGACCACCAAGAAAGAGGAGAATGCTGGCTCACGTGAAAGAGCCCAACATCGAAGAGAGGGCATGTCATCTCCAAACCACCATGGCCCTGGAACGACGACACCGTCAACTACAACCACTAAAGAAGGCCATTTCCTCCTCGCATGGCTTGAAAGGTACCGCACCATCGACAACTTCAGATGTTCACCCTAGAATATTGATGAACGTCACTGAAAGGCAACCACGGGAAAGGATCAGAGCAAACCCTTCATGAAGCAGACACTTCTCCAGAAGCGATGCACTGCCGCTACCCATGGACACAACCATGAAAGAGATGAAAGTTGTCGTCTATACAGAAATAGAGAGCCCTGGGAAAGCTTCGAGAAATGAGGAGACAGAGCCAGGGCCAAAGGATGAAGCTCACTCCCTCACTACAAGCACTCGTGTATCCTCCATAGAAGGGGAACCCTATCCCCACTCATCCAGGCGCAGACGCCGGACTAGACTCACGCCATCTTTCATGTAGAGCACCCAAAACCATCGGTCCTGCAAAGCCAGGGCCGCCGCAAGAGACATGCTATTGTTGTTGCTCCATCCTATCACACCACCGCAATGCCCAATCCACACAACTTCCATTTTCACCCGTGAGGCTAGGGGGACACGAGTGGTAGAAACGTACATGAATGACGCGTCCAAGGAGGGAAGCGGCGCCCATCGGCGTCGCTGCCAACGATTTCTTTCGGTCATGGCTCCACCCCACCCAACTTAGGAACCAGTAACACACGTCGACCCTACCTAGATCCGGATGGGTGGAGCACGCTGAGAGGCAAAGGGGGGAAATGCAGCCAGCTGCTGCATCATGGACCTCATCCATCGGAGAGCTTGTTGCGCGCGCAACCAGGATCGCCAGACCATGCCCGGCACTACCTCCCGCCGCAAGAAATGGTGGCACCTCACTAGCCGAGGCCACCACCCCATAGACCGGTACTCCTCGCAAGAGAGGCAAAGCGCCAGAGGCCAATCGCCGCCTTCCTTGGCAACGTCTCGGGCTTGCCTGACGGATGCCGCTGGTGGCTGCGAGAAAGGAGGTGAGGCATGGAGGAGGAGGCGGAGCCTAGGGTTGTCGCCCTCGAGCGACACGAGGGAGTTTTTTCCTCAAGGCAAGCAAACCGGTTTAAGCAAGTTGCTCGTGTATATTCATCTTATTCTTCTTGACTGCTGCTTGCACAGACTTTAGCTATTCCAAATGTCCCTTTCGCATTGGTTGTTAAGAACCATAAACCCTACGTATTATTTATGCCACGACCAGGCCAAAGTCTCTCTAGAAAAACAAGCAACATGGGCAAGCTGACAAGTAGCCTTCCCTAGATCTGGTCTCCTCCGCTGTCTCGAACAGTACTTGGGGTTGTACCTGTACGCCCTATGTGGGGGCACCCACTGGCAGCATAATACTGCTGGCATCGGAATATGCCGTCTCCCAAGAGCCAAGATGCGGATTAGGATCGAGCAAGCACCGCCGGATGGGATCAACCATCTGATGCTTGCGGCATGCGAGGTGCGATCCCGCCTGTATTTTTGCAGACTGCAGTCGGTACGTACAGTACCTCACCTGCCGCCGGTCCAACCCTCGTGCGCGCGCGTACGGAGCGCCATGGATAACAGTGACACCGGTGCGTGTGGAAGGGAGACGTGCCACATGGTGACATGGATAACAGCGACACGCGTGCATGTGTAACGTGGGGCACGTGAAGTGGGGATGAAGAACAGAACGGATCGGTCTGCTGGCACGTTCATGGACAGGTGGACTTGATCTTCTTCTGAATATATATTCTTGTTTCCGTGCCCTAAGCAAGTTGATTGATTGGATCAAACTTGCAAACAACCGTCTGATGTTGTATCCTGGGGGCCGGCGTACGTGGTTTTGGCAAGGAAAAGGGCCAAATGATGGTCAAGTGTTGGCCTCCAAGTATCCCCCGAGGCATCCTCACCCTATCTGCAGCAGACGTTCCCTTCGTATGGCCGTATGGCTCGGTGGGGATGCGTCTGGGCATTACTTTTGCGAGTGCGGTGCGGATGATGGCACCAAATAGTGGAGTAGATGGATACGCCTACGCGCCGACACCGGGCACCCGTCCGGTGCAAGTCACTTACGTACGCATCCGGCCCATTTCATGCGAGTCTGCCGATGCTTTGGTGATGAAGAAGAAGGGGGCCAAAAGGGCACCCGTTGGCCTCCTTGCGATTTTTTTTTCTGCGGGTAAGGCCTCCTTGCGACTTTGAGAGGCATCGTCACCCTATCTCTATCTGTAGCAGCCATTCCATAAAGAAAGAAACTGCAGCAGCCGTTCGTTCCTATGGCATGGTTCGGTTGGAAATTCGTCCGCGCATACTTTGCCCCGGTTGCACGGACGCGTCAAATCTGATCATCTGATGTGATGCCACCCAAGATAAGATGCATACATACGCTTCTTTCATCACCCAAAACAAAGACCAAAGATGATTTCAAAAAAAAAAACAAAGACCAAAGATGATACGCGCCGGCACCGGGCGAGTCACGTACGTAGTACGCACACGCCCATTTCCCTCGTCGCGTCAGGCCAGGAGCAGTTGGAAACGGAGGCGTCGTCTCTTTCGTGCAGAGAGACGACGCGTCCCGGGCAAGCTCCAGGCGCAACGGCGTGTCGTGTCGACCCCGAGAAATGCTCTCTCTGGAGTAAAGATGTTGCAGCGTGACACCTTCGCCGTGCGCCCCATGCCTGGTCTGTTTTTCTGACGGGAAGGAAGGAAGGAATGATGGAAGCGAATCGGTTTGGGTGGTTGGCTCTCTGGTTGGGTTTCGTTGCCTTTGCCCGATCGGACGTGGTCGCGCTCGACGTGTCCGCGTGCGGTGCGATGTGGTAGATGATGATGGGAGCGGAACCAGATGCGGCGTGTGCGGGATGCGGCCCGGCCGCCCGTCGACCGGTCGTGCTTACTAGTTTAAACGTATCGTCGGTCACGGCTGACGACGGATCGAGGCCTGGGCTGGAAGAGGTCGCTTCTGGCCGGTGCGAATGGAACGCCACCTCCCGGAAATGAGTAATTAATCCGCCACGACCGGAGAGGGCTGTCGACGCGTTAGGTTCGGGTGGTAAAACACAAAACCTTTACACGTGCATCACAGCAGTAGTACGTAGCTAAGAACCACAGGGCCAATGAGGCGATCAAGAAAAAAACACCGACAAGAACGGAGCGCTTTACACGTGCATCAGTCTCTCCAGTGAAATCTCTGTAGCAAAGAACCACAGGGCAGGGGCGAATCTGAATTATTGGGCCGTTGATCCGGTACGGCCGCCCCGTTCCGGGGCGTACGAGCGTCCTTGGCCGTCCACCACAACGGATTCGATCTCCTCCTAGTTCTAGTGGAAAGGAAGGCTGGACGCGGACACCCTTCGCCGCCGCTCATCACGAGAATCAGATTCCTGCCGTCGGCGTCACCATGGCGCGTTCAGGCTCAGCCGACCACTGGAAAATCCCGGTGGAAACACGACGGCTACCATACGAGAGAGAGGGTACGACGCTGGCCAGTCCCGTTCCATCCGTGCGCAGCCGGGGCGTCCATCCACCAGCGGTCCTGCCGTGCCACGCTCGGTTCACGACGACGCGTCCTTGTCCTTGCACTAGTTGTAGGTGCTGCCCCCAGCACGATGCACTGTGGAGTGCGGCCCAGAGAACAGAGATAAGTGAGTTGTCGCACTGTCATCCGCGACCATTTTGCCACGCTCCGAGTCGCACCAAGAGGAAGAGATGGACTACCGGGCTGGGTTTGGACGGCAAGAGGAGCCATCGGCACGGCGCCACCGGCCATGACTGATGGATGGTCAAGTTTCTTCAGAGAACATCTGATCGGTCCACCGTTCCCCCGCTGACAGACGCCTTCCGTTCAGATTTCCATGTGTAATTTCCTTGACCGTAGACCGGACTTCAGTAGGGATTATCTCGTGGTTTAATAAAAAAAGATCATACATTTTAAAAAATCATGACATATAAAGAAATGTTCACATATTTTAAAATGTGTTCATGATATTTTTCAAAATGTCCAAACAATGTTAAAAAAATATAATTAATTAATATATATTATATGTATAATTCCATCATAATCATAATGCTATAAGAATGTTTGTGCATTAAAAAATATTTATGACATTTCAAAAATATCAATGTCTGTCTAGAAAATGTTCACCGCATATTAAAAATCATATACCAGGAAAAAAGGAGGAGAAATCAACATGTCATACATCCACACTTGTATTTATATTGTCTCACTAAAAACCTTATATGAGAAACCATAGTCCGGCATAGTCAGAGAATGCCATACACTTCACTACCTTATGTTTTCCAAATTTGAAAACAAATTTGATATTCAGCGTGAACAATGGATGTAACATATTGCTTTGCAATAGCAGTACCGGTGTAATACAAAATAAACATGACCATTTTACATGGACAATAATTTGTTCCACAATCTGCTATGAAACCCAGGGCACAAAATGCAAATGATGATAATTGTACGGTTAAATTGCTGGAAACAACTAGGCTGGCGGATAAACCGCAAAGTCTAATGAGCCCGATGGCTCAATAAGACTGTAGACGCCCATTTTTTTTCCTGTGCGGCCAAGTCACTCTTGGTTACAAGCGTGCTGATAACGCGTTATAGCAATATAGGTGAAAAGAAAGAAGACAAATTAGGATACGCAACAATTCTCTAATTTTATTGCAATGTAATAGATCCACTTATATACATGATGAATGAGTGTTGAGGAGAAATCTTCCCCCCAACAGTCATCCTCTAAGAGTCATTTCTCCCGTACAGTTGATCACAAGTTTTTGTATCAACAGTTTCGTGTCGTAATACATAAACGTGCATCTCCCCATAGTGAGGTTTTCCGAGCGAACAAAAATAAACACCAGCAACACGGATCGCTTTACACGTGCATCAGCCCCTCCAGTGAAATTTGTGTAGCAAAGAACCACAGCCCACAGGGCAAATGAGCCGACAGAGAAAAGGCACGGGCGTAGCGAATCTGAATTATTGGACCGTTGATCCGGTACGGCACAACCTGTCCCGGGACGTACGAGCGTCCTTGGCCGTCCGCGAGAACGGATTCGATCTTGCAGTGGAAAGCGAGACGGGAAGCGGACGCCCTTCGCCGCTCGCGGGAATCGAGTTCCTCCGATCTCCGATGGGAGCCATCGCGCGCTCGGCCGACCACCAGAAAGTAAAAACGCGACGGCTACCCTAGCCTAGCCTACGAGTGGAGCACGAGCGTACGACGCTGGCCAGTCCCGTTCCATCCGTGCGCAGCCGGGGGAGTGCAAAATCCGCCGGTCCTGCCGCGCCGTGCCGTCCCATTCCACGCACGGTTCACGGCGATGCGTCATTGTCATCGTGGATCGTTGTAGATGATGCCTCCAGCACAAGGCATCGTGTAGCTAGCTAGTGCGGCCCGGAGAAGAAGATAAAGATGGGCGACGGGAGTGAGTTGTCGCTCTGTCATCGGTGACACTTTTGTCCACGCTCTGGGTCGCACGAAGAAAACGAAGGCAGGAAAGACCACCCACTACTGGCTTGGAGTGTGGACGGTAAGATCAACTACTGCCACCACGGTGCCACCGTCCATGACCAGGCCTTGCACGTCTAGCCGTGAAATTTTTTCTTACGAAAAAAGGGCTCAAGATTGCATGCATGCATATTTGAAATCTTTTTAGTGTGCCCGGAAAAAAAGAATTCTTTCTAGTGGAGAAAACATTTCTAGTTATTTTTCTAGAACTTCTTGCCAGGTTCTTCGGCTGGAGCTTTCTTTCAAAAAAACGATTCAAGATTACACGCAAATCACTATTCGGCGCTTAATGCGCCCAGTACTTGCGCTATATATCGCTCACAGCGAGATGTAATACGTCTCCCTTACACAGCGGAGTTATTAGGCCCGCCCAATACTGTAACTGAGCGCGTGTCTTATTTTCCTGTGCTTTTTATCGCATTTTCACTGTTTTCTTTGTTCTTTTCTTTTTTATTGAGTTTACTTGTTTCTTTTTTGTAATATATATTGTACATTTTTTATGTACATCAGAAATCTTTTTAGTACATGTTTAGCATTTTTTTAGAATACATGTTTAAAATACTTCAAAAACATGATTAATATTTTACAATACATGTTCTGACGTCTACTCTTTTCATATGCATACATCTACTTTTTATATATGCTTGACATTTTTTAATATATTATTAACATTTTGTAAATACGTGTTTTAAAATACATGTTAAACATTTTTTACATCATATACAAATTTTAAAAAATGTCTCAACATTACTTTGAAACGTGTGAACATTTTGTAAAATGTAACTTACATTTTTAGATTGCTACAATTTTACAAATTACATGAATATTTTTTTAGATCTCAAAATATTTTCTAACATCTAATATACATATTTAATGCTATATTTTTTAATGCTATATTCATTTTAGATTACATGAATATTAAATGTATATTTTTATGAAACCTCTGAACATTTTTTAAAATGTCAAATACAGTTTCTTGAAAGGCAAAAACAGTTTTTAAAAGTTGAGACAATATTGCCTCATCTATATCTATACCAATATAAAAAGACCCAAAGGGGCAAATCCAATTAATCTCGGCCATCAAATCATGTCAATCCAACGATCTAGACTGCTTTAGTGTCGAGCGCTTAACACGTTTAGCGTGCAATTAATTTCATGCCAAATATAGTGCTAATCACATAATAACACGCAAATAATATCCTACTTAATATCCGTATGTACTTAATATACTTCCAAATTAACGTGCATTGCACGTACACATTGACTAGTTTTATAAACAACATAAAATATCAAAATGTGCAATGAACATTTTTTTTTTAATTTTTCATAATATGTGGATTTGATATTTTGAAAAATGTATACCCTATATAGTTTGAGAATAACATTAAATACTGGCCGCTGATTTAACATTACCGTGTACATTTTTTGCATAAATCTAAAAAAATTATATGTGTTTAATATGTTTAAGTATAATATTAACATTTTTCAAATAGATTTTATTTGTTTTTCAAATCCACGTTGAAACACTTTTTACATTGTACAAACATTTTTTAAGAAGTTCAAAACATTTGTTTTGAAACGTGTGAACATATTCTAAAATTTAACATATATTTTCTGAATTGTACAGTTTTTCTGCTTACACCAAAATTTATTTATAATGTATAATTTTCGTAAATATCATGCCCATTTTTTGGAACTCGTGAACATTTTTGAAATGTCACATACATTTTATTGAAAGGTACAAACATTTACCAAAAGTCGAGCGAATATTTATTTACACTACAAAAACATTTTCTAACTGTGTGATAAACACATTTTAAAAATATCAACTAACATTTTTCTTAATATGTGCTATTTTGTAAAAGTATACACACTGTAAGTGTGGGAATAAGATTAGATACCAGCCATTGATTAATCACTATCGAGCGTTGGAGAAGCGGCAAATCCGAACATCATTGGCCGTTAGATATATATGTTCAACATTACATTGTACATTTTTTGCATACATATATTTTATATATTTTTTGAGATTTAAATATATGGTTAACATTTTTCAAATACGTCTTATTTGTTTTTCAAATCCACCTTGGAAGATTTTATTATACCTGTACAAAGATTTTTTTAAATGCCTGAAACATTTTTTATACACGTGAAGATTTTCTAAAATGTAGCATACATTTTTAATGCTATATTTTTAGTTACATGAAAAAATATCGTATAACATTTTTCAAAAATGTCACGTGTACATTTTTTGGAACTTATGATCATTTTTGAAATGCCACATATATTTCTTGAAAGGTATTTTCCAAAAGTTGAGGGAACGTTTGTTTACAATACATAATCATTTTCCAAACGTGCGACTAACACATTTTTAAAATATTAACTAATTTTTTCATAATATGTGTATTTAGTATTTCTCAAAATATTTACCACTATATAGTGGGGGAATGAAAGTAGATATCAGTTGTTGATTTATTACTATCCAGTGGCGGAGAAGCGGCAAATCATACATCATTGGTCGTTAGATTTCTCAACTGCACTAGATTGTGCCACATGGTATCCGCAATGCAACTTTTTTGAAACTCGTGAACATTTTTGAAATGTCACATACATTTTCTTGAAAGGTACACACATTTTCCAAAAGTTGAGCCAACATTTTTTTACATCCCACTAACATTTTCTAAATGTGGGACGAACACATATTAAAAAAACAACTTTTTTCATAATATGTTTATTTAGATTTTTTAACTTATACCATTATATAGTGTGGGAATAACATTAGATACTAGCCATTGCTTTATGACTATCCAACGGTGGAGATGAGGCAAGTACTTACATCATTGGCCGTATAGTTCTCAATTGCACTAGATTGTGTCACCTGATATCCACAATGCGCATAAATTTCAAGATTCTGGAATCATCTTGCGCCCTCGACTTCCGGTGGTTTAGTGGAGAGAGAGAGAGAGAGAGAGAGAGAGAGAGAGAGAGAGAGAGAGAGAGATGGATCTATTGAAGAGGTTGTATCGTTGGTTGAGATCAACTCTATGAGGTGTTTTGAAGATTTCATATGTACCAGATGTCCTTACTGCTATATTCTAATATCTTGTTTTTTCATGTGGGTGTTATATTCTAGTCTGATTGTATAATGTGCATATTGTTTACACAAGTTTGATTTGATAACGATGACATATATTCTATTTTTCTAGAATATATACTAGAGAAGTGTGCATCTTTTATTAATACTAGAACAAAGATGCGCGCGTTGCTGCGCTCATCCATTTTGATAAAGAATGATAGAAATAATACAAAAACTGAACATAAAGGTATAGGCGAGATTCAAATTATATCACCTTAATACAAAATCACGAGACAACTTGTGATACAAACCTTGTATAGATTATATCTTTTCATGGAGCATATAGAAAATATGACAATCCGGACACTACACCATCCACATGATAAAAAGCAAAAATGTACATCCGACAAGAACGAAAGCATATAAGCTGGATGGTTTAACAGTAAGGTGGATGCACATACACATTTCCTTAATGATATAGCTAGAAATATGGTATTTTTATGTTTAATATGATAAGAAGAAAAAACAGCACATGTGGATATTTCCCTGCCTTGGCGCCTTTGGCAATTGTAACACTGACGGGAGGAGGTGATTGAAACTGAGGCAGCGGGAAGCACATAACCCATGAGGAGAGGATAATCAAGCCAAAAGAGAAGTTAATTAACAAACTAATATTACTCTTTTGGCTGGCACATGTTCAGCTATGATAGTCTGATTGACGACATCTGAGGATATTATAAAAATGTGTAGATATACAAAATGATGTGAAATGCATTTGCAAAGGCAAAATATGATGTAGCCCAACGGATCATAGGTGAGGGAATTGTTCTCTTTTCAGGAGAGTCAACCTGCAAATCTACACATCACAGGTAAATTTGTGAGTTTAACAACATATGAATAAATATTATAATCTATAAGTAACAGATATGAATAAAGTATTCTAGAAAAACATGTATGAATACTGAAGCATGCCATCAACAGTGTGAACATATGGAAGAGACATTCGAGTATAGGCATTAGTTGTCAAGCTATATATATAAGATATCTAGTGAAGAGACGACTTAACAATTGGGAACCTGCAGTATTAAGTAATGTATTGAGAACAAAGCCTACTTGATTTTCGTTGATGACATTTGTTTTATCCATCCCTCTTCATTATCAACACCAAACTTAGAATTCTGCTTCTGAGATGTGTCGGACAATGAAAAATGCAGCAATCAAATTACTACAACTAAAGAAACTACTGATCAGATAGCTGGGTAGTATTACTATTTTGCATGGATCAGATCTGTATATTTGTAAATGGGCATTGCAAAGGAAGCTCTGTGAGTTGAGAGGGATTAGATGGCAATTTGAACAAGCTTCTGTGGGCGAAGGAGATGGTGACTGCGGCAACCACCAGCTTCACCGCATCTCCTTTGCCAAACGCGCTTCACTGCACCGCCAGAGCATGTCCACCGCACACCCTCGTCGTTGGGAAGGTAGTATTGGAGGAATAACGAGATCGACAACAAGAACATGCTTCCGTGGGGCACCTGCGTCGCCGGGAGGGGGGAGGTTGAGCATCCTGGAGGCGCGCCAAGGAGCAGTTGTCGTCCCCATTGGTGGACTGTGAAGCGAAGACGATGCTCCAATGCTGAGGGGTAGCAAGGAAACAATCCTGCGAAGGAGGAGCGACTACAAAGGCCCTATGCGCACGTCGAGGAGGATGGCTGACTGAGTCATACCGAACGCCGCCGCCGCCACAGGGAAGGTAAAGGTGAGGAGACGCCCCTGTTCCTCAACACGGGCTTGGGGAAAGAGAAAAGAAACAAACCGTGAGGCATCCCATACACAGTTTCCCAGCCCAATTTGGCCCGATAAATGACATGAAGCTGAAGGAAATATGCCCTAGAGGCAATAATAAAGTTGATATTTATATTTCCTTATATCATGATAAATATCTATTATTCATGCTAGAATTGTATTAACCGGAAACTTAGTACATGTGTGGATACATAGACAAACAGAGTGTCCCTAGTATGCCTCTACTTGACTAGCTCATTAATCAAAGATGGTTAAGTTTCCTAGCCATAGACATGGGTTGTCATTTGATGAACGGGGTTGCATCATTAGAGAATGATGTGATGGACAAGACCCATCCGTTAGCTTAGCACTTTGATTGTTTAGTTTATTGCTATTGCTTTCTTCATGACTTATACATGTTCCTATGACTATGAGATTATGCAACTCCCGAATATCGGAGGAACACTTAGTGTGCTATCAAACGTCACAACGTAACTGGGTGATTATAAAGATGCTCTATAGGTGTCTCCGATGGTGTTTGTTGAGTTGGCATAGAATGAGATTAGGATTTGTCACTCCGTGTTTCGGAGAGGTATCTCTGGGCCCTCTCGGTAATGCACATCACTATAAGCCTTGCAAGCAATGTGACTAATGATTTAGCCGAGGGATGATGCATTACAGAACAAGTAAAGAGACTTGCCGGTAATGAGATTGAACTAGGTATGATGATAGCGATGATCGAATCTCGGGCAAGTAACATACCGATGACAAAGGGAACAACGTATGTTGTTATGCGGTTTGACCGATAAAGATCTTCGTAGAATATGTAGGAACCAATATGAGCATCCAGGTTCCGCTATTGGTTATTGACCGGAGATGTGTCTCGGTCATGTCTACATAGTTCTCGCACCCGTAGGGTCCGCACGCTTAACGTTCGATGACGATTTATATCATGAGTTATGTGATTTGATGTACCGAAGGTTGTTCGGGATCCCGGATGAGATCACGGACATGACGAGGAGTCTCAAAATGGTTGAGACATAACGATTGATATATTGGACCATGTTATTCGAACACCGGAAGTGTTCCGTATAGTTTCGGATAAAACCGGAGTGCCGGAGGGGTTACCGGAACCCCACGGGGAAGTAATGGGCCTTAGGGGAGAGAGAGGGCAGCAGCCAGGAGGTTCCCCCCCAAGGGGAGTCCGAATAGGACTAGGGGAGGGGGCGCGACCCCTCTTTCCCTCTCCCTCTTCCTCTCCTTCCTTCTTCTCCTACTAGGACTAGGAAAGAGGGGAGCCGATTCCTACTTGGAGTAGGACTCCCCCTTGGGCGCGCCCCCTAGGGCCGGCCGGCCTCCTCCTCCCCTCCTTTATATACGGGGGAGGGGGCACCACATAGACACACAAGTTGATCTTTAGCCGTGTGCGGTGCCCCCTCCATAACTTTACACCTCGGTCATATTGTCGTAGTGCTTAGGCGAAGCCCTGCGTCGGTAACTCCATCATCACCGTCACCACACCGTCGTGCTGACGAAACTCTCTCTCGGCCTCAACTGGATCAAGAGTTCGAGGGGCATCACCGAGTTGAACGTGTGCAGATCGCGGAGGTGTCGTGCATTCGGTACTTAATCGGTTGGATCGCGAAGACGTTTGACTACATCAACCGTGTTACTAAACGCTTCCGCTTTCGGTCTACGAGGGTACTTGGACACACTCTCCCCTCTCGTTGCTATGCATATCCTAGATAGATCTTGTGTGATCATAGGTAAATTTTTTGAAATACTACGTTCCCCAACAGTGGCATCAGAGCCAATTCTATGCGTAGATGTTATATGCACGAGTAGAACACAAAGAGTTGTGGGCGATAATAGTCATACTGCTTACCAGCAACGTCTTACTTTGATTCGGCGGTATTGTTGGATGAAGCGTTCCGGCCCGACATTACATGACCGCGTTCATGAGACTGGTTCTACCGACGTGCTTCGCACACAGGTGGCTAGCGGGTGTCTGTTTCTCCAGCTTTAGTTGAATCGAGTTTTACTATGCCCGGTCCATGTTGAAGGTTAAAACAGCACACTTGATGAAAAATCATTGTGATTTTGATGCGTAGGTAAGAACGGTTCTTGCTAGAAGCCTGTAGCAGCCACGTAAAACTTGCAACAACAAAGTAGAGGACATCTAACTTGTTTTTGCAGGACATGTTGTGATGTGATATGGTCAAGACATGATGTGATATAATCTGTTGTATGAGATGATCTTGTTTTGTTAAAGTTATCGGCAACTGGCAGGAGCCTTATGGTTGTCTCTTTATTGCATAAGATGCAAGCGATATATAATTGCTTTACTTTATCACTACGCGATAGCAATAGTTACAAAAGCAATAGTTGGTGAGACGACCATGTGATGACACGTTGATAGAGATCAAGATGATGGAGATCATGGTGTCATGCCGATGACGATGGAGATCATGACGGTACTTTGGAGATGGAGATCAAAGGCACAAGATGATGATGGCCATATCATGTCACATATTTTAATTGCATATGTTGTCTATATTTTATGCATCTTATTTTGCTTAGTACGGAGGTAGCATTATAAGATGATCCCTCACTAAATTTCAAGATATAAGTGTTCTCCCTGAGTATGCACCGTTGCGACAGTTCGTCGTGCCGAGATACCACGTGATGATCGGGTGTGATAAGCTCTACGTTCACATACAACGGGTGCAAGCCAGTTTTGCACACGCGGAATACTCGGGTTAAACTTGACGAGGCCAGCATATGCAGATATGGCCTCGGAACACTGAGACCGAAAGGTCGAACGTGAATCATATAGTAGATATGATCAACATAGTGATGTTCACCATTGAAAACTACTCCATATCACGTGATGATCGGACATGGTTTAGTTGATATAGATCACATGATCATTTAGATGTCTAGAGGGATGTCTATCCAAGTGGAAGTTCTTAAGTAATATGATTAATTAAACTTTAATTTATCATGAACTTAGTGCTGATAGTATTTGCAAATTATGTTGTAGATCAAATAGCTATAGCTCCCCGTTTATTTTTGATATGTTCCTAGAGAAAAATAAGTTGAAAGATGATAGTAGCAATGATGCGGACATGATCCATGATTTGAGGATTATCCTCATTACTGCACAGAAGAATTGTGTCCTTGATGCACCGCTAGGTGACCGACCTATTGCAGGAGCAGATGCAGATGTTATGAACATTTGGCAAGCTCGATATGATGACTACTTGATAGTTTAGTGCGACATGATTTACGGCTTAGAACCGGGACTTCAAAAACGTTTTGAATGCCACAGAGCATATAAGATGTTCCAAGAGCTGAAATTGATATTTCAAACTCATGCCTGAGTTGAGAGCCTACAAGATGGAGGAGCATAGCTCAACCAGTGAGCATGTGCTCAGATTGTCCGGGTACTACAATTGCTTGTATCAGGTGGGAGTTAATCTTCCAGATAAGATAGTGATTGACAAAAGTTCTCTAGTCACTATCACCAAGTTACTAGAACTTCATGATGAACTATAATATTCAAGGGATGAACAAGACAATTCCCGAGCTCTTCGCAATGCTAAATGCTGCGGAGGTAGAAATCAAGAAAGAGCATCAAGTGTTGATGGTTAACAAGACCACTAGTTTCAAGAAAAAGGACAAATGGAAGAAGGGGAACTTCAAGAAGAATAGCAAGCAAGTTGCTGCTCCCGAGAAGAAGCCCAAGTTTGGATCTAAGCCTGAAAGAGTGTTTCTACTATAAAGGAAATGGTCACTGGAAGCGGAACTACCCCAAACATTTGGCGGATAAGAAGGATGGCAAAGTGAACAAAGGTATTTTTGATATATAGATTATTGATATGTACTTTACTAGTGTTCATAGTAACCCCTAGGTATTTGATACCAGTTCAGTTGCTATGATTAGTAACTCGAAACAGGAGTTACAAAATGAACATAGACTAGTTGAGGGCAAGGTGACGATGTGTGTTGGAAGTGATTCCAAGATTGATAAGATCACCATCGCACACTCCCTATACCTTCGGGATTAGTATTGAACCTAAAATAAATGTTATTTGGTGTTTGCGTTCAGCATAATATGATTGGATCATGTGAAAGATCGTGGATGTCGCCTAGAGGGGGGGTGAATAGGCGTTTTAAAATAATTACGATTTAGGCTTGAACAAATGCGGAATAAACCTAGCGGTTAATTTGTCAAGCACAAAACCTAAAACAACTAGGCTCACCTATGTGCACCAACAACTTATGCTAAGAAAGATAAGCAACTATGCGATAGCAAGATATATGACAAGAAACAATACGGCTATCACAAAGTAAAGTGCATAAGTAAAGAGCTCGGGTAAGAGATAACCGAGGCACGCGGAGACGACGATGTATCCCGAAGTTCACACCCATGCGGATGCTAATCTCCGTTTGGAGCGGTGTGGAGGCACAATGCTCCCCAAGAAGCCACTAGGGCCACCGTAATCTCCTCACGCCCTCACACAATGCAAGATGTCATGATTCCACTAAGGGACCCTTGAGGGCGGTCACCGAACCCGTACAAATGGCAACCCTTGGGGGTGGTCACCGAACCCGTACACTTTGGCAACCCTTGGGGGCGGTCACCGCTACCCGTCAAATTGCTCGGGGCGATCTCCACAACCTAATTGGAGACCCCGGCGCTTGCCCGAAGCTTTACACCACAATGATTGAGCTCCGAACAACACCAACCGTCTAGGGCGCCAAGGCACCCAAGAGGAACAAGCTCTAGGGTGCCCAAACACCCAAGAGTAATAAGCTTCTCAAACTTCACTTCCACGTATCACCGTGGAGAACTCAAATCGATGCACCAAATGCAATGGCAAGGGCACACGGAGTGCCCAAGTCCTTCTCTCTCAAATCCCACCGGAGCAACTAATGCTAGGGAGGAAAATGAGAGGAAGAACAAGAAGGAGAACACCAAGAACTCCAAGATTTAGATCCAAGGGGTTCCCCTCACATAGAGGAGAAAGTGATTGGTGGAAATGTGGATCTAGATCTCCTCTCTCTTTTCCCTCAAAAACTAGCAAGAATCCATGAAGGGATTGAGAGTTAGCAAGCTCAAAGAAGGTCAACAATGGGGGAAGAACACGAGCTCAAAAGGTTAGGTTCAATGGGGAAGAAGACCCCCTTTTATAGGAGGGGGAAAATCCAACCGTTATGTGCTCAGCCCGCACACGAGCGGTACTACCGCTCCTGGTCCCGGTACAACCGGGACTCACAGTATACGTGCAGAACCCTACCAGGCGGTACAACCGGGCGACCAGGCGGTAGCACCGGTTGAGAAGAACAACCGGACCAACCGCCCAGCCACCGCTCAACCACCGCATAGGAACAGAAGGGAGTCACCCCTGAGTGCGGTAGTCGAGCGGTACCGGGCCGGTGCAACCGCATGGCCTTGAGCGCTCGGGCGGCTAAGTCCTGAGCGGTAGAACCGCTCCGGACACCGGTGGTACCGGTACGACCGGACCAACCGGGCCACCACCGCCCGAGTACCGCATCAAAACAGAGGCCTGACCGGTACTTGGGCGGTGCCTGACCGGAACAACCGCCCAAGACTTTGCTGAGCAAGTTGGCGGTACCACCGCCCGGAAGCAGCGGTACAACGGCTGAGAGCTCCAAGCGGTACTACCGCTGGGGCACGCAGTACTACCGCTGGGACCAGACAAAAACCACTCTCAAGAAAACCAGAACTGCCATAACTTCTGCATATGAGCTCCGAATTGAGCAAACTCAAGCTTGTTGGAAACAAGACGACGAGTAGCATCAAAACTGCGACTGGATATAGTAAGAAGAGGCAGGGGAGGTATGCCAACAAATAGAGGAGTTAAACCTCCAACCGAGAAGAACCGGCAAAACCTCCAACATCGAAAACATCATAGAAGATGCATGTGAACTTCGTTTTCGATGAACTCAAGCTTGTCATCAAGATGACCATAAGCTCTAAGACTCACAAAGAGAACCAAGCAAGAACCAAGAAAGATGATGCAAGGATGCAATGGTTTGAGCTCTCTACGAACGATACGATCAAGCTACTCATCGAGAGCCCCCCTTGATAGTACGGCAATCGATCCTATAACCCGGTCTCCCAACTACCATCATGAGACCGGTAAAATAGAAAACCTATCAAGGGCAAACCTTTGCCTAGCACATGGTCCACTTGAGCTAGATGATGACAATCTTGACTCCCTCAAGTTGGACCACCTTTCTTGATTGTGTTGACTCGATGAGGACTAGTTGATTGCTCCCCCATACTCCACTATGGGTGAGCCACTCTTCCGCACATCTTCACAAGTCCATTATCACCACAAAGGACGGCAAGCTTCAAGCATTTGATCTCTTCGTGATGCTCCACTTGAACTTGCACACCGCAACCTAACCCCATAAAGAACCCTCACGAAGACCATGGGTTAGTACACAAAGTGTAATTGACAATGCTTACCATACCATGGGATCACTTGATCCCTCTCGGTACATCTTCTACGCTTTGTGGGTTGATCAACTTGATTCACTCTTTAACTTAGTCTTGATCAACCTCTCACAAGACCAATCTTTAGGTAATTCCTTGAATAGCACCTTGGTCGACACAAACTCTCCTTGAAACCAACACATGTACTCCAAGAAAAGCCTATGGACAGAACCTTCAAATATAACTCAAGGCAACCATTAGTCCATAGAGATTGTCATTAATTACCAAAACCAAACATGGGGGCACCGCATGTTCTTTCATCATGTTTATTGCAATATGGTTATTCATTTAAGTCAAATAATAATTGTTATTCTGTTTACATGAATAAAACCTTCTGTGGTCATACACCCAAGGTGAATGGTTTATTGAATCTCGATCGTGGTGATACACATATTTATAATATTGATGCCAAAAGATGCAAAATTGATAATGATAGTGCAACATACTTGTGGCACTGCCATTTAGGTCATATTGGTGTAAAGCGCATGAACAAACTCCATGCGGATGGACTTTTGGAATCACTTGATTATAAATCACTTGATGCTTGCGGACCATACCTCATGGGCAAGATGACTAAGACTCCGTTCTCCGGAACAATGGAGCGAGCCACTGACTTATTGGAAATAATACATACTGATGTATGCGGTCCGATGAGTGTTGAGGCTCGCGGCAGGTATCATTATTTTCTGACCTTCACAGATGATTTGAGCAGATATGGGTATATCTACTTGATGAAACATAAGTCTGAAACATTTGAAAAGTTCAAAAAATTTCAGAATAAAGTGGAAAATTATCGTAACAAGAAAATAAAGTTTCTACGATCTGATCGTGGAGGCGAATATTTGAGTTGTGAGTTTGATCTTCATTTGAAACAATGTGGAATAGTTTCGCAACTCACGCCACCTGGAACACCAAAGCGTAATGGTGTGTCCGAACGTCGTAATCGTAGTTTACTAGATATGGTGCGATCTATGATGTCTCTTACTGATTTACCACTATTGTTTTGGGGTTATGCATTAGAGACAACTACATTCACGTTAAATAGGGCACCATATAAATCCGTTGAGACGACACCATATGAACTGTGGTTTAGCAAGAAACCTAAGCTGTCATTTCTTAAAATTTGGGGTTGTGATGCTTATATGAAAAAGTTTCAACCTGATAAGCTCGAACCCAAATCGGAGAAATGCGTCTTCATAGGATACCCAAAGGAAACTGTTGGGCACACCTTCTATCTGTTGGAAATATGCCCTAGAGGCAATAATAAATTGGTTATTATTATATTTCCTTGTTCATGATAATCGTTTATTATCCATGCTATAATTGTATTGATAGGAAACTCAGATACATGTGTGGATACATAGACAACACCATGTCCCTAGTAAGCCTCTAGTTGACTAACTCGTTGATCAATAGATGGTTACGGTTTCCTAACCATGGACATTGGATGTCGTTGATAATGGGATCACATCATTAGGAGAATGATGTGATGGACAAGACCCAATCCTAAGCATAGCACAAAGATCGTGTAGTTCGTATGCTAAAGCTTTTCTAATGTCAAGTATCATTTCCTTAGACCATGAGATTGTGCAACTCCCGGATACCGTAGGAATGCTTTGGGTGTATCAAACGTCACAACGTAACTGGGTGACTATAAAGGTGCATTACAGGTATCTCCGAAAGTGTCTGTTGGGTTGGCACGAATCGAGACTGGGATTTGTCACTCCGTGTAAGCGGAGAGGTATCTCTGGGCCCACTCGGTAGGACATCATCATATGCGCAATGTGACCAAGGAGTTGATCACGGGATGATGTGTTACGGAACGAGTAAAGAGACTTGCCGGTAACGAGATTGAACAAGGTATCGGTATACCGACGATCGAATCTCGGGCAAGTACAATACCGCTAGACAAAGGGAATTGTATACGGGATTGATTAAGTCCTTGACATCGTGGTTCATCCGATGAGATCATCGTGGAACATGTGGGAGCCAACATGGGTATCCAGATCCCGCTGTTGGTTATTGAACGGAGAACGTCTCGGTCATGTCTGCATGTCTCCCGAACCCGTAGGGTCTACACACTTAAGGTTCGATGACGCTAGGGTTGTAGAGATATTAGTATGCGGTAACCCGAATGTTGTTCGGAGTCCCGGATGAGATCCCGGACATCACGAGGAGTTCCGGAATGGTCCGGAGGTAAAGAATTATATATAAGAAGTGCTATTTCGGCCATCGGGACAAGTTTCGGGGTCACCGGTATTGTACCGGGATCACCGGAAGGGTCCCGGGGGTCCACCGGGTGGGGCCACCTGCCCCGGGGGGGCACATGGGCTGTAGGGGGTGTGCCTTGGCCTATATGGGCCAAGGGCACCAGCCCCAAGAGGCCCATGCGCCAAGAGAGAGAAAAAAGGGGAGAGTCCTAAAAGGGGAAGGCACCTCCGAGGTGCCTTGGGGAGGATGGACTCCTCCCCCCCTTGGCCGCACCCTTCCTTGGAGGAAGGGGCAAGGGCTGCGCCTCCCCCCTCTCCCTTGGCCCTATATAGTGGGGAAAAGGAGGAGCAACCATACCTAAGGCCTGGCGCCTCCCTCTCCCTCCCGTGACACATCTCCCTCCTCCCGCAGCGCTTAGCGAAGCCCTGTTGGAATCCCGCTACTTCCACCATGCCGTCGTGCTGCTGGATCTCCATCAACCTCTCCCTCTCTCCTTGCTGGATCAAGGCATGGGAGACGTCACCGGGCTGTACGTGTGTTGAACGCGGAGGTGCCGTCCGTTTGGCACTAGGATCATCGGTGATTTGAATCGCGACGAGTACGACTTCATCAACCCCGTTCACTTGAACGCTTCCGCTTAGCGATCTACAAGGGTATGTAGATGCACTCTCCTTCCCCTCGTTGCTAGTATCTCCATAGATAGATCTTGGTGACACGTAGGAAAATTTTGAATTTCTGCTACGTTCCCCAATAGTGGCATCATGAGCTAGGTCTATTACGTAGATTCTATGCACGAGTAGAACACAAAGTAGTTGTGGGCGTTGATTTTGTTCAATATGCTTGCCGTTACTAGTCTTATCTTGATTCGGCGGCATCATGGGATGAAGCGGCCCGGACCGACCTTACACGTACTCTTATGTGAGACTGGTTCCACCGACTGACATGCACTAGTTGCATAAGGTGGCTGGCGGGTGTCTGTCTCTCCTACTTTAGTCGGATCGGATTCGATGAAAAGGGTCCTTATGAAGGGTAAATAGCAATTGGCATATCACGTTGTGGTTTTGCGTAGGTAAGAAATGTTCTTGCTAGAAACCCATAGCAGCCACGTAAAACATGCAAACAACAATTAGAGGACGTCTAACTTGTTTTTGCAGGGTATGCTATGTGATGTGATATGGCCAAAAGGATGTGATGAATGATATATGTAATGTATGAGATTGATCATGTTCTTGTAATAGATGATCATGGAGCCCCAAGATGGAGATCAAAGGAGCTACATGATATTGGCCATATCATGTCACTATTTGATTGCATGTGATGTTTATCATGTTTATACATCTTATTTGCTTAGAACGACGGTAGTAAATAAGATGATCCCTCATTAAAATTTCAAGAAGTGTTCTCCCCTAACTGTGCACCGTTGCTACAGTTCATCGTTTCGAAGCACGCCGTGATGATCGGGTGTGATAGATCCTTACGTTCACATACAACATACAACGGGTGTAAGACAGTTTTACACATGCAAAACACTTAGGGTTAACTTGACGAGCCTAGCATGTACAGACATGGCCTCGGAACACAGAGACCGAAAGGTCGAGCATGAGTCGTATGGTAGATACGATCAACATGAAGATGTTCACCGATGTTGACTAGTCCGTCTCACGTGATGATCGGACACGGCCTAGTTGACTCGGATCATGTAATCACTTAGATGACTAGAGGGATGTCTATCTGAGTGGGAGTTCATAAGATGAACTTAATTATCCTGAACATAGTCAAAAGATTTTTGCAAATTATGTCGTAGCTCGCGCTTTAGTTCTACTGTTTAGATATGTTCCTAGAGAAAATTTAGTTGAAAGTTGATAGTAGCAATTATGCGGACTAGGTCCGTAAACTGAGGATTGTCCTCATTGCTTCTCAGAAGGCTTATGTCCTTAATGCACCGCTCAGTGTGCTGAATCTCGAACGTTGTTTGTGGATGTTGCGAACATCTGACATACACATTTTGATAACTACGTGATAGTTCAGTTAAACGGTTTAGAGTTGACGCACCAAAGACGTTTTGAAACGTCGCGAGACATATGAGATGTTTCGAGGGCTGAAATTGGGATTTCAGGCGTGTGCCCACGTCAAGAGGTATGAGACCTCCGACGATTTTCTTAGCCTGCAAACTAAGGAGAGAAGCTCAATTGTTGAGCTTGTGCTCAGATTGTCTGAGTACAACAATCATTTGAATCAAGTGGGAGTTGATCTTCCAGATAAGATAGTGATGTTTCTCCGAATTCATTACCACCAAGCTGCTAGAGCTTCGTGATGAACTATAATATATCAGGGACATATATGATGATCCTTGAGATATTCGCGATGTTTGACACCGCGAAAGTAGAAATCAAGAAGGAGCATCAATTGTTGATGGTTAGTGAAACCACTAGTTTCAAGAAGGGCAAGGGCAAGAAGGGATACTTCATGACACGGCAATTCAGCTGCTACTCTAGTGAAGAAACCCAAGGTTGAACCCGAACCCGAGACTAAGTGCTTCTGTAATAAGGGGAACAACCACTGGAGCAGAATTACCCTAGATACTTGGTAGATTAGAAGGCTGGCAAGGTCGATAGAAGTATATTGGATATACATTGTGTTGATGTGTACTTTACTAGTACTCCTATTAGCACCAGGGTATTAGATACCGGTTCGGTTGCTAAGTGTTAGTAACTCGAAATAAAAGCTACGGAATAAAACGGAGACTAGCTAAAGGTGAGCTGACGATATGTGTTGGAAGTGTTTCCAATGTTGATATGATCAAGCATCGCAAGCTCCCTCTACCATCGAGTTTGGTGTTTGCGTTGAGCATAGACATGATTGGATTATGTCTATCGCGATACGGTTATTCATTTAAGGAGAATAATGGTTACTCTGTTTATTTGAATAATACCTTCAATGGTCTTACACCTAAAATGAATGGTTTATTGAATCTCGATCGTAGTGATACACATGTTCATGCCAAAAGATAGTAATGATAGTACCACCTACTTGTGGCACTGCCACGTAAGTCATATCGGTATAAAACGCATGAAGAAGCTCCATGTTGATGGATCTTTGGGCTCACTCGTTTTTGAAAAGTTTGAGACATGCGAACCATGTCTGTTGGTATATATGCATGAAGAAACTCCATGCAAATGGACCGTTTTGTACTCACTTGATTTTGAATCACTTGAGACATGCAAATCATACCACATGGGCAAGATGACTGAAAGCCTCGTTTTTCAGAAAAATGGAACTAGAAAGCAACTTGTTGGAAGTAATACATTTTGATGTGTGCAATCCAATGAGTGCTGAGGCATGTAGTGGATATCGTTATGTTCTTACTTCACAGATGATTTGAGTAGATGTTGAGTATATTTACTTGATGAATCACGAGTCTGAATTATTGAAGGGTTCAAATAATTTCAGTGTGAAGTTGAAAGATCGTCGTGACAAGAGGATAAAAGATCTATGATATGATCATAGAGATGAATATCTGAATTACGAGTTTGGCACAAAATTAAGACATTGTGGAAATCGTTTCACAACTAATACAGCCTGGAACACCATAGTGTGATGGTGTGTCCGAACATCATAACTGCACCCTATTGGATATGATGCATACCATGATGTCTCTTATCGAATTACCACAATAGTTTATGGGTTAAGCATTAGAGACAACCACATTCACTTTAAATAGGGCACCACGTAATTCCGATGAGATGACACCGTATGAACTATGGTTTAGAGAAACCTAAGCTGTCATTTCTTAAAAAGTTTGGGACTGCGACGCTTATGTGAAAAAAGTTTCAGGCTGATAAGCTCGAACCTAAAGCGGATAAATGCATCTTCATAGGACACCCGAAACAGTTGGGTATACCTCCTGTCTCAGATCCGAAAGCAATAAGGGATTGTTTCTAGAATCGAGTCCTTTCTCGAGGAAAAGTTTCTCTCGAAAGAATTGAGTGGGAGGATGGTAGAGACTTGATGAGGTTATTGAACCGTTACTTCAACTAGTGTATAGCAGGGCACAAAGAGTTGTTCCTGTGGCACCTACACCAATTGAAGTGGAAGCTTATGATATTGATCATGAGACTTCGGATCAAGTCACTCCCAAACCTCGTGGGATGACAAGGATGCGTACTACTTCAGAGTGGTACGTAATCCTGTCTTGGAAGTCATGTTGCTGGACAACTATGAACCTACGAGCTATGGAGAAAGCGATGGTGGGCCTGGATTCCGATAAATGGCTCGAGGCCATAAAATCCGAGAGAGGATCCATGTATGAAAACAAAGTGTAGACTTTGGAAGAACTACTTGATGGTCGTAAGGCTGTTAGGTACATATGGATTTTAAAAGGAAGACGGACAATGATGGTAAGTATCACCGTTAAGAAAGCTCGACTTGTCGTTAAGATGTTTTCCGACAAGTTCAAGGAGTTGACTACGATGAGACTTTCTCACTCGTAGCGATGCTAAGAGTCTGTTGGAATTATATTAGCGATTACTACATTATTTATGAAATCTTGCAGAAAGGATGTCAAAACATTGTTTCCTCGACGTTTTTCTTGAGGAAAGGTTGTATGTGATACAACCGGAAGGTTTTGTCAATCCTGAAAGATGCTAATAAGTATGCAAAGCTCCAGCTATCCTTCTAAGGACTGGAGTAAGCATCTCGGAGTTGGAATGTATGCTTTGATGAGATGATCAAAGATTTTGGGTTTATACAAAGTTTATGAGAAACTTGTATTTCCAAAGAAGTGAGTGGGAGCACTATAGAATTTCTGATGAATATATGTTGTTGATCGGAAATGACGTAGAATTTCTGGAAAGCATATAGGGTTATTTGGAAAGTGTTTTTCAATGGGAAGCCTGGATTAAGCTACTTGAGCATTGAGCATCAAGATCTATAAGGATAGATCAAAACGCTTAATAGTACTTTCAAATGAGCACATGCCTTGACGTGATCTTGAAGGTGTTCAAGATGGATCAGTCAAAGAAGGAGTTCCTGCCTGAGTTGTAAGGTATGAAGTTAAGACTTAAAGCTCGACCGCGGCAGAATAGAGAGAAAGGACGAAGGTCGTCCCCTATGCTTAAGACATAGGCTCTACAGTATGCTATGCTGTGTTCCGCACCTGAAGTGTGCCTTGCCATGAGTCAGTCAAGGGGTACCAGAGTGATCCAAGAATGGATCACAGGACAGCGGTCAAAGTTATCCTTAGTAACTAGTGGACTAAGGAATTTTCTCGATTATGGAGGTGGTAAAAGAGTTCATCGTAAAGGGTTACGTCGATGCAAGCTTAAACACCTACCCGGATAGCTCTGAGTAGAGATACCGGATACGTATAATGGAGCAACAATTTAGAATAGCTCCAAGTAGAACAGTTATTTGGATTAGTTCCAAATAGAACGTGGTAGCTACATCTAGGAGATGACATAGAGATTTGTAAAACGCACACGGATCTGAAAGGTTCAGACCCGTTGACTAAAACCTCTCTCACAAGCAACATGATCAAACCTAGAACTCATTGAGTGTTAATCACATAGTGATGTGAACTAGACTACTGACTCTAGTAAACACTTGGGTGTTAGTCACATGGCGATGTGACCTGTGAGTGTTAATTACATGGCGATGTGAACTAGATTATTGACTCTAGTGCAAGTGGGAGACTGTTGGAAATATGCCCTAGAGGCAATAATAAATTGGTTATTATTATATTTCCTTGTTCATGATAATCGTTTATTATCCATGCTATAATTGTATTGATAGGAAACTCAGATACATGTGTGGATACATAGACAACACCATGTCCCTAGTAAGCCTCTAGTTGACTAGCTCGTTGATCAATAGATGGTTACGGTTTCCTAACCATGGACATTGGATGTCGTTGATAATGGGATCACATCATTAGGAGAATGATGTGATGGACAAGACCCAATCCTAAGCATAGCACAAAGATCGTGTTGTTCGTATGCTAAAGCTTTTCTAATGTCAAGTATCATTTCCTTAGACCATGAGATTGTGCAACTCCCGGATACCGTAGGAATGCTTTGGGTGTATCAAACGTCACAATGTAACTGGGTGACTATAAAGGTGCATTACAGGTATCTCCGAAAGTGTCTGTTGGGTTGGCACGAATCGAGACTGGGATTTGTCACTCCGTGTAAGCGGAGAGGTATCTCTGGGCCCACTCGGTAGGACATCATCATATGCGCAATGTGACCAAGGAGTTGATCACGGGATGATGTGTTACGGAACGAGTAAAGAGACTTGCCGGTAACGAGATTGAACAAGGTATCGGTATACCGACGATCGAATCTCGGGCAAGTACAATACCGCTAGACAAAGGGAATTGTATACGGGATTGATTAAGTCCTTGACATCGTGGTTCATCCGATGAGATCATCGTGGAACATGTGGGAGCCAACATGGGTATCCAGATCCCGCTGTTGGTTATTGACCGGAGAACGTCTCGGTCATGTCTGCATGTCTCCCGAACCCGTAGGGTCTACACACTTAAGGTTCGGTGACGCTAGGGTTGTAGAGATATTAATATGCGGTAACCCGAATGTTGTTCGGAGTCCCGGATGAGATCCCGGACATCACGAGGAGTTCCGGAATGGTCCGGAGGTAAAGAATTATATATAGGAAGTGCTATTTCGGTCATCGGGACAAGTTTCGGGGTCACCGGTATTGTACCGGGACCACCGGAAGGGTCCCGGGGGTCCACCGGGTGGGGCCACCTGCCCCGGGGGGGCACATGGGCTGTATGGGGTGTGCCTTGGCCCAATGGGCCAAGGGCACCAGCCCCAAGAGGCCCATGCACCAAGAGAGAGAAAAAAGGGGAGAGTCCTAAAAGGGGAAGGCACCTCCGAGGTGCCTTGGGGAGGATGGACTCCTCCCCCCCTTGGCCGCACCCTTCCTTGGAGGAAGGGGCAAGGGCTGCGCCTCCCCCCTCTCCCTTGGCCCTATATATAGTGGGGAAAAGGAGGAGCAACCATACCTAAGGCCTGGTGCCTCCCTCTCCCTCCCGTGACACATCTCCCTCCTCCCGCAGCGCTTAGCGAAGCCCTGTTGGAATCCCGCTACTTCCACCATGCCGTCGTGCTGCTGGATCTCCATCAACCTCTCCCTCTCTCCTTACTGGATCAAGGCATGGGAGACGTCACCGGGCTGTACGTGTGTTGAACGCGGAGGTGCCGTCCGTTTGGCACTAGGATCATCGGTGATTTGAATCGCGACGAGTACGGCTTCATCAACCCCGTTCACTTGAACGCTTCCGCTTAGCGATCTACAAGGGTATGTAGATGCACTCTCCTTCCCCTCGTTGCTAGTCTCTCCATAGATAGATCTTGGTGACACGTAGGAAAATTTTGAATTTCTGCTACGTTCCCCAACACTATCACATATCCGAAGACACGATATTCGTTGCTAAGAATGGATCCTTTCTAGAGAAGAAGTTTCTCGTGAAAGAAGTGAGTGGGAGAAATGTAGAACTTGACGAGGTAATTGTACCTTCTCCTGAATTGGAAAGTAGTTCATCACAGAAATCAGTTTCAGTGATTCCTACACCAATTAGTAAGGAAGCTAATGATGATGATCATAAAACTTTAGATCAAGTTACTACCGAACCTCGTAGGTCAATCAGAGTACGATACACACCAGAGTGGTACGGTAATCCTGTTCTGGAAGTCATATTACTTAACCATGACGAACCTACGAACTATGAGGAAGCGATAATGAGCCCAGATTCCGCAAAATGACTTGAAGCCATGAAATCTGAGATGAGATCCATGTATGAGAACAAAGTATGGACTTTGATTGACTTGCCCGATGATCGATAAGCCATTGAGAATAAATGGACCTTCAAGAGGAAGACGGACGCTGATAGTAGTGTTACTATCTACAAAGCTCGACTTGACACAAAAGGTTTTCGACAAGTTCAAAGTGTTGACTACGATGAGATTTACTCACTCGTATCGATGCTTAAAAGTCTGTGTGAATCATGTTAGCAGTTGCCGCATTTTATGAAAATTGGCAAATGGATGTCAAAATTGTATTCCTTAATGGATTTCTTAAAGAAGAGTTGTATATGATGCAAACAGAAGGTTTTTCGATCCAAAAGATGCTAACAAAGTGAGCAAGCTCCAGCGATCTATTTATGGACTGGTGCAAGCCTCTCGGAGTTGGAATATACGCTTTGATAATGTGATCAAAGCATATGGTTTTATACATACTTTTGGAGAAGACTGTATTTATAAGAAAGTGAGTGAGGGCACTACAGCCTTTCTGATAAGTATATGTGAATGACATATTGTTGATCGGAAATTATGTAGAATTTTCTGGATAGCATAAAACGATATTTGAATTAGAATTTTTTAAAGCTACTTACATATTGGGCATCAAGATCTATAAAGATCAAGATGCTTGATAAGACTTTCAATGAGTAAATACCTTGATAAGATTTTGAAGGAGTTCAAAATGGATCAGTCAAATAAGGAGTTCTTGTCTGAGTTGTAAGGTGTGAAGTTGAGTAAAGACTCACAACCCGACCACGGCAGAAAATAGAAAGAGAATGAAAAGTCATTCTCTATGCCTCAGTCATAGGTTCTATAAAGTATGCTATGATGTGTACCAGACCTATTATGTACCTCACCATGAGTTTGGCAAGAGGTTACAATAGTGATCCAGGAATGGATCACCGACAGCGGTCAAAATTATCCTTAGTCGTAAAGGGTTACGTCGATGCAAGCTTTGACACTAATCCGGATGACTATAAGGACAACGCGTCTCTAGAAATTTTGTTTCTTTAGTTTCATTTGAGAAATCACAAGTGAATCTTCTAGGGAGAACTATGTTCAATATGGTTTCTCAAGAAATATAACTGACTCACTTCCTAAATATTCAAAAGTATTTTTGTTCTCAGCATTCCAAATAGATGATCAACCTTTCAATTTTGTGCTATTAGTTTTTCTGTTCACATGTTTTCCGTCATGTGCCAACTGGGTCTTAATCCAAGGATCAAATGAGAGATTGGCCCATCGAACTAGAGCACGTTTCATAAAATTAGGGCTGAGCAAAAAAAGTTGACTAATAAAAACATTACAAGCTAACCAAATTAGCATAAATGGTGAAATTAAGAGGTCAACCTTTCTATAGATGAAGAAACACAACCCGAATTATTATTCGTAAAGTTACAGCTATTTGAGTTCAAAATTTATCATATTTTGTTTACATGTTTCTTGATTTTGGTAAGTGTCGACATGCAAAGCACATGCACTTTACTATTTTTTGAGCAAATACACTTTATTATTATAAACAAAAGTAGAAAAGAAAAGAATGTGACACTGGGCCGGCCCAGTACCAACTCTGTGTTGGCGACAAGTTCTTCATTATCACATAAAGCGAGTCATAGACTCGGGCAGCCCCTATTCCATGACCTACGTGCTGCCTTGCTGGGGAGCGAGGTAACACACACCCCTTGCTCGCCCTCGTGCGAATTTGGATCGGCTCATGTGGGGGCGAGGTGCCCCCTGTTTTTTTCGAGATTTTGGAAAAAGTTTTGACTTCCAAAAATGTGCATGAATTCAAAAACAACTCTTGAATTCAAAATTTCAAAAGAATGAACATTTTTAAATTTTAATGATTTTATTTTCTGAACAATTTTTATGAGAATTTTTGAATGATGAACAAATTTTTAATTTGATTAATATCTTTTGAACTGGATGAACAATTTTTTTATCCAAGAACATTTTTATAAAATAAATGAACAAATTTGGAATTTAATAAATATTTTTTGAATTTGATGAACATATTTTGAATTGATGAACATATTTTGAAATTGATGAACAAATTTCAAAATCTGATGAACATTTTTTAATTTGATGAGCTGATGAACATTTCTTAAATTCGATGAACAAACTTTTAGTTTGATGACCATTTTTTGTATTAATCCTATCCAATTATTTGAGAGAGTACTTCTCCAAGGAAAAAATATGATTAATTATAAAAAAGTTAGGAGGTTAAGCATTATTTGTTTTATAGTTTCGTAAATAAATTCTAGTTTACTTTCATTCAGTGAATTCTTGTTAGATTTTTGTTGGACAATTATTTATATAATTTTAATATAATTTATTTATTTATTTTAGGGAAAATGATTTTTATAATTTTTGGAGCGGTAATTATTTTTATTTTTATACATTTTTAGGGTAATAATTTTATTTTTATACATTTTTAGCAGTAAACCAAGCTTTATTGAATAGTAACAAGGTTGACAGGGATAATTAGGGGGTCATGAGGAGCCCCTAGCTAAACATGGCGACCAACATCTAAAGAACTAGCGAATTTAACTAAACTGTGAGCTTCCCAGTTGAGTGCTCGACCCTCAAAAATAAAGTCACATGTACCAAACTCCATCGCCCGCATTGCAATCTCCTTTACAATGGAAGAATGCCGCCCTTCTGTACCTTTTTCAATATCTGAAACCACCGTCTTCGAATCACTTACAACAACAATTCAATTTTCCATGAGATCAAGCGCAAGCGCTTGAGCTTCTCGACATGCCCAGGCTTCTAAGACTGTTGCATCAGTTATGCCTTCGACAACCATATCAAAAGATCCTAGAAATACGCCTTCATTATTTCTGTACATTGCAGTTGCTGCACCTCGCTCTCCATTTCTGGAAAAGCCTCTGTCAGCATGTATTTTAACCCGACCAGCACCCGATGCCGTCCATCCCTAGCGAGAAACTGATCCTCGATTGCCTGAATTTGCATGTCGTACTAAGGGAGCAACCCTTCTTTGTGAACATTGAACATTTTCAAGCTCGAAGATGAAGCTAGTCACGAAAGAATGAGTAGCATGTGGGCTTTGTAGAATCCCTTCTTGAATTGCCTTTCGTCTCGCTGTCCAAATCGCCCAAAGAGTAACGACCAATTCTACGAGTTTTTTGTGCTCCAAGCTATCGATCATCGCGACAATCCAACTCTCGGCATTTGGTTCTCTCATAGACTCAAAGAGATCAACAATTTCCATTTCAGCTAAAGCGCAAACACATCTTGACGATGAGCACTCCAAAAGTGAATGCCTCCATGAGTTGTGCGCCGCACAACTGGCACTTGTCACTGTCCGCCATGTTTCTACTATGTCGAACATCCTCCGTCGGGATTGAGCACCTCGCTAGTCTCCACAGAAAGTTTCTTATTTTTCCTGGTACTTCCACTGCCCATATAGAAGTCCATTCCCTTGCATCTTCCTCATAATTTGATCTAGTTGCATTGTTTCCCAACGAGTCCTCTCTTCTCCTTTTGGTATCTGCAAGCATCCGGTATGCGGATCTAACTGTGAAAATACCATTTTTCTCATAATTCCAAGCCCACGAATCCTCTAGATTCCTAGTGCACCGAGGGATGCCGGACATAATTTTTTATTTTATTTTTATACATATAAACAAGGGTTTTCTATTTCATTTCAGCTGACACAAAATGGGCCTCATAGCGGGCCACATAAAGCCCAACCCGAATGACACAGCACGAGCACAAGGAAGGTGCTATATAAGCTCGCATAACTCTTCGTGCCGAACCCTACTGCCCTTCCGAAGCCTCTCCCAAACCCTCCTGCCGCCGCCGCCGCCGCCGCCCGCCACCGAACAGCAGCCATGCCGCCCAAGCTAGACCCGTCGCAGGTGGTGGAGGTCTACGTCCGGGTGACCGGAGGCGAGGTCGGCGCGGCTTCGTCGCTCGCCCCCAAGATCGGGCCCCTCGGCCTCTCCCCCAAGAAGATCGGTGAGGACATCGCCAAGGAGACGGCCAAGGACTGGAAGGGCCTCCGCGTCACCGTCAAGCTCACCGTCCAGAACCGTCAGGCCAAGGTCTCCGTCGTCCCTTCGGCCGCGGCGCTCGTCATCAAGTCCCTCAAGGAGCCCGAGAGGGACAGGAAGAAGGTGAAGAACATCAAGCACAACGGCAACATCAGCCTCGACGACGTCATCGAGATCGCCAAGATCATGAAGCCCAGGTCCATGGCCAAGGAGATGGCCGGGACTGTCAAGGAGATCCTCGGCACCTGCGTCAGCGTCGGCTGCACCGTCGACGGGAAGGACCCCAAGGACCTGCAGACGGAGATCGACGACGGCGAGGTCGAGATCCCCTCCGCTTAAAGGTATAACCGAGAGCTTTTCTTGCATTACTGCTGTTGCTATGCAATGTTGGATTATTACGGTTTAGATTAGTCCATTCTGGTATTTTGTTGTGACCAGTAAAATATGATGTAGCCCTTGTTTCCAGACGATGTGGGTAGGAAATTCAACCTGCTACAAGCAGTTTCCCCTTAAATTTTTAATTGAATTGCAGAGTATGTGTGTTAAAATGGGCAAAATATTCAACAGTGCTGTGTGTACTACTATGTGGACCTGTTTGTTTCGTATCACCCACTTCCTACAATCCGGCCTGAACCTTTGGGTAGGCTCTGCAAGATCAACAACCATAGCTGCACGGAGTACGGTAGAATTCCCTGGTATGGTCCCCCCGAGGGTGAACTGAAACATCTTAGTAGCCCGAGGAAAAGAGAGCAAGCGGTTCCCGTAGTAGCGGCGAGCGAAATGGGGTCTAAACCGTGAAAATGGGGTTGTGGAAGAGCAATACAAGTGTTGTGCTGCTAGGCGAAGCAAATTATGTATTGCAAATTTATTTTCTTCTCTGTTGAAATTGCTTGTAGAGACATGAGTTTCTATCCTGGTATTGACTGGGCGATATGTTCTGTGTAGTGTTTTGATCTCTAAATAGTTCATTAGTTCTCTTTCAATCGTGTGAGTCAAAGATTTTTTGTTAGCTTGCGCTGGTTAATCACTGCTCCTCTTTTGTTTATAGACGTATATATGCAAACTTTTGAAATTTTTTTTCTGTAGTGAAAGTAGCTATCATATGCACTCTTGTGACATTGTTTGAATGATAAGTTACTACTAAATCTACCAGCCCAGTAGTTCCTTATTTCCTGAATTGCAGGATAAATAGGGCTGATGTTTTGATGATTTGTTGCAAAATTCTATCGTATGCGAGTAACTGACGTGCTTGTTCTTGAGGATGTATCTTTGTTTTGCGCTAGCACACAAGAGACAGACTTTATCTTGCAGATTACTCACTATTTGAATGTTGGTTGAGTCATGTCCTCTCCACCAAAAATGGTTATTTGAATAGATACATGAATTTAACTGATGCTTGCAAGTATGCTTTTGATCCTAGACACTTGCTTTCTTGGAAATCAGTCATGAGCTCTATCTCACCAGTTTGATGGTTTTTACATTGCAGGCCTGATGTCGAGGTGATTATCATCTGATGATATGGAAGTCATACCCTGTTGCAAATGTTGCTTATGTACCTCCCAGACGATGTGATCCCTCCTCTTTTTGTCATATTTTAGCAGTAATCCTGTGAGACCTCATTGTTACTACTGCATATTTGGTCTTTGCAATGTAGTTTGTGCACTTGGGTTAACTTAATCTATACCATTCAGTGGGTTGAAAGTTTGTTGTTCCATGTCATTTCCTTGGGTGTGTGGGATTCAGTTAACTGAATGATGCCAATGGTGTTTTTTTTTTTTGAAACGGGACAAAAGATTTGCCATTTTCATTGATTAAGAAGAAGAGAATTGCACGGTTAATTAACGGAAAACCGAGCTAAAACCGATACAACTCAACCCACGTGACATGGGCACCACCGGCCAACTTGGCCACCGACATGGGACACAAAGCTGCAAAGAAGAAAAGCATTCGTCGAGGAGTCGCAAGCGTCATCGTCATCACCGGTTGCCTCGAACGAGCGACTCCGACTTCACCATTGAGCTCCAACCGCGAAGCCAACCCGCAAACAGCCGCATAGAAGCCACGACGGCACATGACACCAGATGGCCACACGCGCAAGCAGCCGACAGCTCCGACTTTGACGACGAGCCTCACCAGGGAAATATGCAGGACTTGCGCCGACCGTGCCCTCAAAGCACCTCGGACACGCCGGGAAGAGCCGACTACCGAAGTCCACGCCGCGACCCGAGCTCCTCTCGACGACATCATCGTTGCCAAACAGAAACCGGCGCCCCGCCTCAGCAAACTACACGGCGAAGATGCCGCCATCCACGACGAAGATGCCGCAATCCACCAGTCTCCCAGTCGTAGTCGGCTCCGAGACGATGCCCCCAAGGAGGAGAAAGACGCGAAGACGCCTCCATCGCCCGACCCAGCGAATCTGAGGTTTCCCTCCGAAGCCAAAGCCGTGGGGAGAAGGAGCACACCTCCACGGCGACGCTTCCAAGAAAGATCACGGCACCCGCGGGCACCGTCGTCGCCGGCTCCGAAGAAGACCGGAGCAAAGATTTCTCCCGAAGATGCGCCGACCACCTACCACCACCGACCGCCACCCACCAGCCACCACCTGCTGAGGCCGACCTCATTCTTGCCACGGGATCCCACGATCCACCGCGACCAGACACGCACCACCCCCTGGCCGAAGCCGCCGTCCACCACCGCAGCACCACCGTAGCCACCTCCACCGCAGCAACCCACGCCGCATCGCGAAGCGCAGCACCCAGATCGATGCACCTTGCACCAGATCCAATCGGAGCTGCACAGGCGAAGCAGCAGAGAAGACGAGCAGGATCTCCCTCCGCAGCACGCCTCGCACTCCAGAGGAGCACACCCGCCACGCCAGCTGGTCACCGCGCCCGACGCACGCCTGCAACCACCGCGCCCGGCCAGTCACCGCGCCCCACGCGCACAGCCGGATCCGAGCCGCCGCTGCGCGAGCGCGCGCCGTCCACACCCCGGCCACATCAGGAGCCCGGACCGAGGCCGCCGCCCCGGCGCCCCACTCGCCGCCCGCAAGAGGCACGACGCCGCTCCGGCCGCCGCCCTCCGCCCGACGTCGCCCCGCTCAGAGATCCCCCGCTCGTGAGAGGAGCCGCCCGCCGCGAGAAAAGGAGCCCCGCCGTCGCCTGCTCCATGAGAGCTTTGCCCGCAGGAGGCGCCGACGATGGCGAGGGGTGGGATTGGGTGTGGTGGCCGGAGGCCTTGGCGATTTGGTCGCCGCCCGTGTCGCCCCTGGGGAGGGAGCGACGCGAGGGCCTTTTTTTTGCTCTGTGTATGCCAATGGTGTTGTGAATGATGCAGTTCTGAGCTTCCGGGAGGGCTCTTTGCTTCCTAGAAGCTGAAGATAGCGCATTCACCTATCATCTGCTAGAGTTGCTCCTATCATGAGCGAAGGGAGCTATCTCAGCCATATAGGAGCAACTCTAACCACTATCTTGTGGAGTATGAGCCATGTGGGATTTTATCATCATGGTCATCAAATCTGACCTCCCTTGGTTTGCAGTCCTTTGGAGCACACTCTATCCACCAGCGAAGGAAGTTTCAGCTTGCCCACCTGCTGCCCTCGCCAGAGTCCGGCACATTTCGTCGTGGTTGGGGCGGTGTGCTCCCGTGTCCGTGCTCTAGCTCGCCCTTCTTCAGAATCAACACCTCGACGTCCATCCTCATCTCACCCCTGCTTATTGCCATTAATTTGGTGCGGCAAGGTGTGCATTAAAGCATTGTTAACTCGTAGTACTAGTCCTACCACCTACGTATCCTCGCAACATAAAAATCCACCTACGTATCCTCGCAACATAAAAATCTTCGAGGACAACATAAAAATCTTTGAATATCATAAGAACAGGTCAAATCTTTGAATATCAGAAGAACAGGGCGTTGCGCGCGGCCTGGGCTGGGCGGACCAAAGTTTCGCTATTGCTCCCTCCGGTCCTTTTTAGTTCGTATATAAAATTTGTCTGAAGTCAAGTCTCATAAAATTTAACTAACTTTATAGAAAAAAATGTCAACATTCACGTTGTGAAGTCAATATCAGTAGATGCTTTATGACTTAAAATTTCATATTCTATAACTTTAGCATGATAGGTGTTGATATTTTTTCATATATATGATTAAATTGTATGAAGTTTGATTTCAGACAATTCTTATATGCAGAATAAAAAGGACCGGAGGGAGTATTAGACAGTCGACTGAAAATTAATTTTGGGTCAGTCAACTCGGAATCGTTTTAGTCGCCCGCACCCAAAGCCACGGCCCGGGGTGTGGGAGTTTTTTCTCGCGATTAAATGCACACGTATATGATCTGGCCCAGGTCCACTAGAGTATTAGTCCGTCAAGGGACCTGTATCATGTTGTCTCAACTTGGCATCTAATTTTTTTTAGGATAACTAGCAAAAGGACCCGTGCATTGCAACCGGGGTGTGGGAGTTTTTTCTCACGATTAAATGCACACGTATATGATCTGGCCCAGGTCCACTAGAGTATTAGTCCGTCAAGGGACCTGTATCATGTTGTCTCAACTTGGCATCCAATTTTTTTTAGGATAACTAGCAAAAGGACCCGTGCATTGCAACCGGGGTGTGGGAGTTTTTTCTCGCGATTAAATGCACACATATATGATCTGGCCCAGGTCCACTAGAGTATTAATCCGTCAAGGGACCTGTATCATGTTGTCTCAACTTGGCATCCAATTTTTTTTTAGGATAACTAGCAAAAGGACCCGTGCATTGCAACCGGGGTGTGGGAGTTTTTTCTCGCGATTAAATGCACACGTATATGATCTGGCCCAGGTCCACTAGAGTATTAGTCCGTCAAGGGACCTGTATCATGTTGTCTCAACTTGGCATCCAATTTTTTTTTTTAGGATAACTAGCAAAAGGACCCGTGCATTGCAACCGGGGTGTGGGAGTTTTTTCTCGCGATTAAATGCACACGTATATGATCTGGCCCAGGTCCACTAGAGTATTAGTCCGTCAAGGGACCTGTATCATGTTGTCTCAACTTGGCATCCAATTTTTTTTTTAGGATAACTAGCAAAAGGACCCGTGCATTGCAACCGGGGTGTGGGAGTTTTTTCTCGCGATTAAATGCACACATATATGATCTGGCCCAGGTCCACTAGAGTATTAATCCGTCAAGGGACCTGTATCATGTTGTCTCAACTTGGCATCCAATTTTTTTTTAGGATAACTAGCAAAAGGACCCGTGCATTGCAACCGGGGTGTGGGAGTTTTTTCTCGCGATTAAATGCACACGTATATGATCTGGCCCAGGTCCGCTAGAGTATTATTCCGTCAAGGGACCTGTATCATGTTGTCTCAACTTGGCATCCAATTTTTTTTTAGGATAACTAGCAAAAGGACCCGTGCATTGCAACCGGGGTGTGGAAGTTTTTTCTCGCGATTAAATGCACACGTATATGATCTGGCCCAGGTCCACTAGAGTATTATTCCGTCAAGGGACCTGTATCATGTTGTCTCAACTTGGCATCCAATTTTTTTTTAGGATAACTAGCAAAAGGACCCGTGCATTGCAACGGATGAAAATCGCATCGGCCACGCATAATCCAGTCACTGTGAATTCGCAAAAAACAATAAGCGTGACCTAAAACATAATGATGATTTGATTTATGACCCACGTGAAATATCTGTAACATGAAGAAGAATTTTCTTTGAAATTCTTTGTAAAAACTCTTAACATATGCGTTGTTGGCCTTGTGGGCCATGCGGTCTCCTCCTTTGAGAACTGGGGTATACATATGTGTGATTAATAAGTACATTTTTAACTTTTGCATGTCTTCTTCACACGTGCACGTCTTTCTTCATCATATGTACTGCAGGAAATTTCTCCATCATGTTAAATAGCCGGGCTGCGTACTATAATTGCTACCATGCATGCCAGAATTTTGGGTTCTTCTTTCCCACTAAGTCCCTCCATCAACGGGTGTGGCTGCGTGCCTATTTTGATTTCCTTCTTTTTCAGGGCCTTCTTAATTCTTCCGGGAAGAACGGGCCGATTGTTTACCCTCTTCTCCTATTTAATCCTCAAGGCGGCTTATTGATTTGAATTCGCAGATGTATATAAACTGGTGTTATTGTAGGTAAAGACGCGAGGTGGTACTATATATAAAGAACCGAGACTCCGTTGTTTTCAACAACCATGAGATAGGTCAGCTAGACCATGTAATTTTATCCAAACGCAGGTTGTGAGTTCGATTCTTGCTGCCGCATTTTTTTTTTGGCAGCAACTTAGTCCTCGAGCGGCGGCCCAAGTTGGCCCATATGCGTGAGACGTGAGAAAAAGAGGCCTGAATTACATGATTTCGTGGACAGGTCAAGGCGGGCCGGATGTACGAGACGGGAGGATGCTCGATCGCGTGCTCGATCAGGCGACGCACGAAACTCAAAATTTAGTACCACCTCGTGTATATATTTTGAATTCAAACTAAAAGCGTAAATTCATGGAAAGAAAGCGTATTGTGACAATGAACCCGACAAAGTCAATCCGTACTTTATTATTAATAGGAAAAAGGCCCGTGCGTTGCAACGGGAGAATATCACACACTCGAGCCCTGATAATATTGTCTCAAGACCTTCACTCCTCGGCGAGGCGAGCTTCTATTTGGCGGTGCTCAGGGGAGGAATGCTTCAGTGACAAGCGACAACTGGATTGCCAATGAAGACGTGGTGGCATATCGCGCACTACAAACATCTTTTACACGTTCTCCACATGATGGCACAACACTCGCCCATCTGCTGCTTCCGCCATAGCCAACAGACACATCTTACTCCTGCTGGAACGACCACCAAGCAGAGGGAAGGTGTGGGAAAAATATTGTCATCTTAATGGTCCACCAAGCACATCTTGTATAAAATGCAGCAAAAGGTTAGAGTAGTGTTACTGGGAAATTTACTCCCTTTTGATGAACCTACATAAATATAAGTCGATAAAAAACAAAACAATACGTGTCATGATTTGTAAGCAAATAGCAAGTGGTAGATCATATATGCACTTATTTTAAAGGTGTGAGTATATTAGGATGAGTGACACATACACTTATAAAGATATTGCATTTGCATTTCAGACCTTATATAATACTCAATGAGTGACTCTAAACTCTAAATATGTCTATATATATTTGTATGTAATGCATATTGAAATCTCTAGAAAGACTTATACTTAGAAACCGAAGGATTATAGGGGGCATGAGTTGACAATCAGTCCATCCTTTTAGTATGCATTTTATTCATCCCATCCACTTTTCTAAAAGTAAAGTTACTCTAGCCGATTCATATTATTTGTCTACATACAAATATATCTAAAACCAAATGATTTTAGATACCATATTATTTGTAATATATTAATTTGATACATATTGATGTATCTAAAAATATTCGTATTTAGTATGTTATTTGATTTTCATTGGACCTGCTTTTAGCTCAAGCACGGTGTCTTTATTCTCTTCACGTGGATACACTTAGACGGCCAACCTTATCTCTTCTAGGCAGCCGCACGGCCGCTGGCCGACGTCGAGCGTGTGGTGGGCTGGAGGAGCTGGGTGTGCTCGGCCTTCGCTGTGTCGGGTTGCCGAATTGTAAAAGCATATTATGATATGAGAAGAAAGCATATTGTGACGGTGAATCCGACAAAGTCAATCCGTGCTTTATTATTAGGAAGATTAGGGAAAGATTAGAAGTGCTTAATTTTTGCCCGAGGCTCTAATCGTGGTTCGGTCACTGGACGGCCTCACGATTATGAGCTATCACCTGTATATCTGCACATAGTAATTTTTACTCGGTCTTGCCCCTACGTACATAGTACCACTTGTACATGTTCCTACACATCTCCGCCACTACATAGTACTAGTTCCTAGATGCACATCTGTGCATGAGCTAGCTTGGCATGTTCGCTGGCTAGCTACCTGCATGCGCGTCCAAGGGTGACCACCCGCGCTAGGGACGCTCGTGTGAGCGGCTCCCATCAAAAACATCGTCATGGTCGGAGTGTTTCTTTAAAAATGCTACACGTACATGGATGTTGTTACCGATCACCCGTCTCGTTAGTCAAAAACATCGTCACTGTTTGAGTGTTTCTAAAAAAAAATCTACGCCCACAGAGATAAAACTGCTACACGTACATCGATGTCGCTACCGATCACCCGTCTCATTAGACAAAAATCATCACAGTCAGGAGTGTTTCTCAAAAAATTATACAGAGATGTTAATACCGGTCATCTTTACAGTGAGACATAGCTCGCTCCCAACCATACAACTCCCCCTTATTCCCCTGTTTCCCAAGTGTTCTTAGAATACCATGATTTTTTTAACTACCAATCTACCATGGTTTTAACTGCGCTTTTTCATACTATAAATTTTATTAAAATATTAGATTCAATAATGACAAAATTTGCACACAGTTGACGCGGAAATCGTGATGTTTAAAATATGAAAGAATAAGTATATAATACTGAAAGTTTCGCAAAAAAATCATGTTTTCATGAAGGAATTAATCAATGACATTATTATCACCCTTAAAGAAGAAATAAAATAAATAAAAAATAAAGTATTATAAGGAAGAATGAAGTAGTGGCGTTGGTAGTATTACCCTTAAAGAAGAAAGGAAATGAAAAAGAAACTAAAACAAAATCAAAATAACAATTTTTTATAAGAAAGAATGAATTAGTGACATTGGTATTACCCTTTAAGACAAAAAGGAAAAAGAAATAAAAACAAAATCAAAATCAAAATAATAAAGTTTTCAAAGAAAAAAACTGATGAATTAGTAGTTTCAAAGAAGCAATAAATTAGTGGTATTGATATTACACTTTAAAATAATAAAATTATAAAAATCAATAAAATAATGACAAAATTTGCACATAATTTATACGTAAATTGTGTTTTTCTAAATATGCATTAATAAGCATAAAACAGTCAAAGTTTTGCAAAAAACAAGTTTTTATAATAAGGTATTAATTGTGGCATTGGTACCTTGAAGAAGAAAGAAAATGAAATAATGAATAAAAAAATTAGCATAAAAATGAAGAAAAGGAAGAATGGATTAGTGATGTTGGTATTACTCTTAAAGAAGAAAGACAATGATTAATAAAATAAAATAAAATCAAAATAATAAATTTTGTAACCAAGAATGAATTAGTGACACTGGTATTACTCAATACGAAAATGAAATAAAAACTAAACCAATTAAAATAATAAAGTATTCTAAGAAAGAATGCATTATTGACATTAGTATTACCCTTTAAGAAGAAGAAAACTGAAAAATTGAAACAAACACTAATCAAATTTGTAGAAAATTTACACATAATTTGTGGCCTTTTCATAATATGCAAGAATACACATATCATAGTGGAATTTTCACATAAAAATCCTAAGAAGGAATGAGTTGGTGGCATTAGTATTTTACCCTTAAGTAAGAAAGAAAATAAAATAAAAACTAATAATGTTTTCTAAGAATGAATGAATTAGTTGCAATGGTGTTACTCTTTCAGAAGAAAGAATATGAAAAATATGAAATAAATAATGACAAAAATTGTACAAAAAACATATAAAATTGCGCTTTATCAAATTATGCAACAATAAGCATAAAATACTAGATTTTTTGTAAATAAGATAAGAATTCTACTATGAAGGAATAAGTTAATCACATTGGTATTTTGTCCTTAAAAGTAACAAAAATAAAATAATACTAAAAATTCAAAATAACTAAGGCTTCTAAAGCAGAATGGATTAGTGCCACTGGTATTAACTTTAAGAAGAAAATCAAGATGAAAAACTTGCACACAATTTTGCCCTGAAATTGCAATTTTTAAATATGCAATGAATAAACATACAATAGTGCATTTTCACTCTCTGGTGTAATTTACCCACATACTCTATAGTACTGAATGTTTACATTTACACTCACCCAATAGGCAAAAAATACCCATTCAAAAAAAAGAAAAAGAAAACCGACTAAACAAAGAAAAATGAAAGCAAAAAAAAGGCAAAGAAGCAAAAAAAATTTGACCTACCCCAAACAGGGGCGAGTCAAAAAGTAGCCTAAGAAAAGTCGACTTAACCGAACAGGGGCAAATCAAAATTTTGGTCGAGAAAAAATTGACTTACCACAAATAGGGGCAGGTCAAAAATTCAGGCTAAGAACAAAAATTGACTTACCCCAAAGAAAGGCAAGTCAAAAATCAGCCTAAACCCACACAAGAATAAAAACAACACAAATCTTGACAAAAGTTTCGATGGTTAGAAAACGGGAAAAGCCCTATGAGTGAAACATCCTTGTTGAACCTTATCTCCCTAGACGTTTGTCTTCAAGAAATCTATCTCGTTACTCTTCTCTCTCAGCTACCATTCACTTGTTTCTCAACAGCAGCCAATCTTCACTTTCTCCCTACTAACTCTCATCTAGAGTCGCCACCTCTCAGCCATGCAACAGATGCACGCACGATCCTCACCCCGCCACCGACCCCCTTTCTCCTTCCCTTCTCCTCTCTCGTTACCCCTCTCTCTTGGACGCTCGATGCACCAGATCTGACGACTTGCAACCCGGGCAATCTTTTAAAAAGATTGCGTCGCCCCTTGGTGGAACGTGTTGATGGATACACACGCACCAAAAAAAAAAGACATTGTCGTGATGATAACAGCTGGGCAGTTCAAATTTTCATCGATGAAATTTAACCGGTGATGATTGATCACATATCGCCAGATGTCTTAGAATTAAACATCCATGTTACAAGAATTCATCACATTCGCATGTCCCATGCAAGCACACACACAAAGGCCGCTCCACTCCACTGGCCCAAGGCCCAAGCAACAAACTCACAACATTCAATTCCAGCGCACCGCCGTCCCCAACGACGAGAGCGGCCGCACGACTAGAACATGGGCGGCGGCATGGCGCCGGCGTGTGCGGCGGCGGCGGCGTCGTGGGCGCTCCGGGCCTGGTGGCAGAGCTGGCGGAGCCTGGTGGGCACGTACCAGATGGCGAGGCGCGGGTGCGCGGCGAAGACGGCGTCGATGTCGAAGCCGTGGCGCGCCGCGATGTCCACCAGCGGCGCGTAGCAGGCCTGCCTCCACGCGCCCACGTTCTCGCCGCGCGCCTTGTACGCCCGGCGGAGCGCGTCGGAGGCGTCCTCGTCCAGGCAGTGCAGCGCGTAGCAGTGCACGTAGTGCCGCATCTTGGGCTTGTTGATGTAGCTCGCCCCCACCTTGCTCGCGTACCTGAACACCTGGTTCGTCACCTGCACGCGCCCACAAGGTACACGAGTTACCTCAGGCTCAGTCAGCTCGTCCGTTCGTCATGCGTCGCACAGTGCGCGCGCGGGCTTGGCTCAGCCCGGTGCGGTCTGACTGGGCGCTGCGCCCGTCGCATCGCCATGGAATCCGGCCAGGCGGTGCAGTCCGGGGAGCGGTGGCGCGCACGCACAGTGGCAGGCGGAGCACTGGGGAGGTCACATGGCTCGGCGTACTTACGTGGCAGGGGAGGCCAGTCACCCGGCACCCGAGGGAGGGCCCCTCCCCCTGCCTCTGCCTCCATGTCATGCACGCCTACCTGATGCTGAGCTAGGGGCCGACAGGACAGCACAGGGCCGGCAGGCTTTCGGGGCCTATCGATAGCTGACACGTCCGGGCTCTTTTTCAGGTTTTCTACGACCGCTCCTAGTGCTTGATCGTATTTCATTTCCTCTCCAAGATTATGCGTTTCTTGTGCCATATCGGTGTGACAGCAGCATCTCCAGACTCGAGAACTACCAAACGAAGCCCAAATTTATGTAAGTGAAGTGGGCAATATCCGGTACATTCAGCCATGTTGAGTTCGAGGTCACAAGTTCACAAAATTCGACTAAGAACTATTCCTACGTAGTTAGCTAGGCCTTTTTAGCTCAAACTATTCCACTATTCGTCGTGCTTGGTTTGACGCCAAAAGTTAACAATAGAAGCCATTTTTTATGGCTTCACACAAACATCACAAATCAAATATTTGCATCAAACCTAGCATACTTATACATATGCAATTTTGCACTGAAGTTACAAATCGGTATTTAATTGATTATAACCTCTTGGGATATTCGTCTCATTTGTTCCAATATATTTCCTATTTTTTCAACAGTGTTTCCACAAAAGAAAAAAAACGCTACGGTGCAACCGAACACCCATTTGGAGCTAATTACTACTCCCTTCATTTCTAAATATAAGCTTTTTTTGAGATTTCAATATGAACTAAATACGGATGTATATAGACGCATTTTAAAGTATAGATTCACTCATTTTGCTTCATATGTAGTCCATATTGAAATCTCTAAAAAGCTTATATTTAGGAGCAAAGGGAGTATCATACTCCCCCCCCCCCCCCCCCCCAAATAAAATTACTATCATACTATGGCTTGCATTTTTGTCATTGCAATCATGTAATTTTTATATTCACACTTTTTTTGGATTCATAAATGCATATTTATTTCCTATTACATGCCTACATCTGTTTTGTTGGTCAAACTTTGGGTAACAAAGGTTTGGCATGGTTAAGCACAAACTAGCCGGGGCCTTACAACTACTCCAGCTAAGGACTACGTTACCAAACCCTAATACACACTGATTAGAAAAAACAGGTCACGTTTAAACTACACCTCAATTCACATGTAATGCACCTCCTTCTTCCACAAATACTTGTCTTAACTTAGCATAAGATAGCTGACCACACATGCCGTGTGGTCACATGTATTGCACCTGATTATGAGGACATGCATGCAGCAACTTGTACATGATTACTTCCAGAATTTTATACACTGTCGCCGCTGTAAATCTAACTTAATCAAAGCACACACTTCCCTCGTATTGACCTCTAATTAATCTTTTGTAGTAGTACTTTTTATTTCGCCAAAAAAAATTCTTTTGTACTTTTTGGCAGTGACTGACTCATGCAGAAGCCAATGGTACATGAAGGTGAGTGCAGATTTTCTAAACTAACATGAAATCTTCGCTCCCATCAGAAATTTATGAGATGGCAGCGCGTAGGTAGCAGTATTGAAATGAACGGAACTGTCAGTAATCAATACTAGCTTGAGTAGTCACGGTGAGTTCAGTAGCTGACATGCAGCTGTATTCAGATTCAGAGCAGCCAACGTAGAGCAGGTAGAGAGAGTTACGTAGCAATGGCGAATTATGTGTACCTTGGTTGGAGACTTCTGGCCATGCAGCTTGGCCATGGACTGCACCTGGAGCAGGAAGAGGCGGCACTGCTCGTAGAGATGGAACAGGTAGTCCAGCCCGTTCTTCTTGGCCCTCGCCACCTCGCCGGGCTCCGTCACCACGAACGGGTGCTCCCGCTGCCGCTCCCCGCCGACGCCTCCGGCTGACGACTCCGTCGACTCCGACCGGCCGCCCCCGCCGTCCTCGTGCTCGTCCCCCTGCATGTCCAGCCGCAGCTCCTTCACCTTGTTCCTCCTCGCCTTCTTGGCCTTCCTCGCTGCGGACCCATTCTTCTGCTTCTTGCCAGACGCCATCATCCTCATGGCGTCGTCTTCGCCGATGCCGCCGCTAGCCGCCCCATCGCGCTCGTTCGACAACACTGTTAGATCGTATACACGCACAACGATTACTTAACGGCTTCACATGCACAAACACATCGACATAATCAGATGGGTCGTGCATGGATAATCACCTTCCTGTGAGGCGCCGTCGATGGTGCTCCCCGACTGGTATCCGTGGTGGCGGCATCCCGGTGACATGAGGCGGCCGCGTTCGGCGCGCAGCGCGGCGCGAAGGCCGAACCGCTCGCCGATGAGCAGGTCCCAGCGGAACAGCCCCGCGAGCGCGGCGGTCATGTCGTCGAGCTCGCGCTCGGTCATGACCAGGAGCGTGCTAGCCGTGAACCCGAGCTCGGAGATCCGCGCCACCGTGGACGCGCGCACGCCATACCCGACCACGAGGTCCTCCAGCTCCCTCGGCGCGTTCGCCGGAGGCAGCGCAGGAGGAGGCGGCGGCGGGGGAGGGGGAGGAGGCACTGCCGCGGGAGCCGGCGGGCCGAGGTCCCACCGGAACGGGTGCGCGGCCAAGAAGGCGTCGTTGGGATCCATGCACGACACGAGACGAGAGTCTTCTTCTCTCGCTTTTGGCGCTTACGCTAGCTCCTTCTTGCTGGTGTTCTGCCTTTGCCGTGGCCGTGCATCGCAATGGCATCGGGGCTTGCCATATAAAGCCGCGACTGTAGTGTTGCTGCATGCATGCATGCATGCAAGGAAGCGGTTGACTTGACAAATCCTACTGTTGCTTCGGATGGATATCTATCTATCTATCTCACTATCTGCACTGCATTTATTCATGCATGCTCTGTCGTTTGGCCGAAGCTTGAAGCGAGCGAGCTATGGCTGGCTCCGTGAAAACGACTAGTCCTGTAGAAAGCTGCGTCGCCACCCGCGCCGCGATTTGACACTGTAGATTCTAGCGCCTATTACGTGCTGGCGGGCACATAAAAAGAAGACACGCTAAACCTAATAATACACCAGCAGCGCACTGTGTAGTCCTATCACGGCGTGCGTGCGTGCGTGCATGCATCAGTACTGTGCACGTCGCAAAGCTCTTCCAAAAGATCTCCGTCTTTTGCTGGGTGCTTTTCTCCTGCATGCGCCCCCACTGTTTTCTTCGAGATGCTTGCTAAAGCTAAAGCTTGTAGAATAGGTTTATTTGGGCATTATCGTTTTTCACGGTGCAAACAAGGTGCAAGTTATAAACCTAGAAAAGTCGACCGAATTCTGAGTTTAGGTTTGTGGAATTCTGGTCTGCCCTTGATTTATGATCAGACGGCCAAACAAAACTGAGGTACAATCAAAATCGACTGACCATAATCCGAGTTAGTCTAATCCTACAGAACATCCCAACTCGGCTAGGTTGGCACATAAGGCAGAAGCCCACCAAAACACAACTTGGGCTATGCATAAAACTCATGCTTTAAACCGATATAAGAACAACCCAAACACACCTGATCGCATCCACTGCATAGGTCCCTTGACACTTTCCTACCTTCTTCAATTTCCTTCCTTCATCAGCTTTCCTTTCTCTTCCCTCTCTTCTCTCCCGATGCAAAGCGCCGCCGCCGTGGATTCCCACCAGAGGTCAGATCTGACAGTAGAAAGAAATCAAAAGAGAAAGTGGAGGAAGAATTAAAACTAGATTACACTTCCGAGTTGCATGATATTCTCGAGGCTTTTTCTTACCCTATTTTAATATGTGGTGATTTCAATTTGGTCGGAAGTGCTGCTGATAAAAAATAGTGATATTATTAACCCTCATCTTACTTTCCTGTTCGATGATTGGATCAACGGATGGGGGCTCTAGAGATTCCTATCTCTAACCGCTGCTTCACTTGGTCTAACAACTAAGATGATCCCATCTTTGTTGTTCTAGACAGGGTGTTTACTTCTGTTTATTGGGATGGGCACTTTTCCTTATCTTTCCCTGTTGCTCTTCCTAGAGTTGGCAGTGATCACACTCCCCTTGTTCTAGACACCGGAGACAGGAAAATCTCTGGCCCTAAAACAATTAGATTTAAAACATGATGGTTGTCTCAACCTTATTTTGCTCAGTTGGTTGCTAATGTTTGGAATATTGTCTCTCATGCCTCTTTTGCTATTGAGAACTAGCAATGTAAAACTAGATTGCTAAAAGATTAAAGGATGTAGTATTAATATTGAAGCTGGTATGGAAAGAAAGAAATAGGCCCACCTTATGGAGTTTGATTTACTTGATGTGTTAGTCTGAGAAAAACACTCTTTCTCATGCTGAGTCTAACATGAAGAGGGTGATTAAAAATGAACTAGATGATATGTGGAAAAATAGATTGCTTTATGGCAGAGGTCGAGAGATAGAAAAATTCTTGAGGGAGATCGTGATAATGCCTATTTCCACTCTCTGGCTAACCATAGACGCCGCAAGAATCATTTAATACTCTGATTGGTGATGATGGTCATGTGACCTCTAGCTCTGATATGCTTATTTGCTACTTCTTTCTACAAAGTTTTTTTTCTCTCTTTTGAACCTAAAACCAATATCCACCCGGCCTTGATTTTTGAGCAGATTCTAAATTAGTCACTAACGAGGAAAATGTCCTTTTGGAAAAACCCTTTTCTGAGGAGGAAATCAAGGCAACCATCATGGGTTCTTATGCCCAATGGTGCTCCTGGCCCTGACGGTCTTTGCTTTATTTTTAATCTAACTTTTTGGCATGTAATAAAGAGTGACTATATGTTGCTTGTCAAGGATTTTGAAGTAGGGGTGTTGGTTGTCTAGCGCTTTAACTTTGATATCATTACCCTTATTCCTAAAGAACCTAATTCCAAAAGATGATTTTTTTGTTTAATTAGTTTAAGTAACTGTGATATTAAGATCTTTACTAAAACTACGACTACTAGAGATTCTCCTCTTTGTGATAGACTCATCTCTCCTAACTAACACTAGTGCAGAGTTGTCATATGCAGACGGTTTAAGCACCCTTTCGCTGACACAGTTTCAAACCATTGTCTTGATAAGGTGGGCGATAGGGAGGCCCATCCCACACGACCTAGATTAATTGTCGGTGATAGCTCCATAGATCAGGCATGCTAAGAGCAAAAGTGATCGTGTGCGACCAGGAGAGCTATCGCAAACAAGCAGGCCAAACAAGTCGTGTAAGACTAAATATAGGATGACGTGTGTCTCTTATGATAAATGTAACCAGGAAACAATGATTGAAAATACCAGCAAACAAAACTAAAAAAAATGATGCTCCAAGAAAAACACATATCATGTGAAGAATAAAAATATAACTCCAAGTAAAATATACCGATAATTTTGAAGACGGAAGAGGGGATGCCATCGAGGGCATCCCCAAGCTTAGATGCTTGAGTCTTTCTTGAATATTTCCTTGGTGTGCCTTGAACAACTCCAAGCTTAGAGCATCTCCAGCCGTTCGCCCCCCAGGACGCATAAAAATCGCCCCCTGGGGGCGAGCCGGCGATACAATCGGCGCTGGGGGCGGTTTCGCGCCCAGTTGTCGCCCCCAGGCGCCGATATTGGCCCACTTTTCAGCCCCATTTCGGCGAATAAAGGGCGCATATCGGCGACAATAGGCCCATATTCGGCGTGGTTCGCCGTTGTTCAACGTTTAATTATGCACATAATTTTTTTCCACATATTTCATCACAGAAATATCAAATACTTCAACAAATAGTTCAATACAAATTATATAGTTCAACAAATAAAAACTCATATTTCATCACACGTCGCGCCCGGCGTCGCCCTTGAGCCTCCATAGATGCTCTATCAGATCTTGCTGCAGTTGATGATGCACCTGTGGGTCTCGGATCTCCTGACGCATACTGAGATAGGCAGTCCAGGTTGCCGGTAGCTGGTGATCAACTTCGGCTAGAGGACCCTGCCTGTAGTATGGTTCAGTGTCAAACACTGGGTGTTCTTGCTCGCTCTCGATGATCATGTTGTGCAAGATGACATAGCAAGTCATAATCTCCCACATTTGATCTTTCGACCAGGTCTGAGCGGGGTACCGAACAACAGCAAATCGAGATTGGAGCACACCAAATGCCCGCTCAACATCCTTCCTGCAAGCCTCCTGAACCTTCGCAAACCAGGCGTTCTTGCCTCCTGGCACAGGGTTTGAGATCGTCTTCACAAATGTCGACCATCTCAGATAGATGCCATCAGCTAGATAGTACCCCTTGTTGTAGTGCCGCCCATTGATCTCGAAGTTCACCGGAGGAGAATGACCTTCAACAAGCTTGGCAAAGACAGGAGAGCACTGCAGCACGTTGATGTCATTGTGAGTTCCTGGCATACCAAAGAAGGAGTGCCAAATACACAGGTCCTGTGTGGCCACCGCCTCAAGTACCACACTGCAACTGCCTTTGGCGCCTTTGTACATCCCCTGCCAAGCAAATGGGCAATTCTTCCATTTCCAATGCATGTAGTCGATGCTCCCAAGCATCCCAGGAAATCCTCTTGCTGCATTCTGTGCTAGGATCCGAGCAGTGTCTTCCGCATTGGGTGTTCTTAAGTATTGCGGTCCAAACACGGCCACCACTGCCCGACAGAACTTGTAGAAACACTCTATGCTGGTGGACTCGGCCATGTGCCCATAGTCGTCGAGTGAATCACCGGGAGCTCCGTATGCAAGAATCCTCATCGTTGTCGTGCACTTCTGGATGGAGGTGAATCCAAGGGCGCCGGTGCAATCCATCTTGCACTTGAAGTAGTTGTCGAACTCCCGGATGGAATTCACAATCCCGAGGAAGAGCTTTCGGCTCATCCGATAACGGCGCCGAAATGTTTTCTCGCCATGAAGTGGTGCATCGGCGAAGTAGTCGGAGTAGAGCATGAAGTAGCCTTCGAGACAATGCCGGTTCTTTGCTTTCACCCGTCCCGGTGCCGAGCCACCTCGCCGTGGCTTTTCATTGCTCGCCAGCAGCTGGGCGAGGGCGGCGAGCACCATGAGATACTCTTCTTCCTGGACATCGGCCTCGACTTCCTCCTCCAGCAGCGCGACGAGCGCTTCCTCGTCGGCGAGTCCGTCGCCGAGGCAGGCAAATCGCCGAACACCTTGCGCCCGGTGGGCGTGTACCCGCCGCTTAACTGCCCCTCCGCGGCCAGAAACAGCGGCCGGAAACACCCAGCTGTTGTTGGAGGGGCTGCCATGGCGAAGCTCTGCTATTTTTCTGGTGGGGAATGGCTATCTAGCGGTGAAGGGCGGCGGGCGGCGCCGGGATATAGCTAGTGGCGGCCGAGGGCGCGCGCGGGGGGGGGGGGTGGGAGGCGAGTCGGGGAAGAAAACCTTGACTTTTCCCCTGCCGGTGTGGGCCAGCTGCGCTTTTCCCTTACGCCGGAGCCCCCAATTGCCCCCAGTGTGCCGGGTTCGGCCTGTGACCGCCGGGCGGAAAAAGGGCCGAACCGGCAATTTTCGGCGTCCTGGGGGCGCGACTGGGGCGTTTTTTTGGCGCCGGCGCCGAAAAAGTGGCCTGGGGGGGCCTGTTGGGGGCGCGGCTGGAGATGCTCTTAGGTTCTTGCCACTCTTTGTTCTTCTCATAGCGTTATCTCATCCAAAATTTGAAAACCTTATTCACACAAAACTTAATGAAATTTCGTGAGTTAGGTTAGTATAATAACACTAAATCCTTCACTTAGGTACTGTCAATAAAAGATTCATCATTATTCCTAATTCATGTCTACTATATTCTATCGTTTCCACAACTTATATCCCCGAATATAAGCCACCGAAACTCTAAAACAAGCAAATAAAGAAAACAAAGCCAAATATGTCAAAACAGAACAATATGTAAAGATCTATTTTTTCGTCGTACTTGTGTAACTCCAATTTTTGAAAAATAGAAAACCATATAGAATTTGTACTTACGTACTTTGTAAACATTTCAACAGTTGATCATGTTCCATTAAAGAACGAAAATTAAGATACTGGACGCAAAATTTCTGTTTTTTGCATAGAACCTAATAAACAAGGAATTTGCAACATCCCAAAGGTTTAGCTTGACACAAAAATAAAAGAGAAGATACAAAAATAATTACTACAATAGCAATAATCATGTTGACACACTGAAAGCAAAATAAAATAGATGATAACTATTCGGTGCCTCCCAACAAGCGATGTTGTTTAATCCCTCTAGCTAGGCATAATGCAATCTATCAAGAATTATCATCTTTTATCTCCTCAATAAGGAAACTTGATTTCTTAGGAGGATTAGCAATCACTGTATTAATCATAACACTCGTCGGCACAAAGTCCAAAAACCTTGTGTCAAAGATAGGTTTCTTTTTTTATCTTTATGAAGTTAGGGTGAACACTTATCATTTTTAGATCTCCCTTCTCTTTACTCAAAGAAGCGCCCTTATTAGGTTTAGGAACTTTGGATACAAAAGTAAGTTTCATATTTTGATTTGTAGAGACTTCCTTACTAGTTTTTATGGAAGAAAAAGCCGAATGCAAGACATTAATAACTTCCTCCAAATTATCAATTCTAGCGGGACTTTGTTCTACTCTATCCGTAATTGATTCCTTTTCTTTTACCAACTTTATAGAATTTCCTACCATAGAGCCTAAGTAAGTTACTCGATTATGCACATTTTATCCAAATTTCTTAAGTGTTAGCATTTTTTCCCAATGATATCCAATCATTGCATAAGGTGTTCCAATGTCACTATTGTTTCATTGATTTTATAGGTGGTAATCCCACTTAATTTCCCATAGCATTAAGAGCATCACAAGGGTGAATACTCAAGCAATTTCCTATAGTAATAGTATCAAGCACAAATCTATATCAAGTAGTAACACCAACATACAAATTTCAGAGAAGAATAGTGATATATTGCTTAGGGTAGATCTATTTTGAGCATCGCAAATTCTGTACCAAGCATCTTTTAAAGTCTCTTTGCCCCTTTGTTTAAAATTAAGTACCTCCAACTCGAGCTTAGAAATGGCAAGGGAAGAACTAGCCACTATAGCAAGACAAGCAGAAATAGTAACACATGAGTTTTTTTTTGGTATTTTGTAATTGATACGTCTCCAACGTATTTATAATTTTTGATTGTTCCATGCTATTATATTATCTGTTTTGGATGTTTTATATGCATTAATATGGTATTTTATATTATTTTTGGGACTAGCTTATTAACCTAGAGCCAAGTGGCAGTTTTTGTTTTTCCTTGTTTTTTAGCTTCGCGGAGAAGGAATACCAAACGGAGTCCAAACCGGATAAAACCTTCGCGATGATTTTTCTTGGACCAGAAGATACCCAGGAGACTTGGGGATCAAGTCGGAAGAGCCACAAGGCGGCCACAAGGGGGGAGGGCGCGCCCAGGGGGGTAGGGCATGCCCCTGCCTTGTGGGCCCCCCTGTAACTCCCCTGACCTACTTCTTCCTCCTATATATTCACATATATTCCCGAACCTTCAAAAGCTTCCATAAAAACACTTTTCCACTGCCGCAACCTTCTGTTCCCAAGAGATCCCATCTTGGGGCCTTTTCCGGCATCTTGCCGGAGGGGGATTTGATCACGGAGGGCTTCTACATCAACTCTATTGCCTTTCGGATGAAGCGTGAGTAGTTTACCTCAGACCTACGAGTCCATAGCTAGTAGCTAGATGGCTTCTTCTCTCTCTTTGATTCTCAATACCATGTTCTCCTCGATGTTCTTGGAGATCTATCCGATGTAATCTTCTTTTGCGGTGTGTTTGTCGAAATCCAATGAATTGTGGATTTATGATCAGCTTATCTATGAATATTATTTGAATCTTCTCTGAATTCTTATATGCATGATTTGATATCTTTGCAATTCTCTTCGAACTATCGGTTTGGTTTGGCCAACTAGATTCGTTTTTCTTGCAATGGGAGAAGTGCTTAGCTTTGGGTTCAATCTTACGGTGTCCTTTTCCAGTGACAGTAGGGGAAACAAGGCACGTATTGTATTGTTTCCATCGATGATAAAAGGATGGTGTTTACATCATATTGCTTGAGTTTATTCCTCTACATCATGTCATCTTACTTAATGCGTTACTCTATTCATCATGAACTTAATACTCTAGATGCAGGCAGGAGTCGGTCGATGTCACATCCCTAGCTTTACCTTGTACTAGGCTAGCACTTGTTTGTTGCATCATGTCTATTTTTATTTGAAACTTGAAATGGGGATGTTTAAACCCTAGCACCAAATGGAACTCAACTAGGTTCAATCCAAAATCTTTTTCAAAGAACCCAAAATGCCCTTGAAAATGTTCATGACTTCTGATAAAGGTGAAAACCTCTGCCAAAAATGATGAATATATTTCTAGGACATTCTGGATCTTTGAACTAACTCATATCGTATTTGAATTGGAGCATTTAAATCCTACAAATATTTTTAAATGCTCTAATAATTCTGAAACTAGTTGTGGGTTGTTGGAAATAATCCAAACACTGCCCACAATTATTTTCAGGATTTTACAAATTGGATTAGTATTTTTACTAATTCAAAAGAGAATAAAAGAAATAGAAAACTGAAACAAAAGGAAAAGAGAGCTTACCTGTACTTACCTGGCTGGCCCAGTTACTGTGCAGCCCAGCTAGCGGCCCAGCCCACACGGCCACCTGCCAGTCATCGTCCTCCTTCAGCCAGAAGGACGAGAGCACGTGGCCGCCGCGCGCAAGCACACGCCTCGGCCACCTCTTGCTTGCCGCCTCCCCCTGGACGGCCTAGAGTCGCCACGATACCCCCGGACCCCTCCCACTCCTCCCTGTGCTTTCCTCCCCTCCTCTGCTCCCTCCCCTTGAGGAGTCCTGGATTAGGGGGTGTCCGGGTAGCCGGACTGTACCTTCAGCCGAACTCCAGGACTATGAAGATACAAGATTGAAGACTTCGTCCCGTGTCTAGATGGGACTTTCCTTGGCGTGGAAGGCGAGCTTGGCGATGCGGATATTTAGATCTCCTACCATTGTAACCGACTTTGTGTAACCCTAACCCTCTCCGGTGTCTATATAAACCGGAGGGTTTTAGTCCGTAGGACAACTTCATCATACAACAACCATACCATAGGCTAGCTTTTAGGGTTTAGCCTCCTTGATCTCGTGGTAGATCTACTCTTGTACTACCCATATCATCAATATTAATCAAGCAGGACGTAGGGTTTTACCTCCATCAAGAGGGCCCGAACCTAGGTAAAACATCGTGTTCCTTGCCTCCTGTTACCATCCGGCCTAGACGCACAGTTCGGGATCCCCTACCCGAGATCCGCTGGTTTTGACACCGACATTGGTGCTTTCATTGAGAGTTCCTCTGTGCCGTCGCAATTAGGAAGGATGCCTCTTCCCGTCTTTAAAGACGGCGCCGTTACTAAGGGAGCCTTGGCTGTCGGCCAAACTCTCCGGCTAGGCGGTTTTCTCATGACCGCCTGTTCGGCCGTTGCGCCGACGGTGACATCTCGGGTCATCAAAAGCAATCTTCACGTCATCTCGGAACACGTCGAGCAGTTAGATCCAATGGAGCTCTCTTCCGTAAACGAGCTCTTGGATCGCATCGCCGCCTTGGGGGTCACTACGGATTATGACCAGGTTGGGCTTAAACCCGATCTAAGAGAAATTAATTCTCCCCAAGTCACCCATCATGTTGCCGTGGTAGAGGCACAATGCGGAGACTCTTCATCTATCTTAAGGACTAGCTACGTCCGGATTCCCGATCCCTCCAAGACGGATACCCGCGGAGGGGAGGATGTAACTCAAGACCTAAACTTAGAATCAGGCAATGGGCTAGATTCACTGGACAACATCCAAGAATCTTCAGAGTTCGGAAACTCCTTGGCCTCTGAGTCTTAGATTGGGTGAAGTTCCGGATTTAATTCCACCCACCCGAACATAAGCGATCTATCCCAAATCAGGCAAAAGCCCGAAGAAACAGTACATCATTACTGGGCAAGGTTCCTCCTGGTTATGAACAGGATAAAGGACTGCCGCAAGGAAGACGCAATCTCAATCTTTTGCAATAATTGCACGGACAAGGGAATCCTCAATGCCATAGGTCGTCGTGATATTACATGCTTCTCTGACTTGGCGTCCATAGTACAAAAGTACTGTGCGATGGAAAGCGCCCGGAAAACCGAAACTAAATTTTGGGACAATCCGGCCCTGAATAGAAACCTCGTCCGAAATAAAAGGGTGCATCATCATCAGACACCCGGGTTAAAAACCAAAAAAACCAAAACCCTCTACAGGGCATGTGAGGGAGTCCTGGATTAGGGGGTGTTCGGGTAGCCGGACTATACCTTCAGCCGGACTCCAGGACTATAAAGATACAAGATTGAAGACTTCGTCCCGTGTCCGAATGGGACTTTCCTTGGCGTGGAAGGCAAGCTTGGCGATGCGGATATTCAAGATCTCCTACCATTGTAACCGACTCTATGTAACCCTAACCCTATCCGGTGTCTATATAAACCGGAGGGTTGTAGTCCGTAGGCAATCAACCCCATATACAACAATCATACCGTAGGCTAGCTTCTAGGGTTTAGCCTCCTTGATCTCGTGGTAGATCTACTCATGTACTACCCATATCATCAATATTAATCAAGCAGGATGTAGGGTTTTACCTCCATCAAGAGGGCCCGAACCTGGGTAAAACATCGTGTTCCCTGCCTCCTGTTACCATCCGGTCTAGACGCACAGTTCGGGACCCACTACCCGAGATCCGCCGGTTTTGACACCGACATTGGTGCTTTCATTGAGAGTTCCTCTGTGTCATCGCCTTTAGGCCCGATGGCTCCTTTGATCATCAACAACGATGCGGTCCAGGGTGAGACTTTGCTCCCCGGACAGATCTTCGCTCTGCGGGCCAATTCGCTCGGCCACCTGGAGCAGATGGAAAGCTACGCCCCTGGCCATCAAGTCAGGTTCGGAAGCTTAAACTACACGGCTGACATCCGCGGAGACTTGATCTTCGACGGGCTCGAGCCACGGCCAAGCGCGCCACACTATCTCGAGGGGCATGATCTAGCTCTGCCCCCGGACAGTGTCCTGGAGGCCGCACACGCATCGGTTTCGACCCCTAACTCGGAGCCTATTGCGCCAATCGAGGATGAGCGGTTGGACGTCACCTCGGGGCCTGCGATCCCGAAAGCGATCGAGCCGAACGCTAGCCCCGCACTCTGCACGACCCGTGACTCCGAGGATCCGGACTCCTCCCCGGACTCCGAACCCCCCGCGCCCCTGCCAATCGAATCCGATCGGGCGCCGATAATGGAGTTCACCGCCGTAGACATCTTTCAGCATTCGCCTTTTGGCGACATCCTGAATTCTCTTAAGTCTCTCTCTTTATCAGGAGAGCCCTGGATGGACTATGGTCAGCGAGGGTGGGATATGGACGATGAGGAAATTCAAAGCCCACCCACCACCCACTTTGTAGCCACTGTCGACGATCTAACTGACATGCTTGACTTCAGCTCCGAAGACATCGACGGCATGGACGACGATGTAGGAGACGAACAGGAACCAGCACCTGTAGGGCGCTGGAAGGCTACCTCGTCATATGACATATATATGGTGGATACTCCAAAAGATGGAGATGGCGATGGAACAGTGGGGGATGACGCCCCCAAGAAACAGCCAAAGCGCCGGCGTCAGCGGCGCCGCTCTAAATCCCGCTAAAGCAAAAACGGTGATTCCGGCACGGGAGATAATACTACCCTGGATAGCGCCGAAGAACACCCACCTCAGCAAGATTCGGCACAGGAAGATGGAGAAGCCAGCCCTCATGAGAGAGCGGCAGACCGAGAGGTCGAGGATGATAACTATACGCCTCCCTCCGAAGACGAGGCAAGCCTCGATGACGACGAATTCGTCATACCATCAGACCCCGCCGAACAAGAGCGTTTTAAACGCAGGCTTTTAGCCACGGCAAGCAGCCTCAAGAAAAAGCAGCAACGGCTTAGAGCTGCCCAAGATTTGCTAGCTGACAGATGGACTGAAGTCCTTGCGGCTGAAGAGTATGAACTCGAACGCCCCTCCAAGAGTTACCCGAAGCGCAGGCCGCTACCCCGATCAGAGGAGGAAGCACCTACATCACCAGCGCATGACATGGCAGACTGGCCACCTCACGGCCGTGACAGAGAGGCCTCTCGGCCCTCCACCCAAGCCATGCCCCGACGCCGCTCAACTAAGGCACGGGAAAATGCGCCCAACCTGCGAGACATACTGGAGGATAAGGCAAGACAAACAAGATCGATCTACGGATCGCGCAGGCGCCCTACGGCATGTGACAATGATCTTCACTCCGGATACAACAAATCCGGCCGGGCCGAACACAACAGACATAGCTCTTCTGAGCTGCATCATGATATAGCCCAGCACAGAGGCGCCGCACACCCGCTATGCTTCACGAATGAAGTAATGGATCATAAAATCCCAGAGGGTTTCAAACCCGTAAACATCGAATCATACGATGGCACAACAGATCCGGCGGTATGCATCGAGGATTATCTCCTTCACATCCACATGGCACGCGGCGATGATCTACACGCCATCAAATACCTCCCGCTCAAACTTAAAGGCCCGGCCCGGCATTGGCTTAACAGCTTGCCAGCAGACTCAATCGGTTCTTGGGAGGACCTGGAAGCCGCATTCCTCGACAACTTCTAGGTCACTTACGTGCGACCGCCGGATGCCGACGACTTAAGTCACATAATTCAGCAGCCAGAGGAATCGGGCAGACAATTCTGGACACGGTTCCTAACAAAGAAAAACCAGATAGTCGACTGTCTGGACGCAGAGGCCCTAGCAACCTTCAAGCATAACATCCGCGACGAGTGGCTTGCCCGGCACCTGGGACAGGAAAAGCCGAAATCCATGGCAGCCCTCATGACACTCATGACCCGCTTTTGCGCGGGAGAAGACAGCTGGCTAGCTCGCAGTAACAACTTATCAAAGAACCCTGGTAATTCGGATACCAAGGACAAAAGTGGTAGGACACGTCGGAATAAGCAAAAACGCCGCGTTAACAGCGACAGCAATGAAGACATGGCAGTCAATGCCGGATTCAAAGGCTACAAATCCGGTCAGCGGAAAAAGCCATTCAAAAAGAATACTCAGGGCCCGTCCAGTTTGGACCGAATACTCGATCGCTTGTGCCAGATACATGGCACCCCCGAAAGGCCAGCCAATCACACTAACATGGATTGTTGGGTGTTCAAGCAGGCAGGCAAGTTAAGGGCCGAAAACAGAGACAAGGGGCTGCACAGCGACGACGAGGAGCCCAAGCCGCCGAACAATAATGGACAGAAGGGCTTTCCCCCACAAGTGCGGACGGTGAACATGATATACGCAACCCACATTCCCAAGCGGGAGCGGAAGCGTGCGCTATGGGACATATACGCGATGGAGCCAGTCGCCCCAAAGTTCAACCCATGGTCCTCCTGCCCGATCACTTTTGATCGAAGGGACCTGTAACACCCTCGATGCGACTATAGCTCCCACGTGTCGAGGCACGACTTAGAGACATAATCGCATTGAAGGCATATGTTGCAAGTTAGGCAATCTTCTCAACACCCCATGTAATATAAATAATAAAGGGGAGATAACATAGTTGGCTTACACTCGCCACGTCAATCAAGTACATAAATAACATTACATCATCCAAACACTCATGGCCCGACTACGACGCCAAAATAAAAGATAACCCAACAAGCGACACGGTCCCGATCACCCCCAACTGGGCACCACTACTGATCATCAGGAAAGGAAACATAGTAACGTTGAGAGTCTTCGTCGAACTCCCACTTGAGCTCAAGCGCGTCTCCTGGAGCGGAATCATCAGGCCCTGCATCTGGTGTAATAGTAATCTGTGAGCCACAGGGACTCAGCAATCTCGCACCCTCGCGATCAAGACTATTTAAGCTTATAGGTATGGCAAGGTAAAATATGTGGAGCTGCAGCAAGCGACTAGAAAATATGGTGGCTAACTTATTCGCAAAAGAGAGGGAGAAGAGGAGGCAAAGCGCGAGCAAGAAACTAGAGAGCAACCTACGCAAACATTACTCCAACACCGTGTCCACTTCCCAGACTCCGCCGAGAAGAGGCCATCACGGTAACACACTCAGTTGATTCATTTTAATTAAGTTAAGGTTCAAGTTATCTACAACCGGACATTAACAAATTCCCATCTGCCCATAATCGCGGGCACGACTTTCGAAAGTTCAAATCCTTGTAGGGGAGTCCCAACATAGCCCATGACAAGCTCTCACGGTCAACGAAGGAATAGACCTCCTCCCGAGACGTTCCGATCAGACTCGGTATCTCGGTTCTTCAAGACACTTCGACAGGTTAAAACAAGACCAGCAACACCGCCCGAATGTGCCGACAAATCCCGATAGGAGCTGCACATATCTCATTCTCAGGGCACACTCAGATAGGTCAAGCTACGAGTAAAACCAACCCTCGAGTTTCCCCGAGGTGGCCCCGCAGGCTGCCTGGTTCGGACCAACACTCAGAGGAGCACTGGCCCGGGGGGGGGGGTTAAAAAAGATGACCCTCGGGCTCCGGAAACCCAAGGGAAAAAGAGGCTAGGTGGCAAATGGTAAAACCAAGGTTGGGCATTGCTGGAAAAGCTTTAATCAAGGCGAACTATCAAGGGGTTCCCATTATAACCCAACCGCGTAAGGAACGCAAAATCCGGAAACATAACACCGATATGACGGAAACTAGGGCGGCAAGAGTGGAACAAAACACTAGGCGAGAGGCCGAGCCTTCCACTCTTTACCAAGTATATAGATGCATTAAGATAACATGGCAATATAATGATATCCCAACAAGTAAATAAATGTTCCAACAAGGAACGAGCTCCAATCTTCACCTGCAACTAGCAACGCTATAAGAGGGGCTGAGCAAAGTGGTAACATAGCCAATCAATGGTTTGCTAGGACATGGTGGGTTAGAGGTTTGACATGGCAATTTGGGAGGCTTGAAAGCAAGTGGTAGGCATCGTAGCATTGGCATAGCAAAAGAGCGAGCAAACTAGCATAGCAAAGATAGTAGTGATTTCGAGGGTATGATCATCTTGCCTGCATAGTTGTCAGAGTTGACTGGATCCTCGAAAGCAAACTCAACGGGCTCCTCATTAGCAAACTCGTCTCCTGGCTCTACCCAAACAAGACAAACAAACAACAAGGGCACAATCAACCACGTGCAAGGAGCAAACAAGACGAGGCAAAGATGCTATGCTATGCGGGATGCGATGCGGGATGCATATGCAAGACGTGACAGGAAAAGCAAGAACCTGGCCTCAACTTGGAAATCCAAGTGTGCCACTGGAAATATGAGATGAAATCACTTGAAAACGATATAAAGAACGCCGGAATCGGAGTTACGGTTTGGAAATGGCAAGCGATTCAAATATGACACCGGTCTGCGATTTACAGCAAGTAGCCATCTAAATGCAACGAAATGAACATGCTACAACACCCAAACATGACAACAAAATACATGGCAGGGATGCATTCAAGATGCTTAACAAAAGTCTAGCACTGAGATACGGCCAATTCATCCATTAACAGGTTCAAACAAGCATGGCAAAAATGCATATGGCAAACAGATTTCAGACTTAGTGAAATTAACACTTGTCTGGAATTTCAGATCAGGTAGTACTCTTCGGAGCAACAAAACTACATGCTACAGGACCTGAACATGGAAAAGTAAAGCATGGCATGGAGCTACTCAAAGAGCTTAACAAAAGTCCCTTAGTGACCTTGAGCCAAAAGGGATCAGAAAATACAATTGCAAGCATGTGAACATAGCAAAAACATAATCGGTTCTCAGACTTGGTGAAAACTGGCACATGCTGAAACATAACTCAAGTAGGCATGTTTACGAGCTCGATGCACTCACTACGGAGCAAGTCATGAAAAGCTAAGCATACATCCATTAAGAACACACAAAATGCAAGCTATACATGGCAAGAACAATAGCATAGCATGCACGGATCAACTACAACATCATCGGCAAAATTGCAAACAAGTTGACAATCTGCCCAGATTCACAAAGTAGCAAAAGTAGAGCTCGATTGACTCAAGCTAGGGTAATCCATAATTTCAAACAAAGACATGGATGGATAGAGCACTACAATATTAACAAAACATCCTTACCGACCATCCTCAAAAGAGGCACGGATCACTAGGAAACAACATGAACATATGGCCATATGAAATAAACAGCTCAAGGACTTAGTGGAATTGCTAAGTCCCTGAAATCAGAATTACCAAGTGCCTCACTTTGCAAGCTTATGCTAGTCACCACATACATCAAAAAAATACATGGGTTGCACCTATGGAAATATGACAAAACCCTTAACAAAACATATGTAGAACTTATGGGCATATCATGCACACAATAATCATGGCAAAAATGACAAATAGCTAAATGGAGCAGCAGATCTGACAATTAACCCAAGTAGCCCTCTTCTAACAGCATTTCGGGCATCAATATGAACTCAAAGGAAAATGATGCAATGGAATGAAATGATGTACTCTTTGAGATGAACATTTTGATATGCTATATGCCCAAAACGGAGCTACGGATGCAAAGTTATAGCATGATGAAGATGGGCACATGGATTAGGGTTTCGAGAGAAAAAGTCAACCCGAGGAGATATTTTCAGATCTGGATCGCACGCGGATCGAGGTTCGACGGAGGAGTCGCCGGAGTTCTTGCCGGACTTGACGAAGGCGACGGCGGACCCGGGCGAGGAGGAGGGCGGCGGGCGGCCGGAGAGGTCGCCGGACGGCGGCGTTCACCGGGCGGCGGGGCGGCGCCGAGCGGAGGCGGCTGGAGGCGGCGGCGACCGGGCGACGGGGCGGCGATGACGGCGCGGTGGCGGCGCAGACCGGCCGGGCGGGGTCGGGCGCGAGGAGGCGAAGGGCGGCGGCGCGGGGAACGGGCTCGGGGGCCGGATCTGGGCTTCCCGGCCCGCGGCGGGCGCCACGTGGCACGCCTGGAGTGGCTGCGGGAGGCGGCGCGCAGGTCGGACACGTCCGACTCGGCGCGGACGTTGTCCGGCGGCGCGAGGAGGAGCGGATCTAGGGTTTTTGACGAGGGGGATCTGGAATTTCGGGGAGAGACCTATTTATAGGCATAGAGGGAGCTAGGAGAGTCCAAATGAGGTGCGGTTTTTGGCCACGCGATCGTGATCGAACGCTCTAGATGATGGAGCAGGTTTAGGTGGGTTTTGGGCCAAATTGGAGGGGTGTTGGGCTGCAACACACACGAGGCCTTTTCGGGCCCTCGGTTAACCGTTGGAGTATCAAACGAAGTCCAAATGATACGGAACTTGACAGGTGGTCTACCGGTAGTAAACCAAGGCCGCTTGGCAAGTCTCGGTCCAATCCGGAAATGTTTAATCCCCACACACAAAAGAAAGCTAGAAATGACCACCGGAGAAGAACGAAGCGCCGGAATGCAAAACAGACAACGGGGAAAATACTCGAATGCATGAGACGAACACATATGCAAATGCAATGCACATGATGACATGATATGAGATGCATGACAATGATAACAACACACGGAGACAAAAACCCGAACCCGAGAAAATAAAAAAATAAAAATAACTTAACGCCGGAAACGGCAAGAGTTGGAGTACAAATTGGGAAAGTTACATCCGGGGTGTTACAGGACCATCCCACTAGCATCCGTCATGGCGGCTTCGCCGCATTGGTTCTCGACCCAATCATCAACGGATTTCATCTCACAAGGGTCCTCATGGACGGCGGCAGTTGCCTGAACCTGCTTTATCAGGATACAGTGCGGAAAATGGGCATAGATCCCTCAAGGATTAAGCCCACAAGAACGACCTTTAAAGGCGTTATACCAGGTGTAGAAGCCAACTGTACAGGCTCAGTAACACTTGACGTGGTCTTCGGATCCCCGGACAATTTCCGAAGCGAAGAGTTAATCTTCGATATAGTCCCGTTTCGCAGTGGCTATCACGCCCTGCTCGGACGAACCGCATTCGCAAAGTTCAATGCGGTGCCGCACTACGCATATCTCAAGCTCAAGATGCCAGGCCCTCGAGGAGTAATTACGGTCAACGGAAACACCGAACGCTCCCTCCGTACGGAGAAGCATACGACGGCCCTCGCGGCGGAGGTACAAAGTAGCCTTCTCAGGCAATTCTCCAGTCCGGCCATTAAAAAGCCAGACACTGCCAAGTGCGCCCGGAGTAACCCACAACAGGACCGCCTGGCACACTCTGAGCAAGCGTAGCAATGCGGCCCCAACCCCAGCTTTCGCGACATAGCGAAACCAGTACCTCGCGTACATAACTACGCCCTTGAAATACCATGGGCACAGGGGAAGGGGCACAATAACGGCACGCCCAAAATACGGCTTAAAACGTACTAGGGGCTGCCGGATTCTTTTTTTAATTTTTTCTTACTTTCAGGACTCCATACTTCGGACGACCTGTTCGGCAATTCGACTGCCGCACAAATGATGCAAGATCCAGGGAGGCAGACAAGCCATGCCGCATTATGGAACTCCCAGGTGGTCTCTATTACGAGCGGTATACCTGTTTTAAATACAATTCCGCGGCCTGCCCCTGGTCAGGACATACTGAATAGTCCAATATCTTTTGCTTACCGCACTATTTGTATCGTTCGGCTTTGATAAATAGCCTCTCTATAAACAATGCTTAGCTTTTTGTCTATTTTTTGCATTATCCTCTTTTCACATATATGTTTATTAAATGACATGATTGCACCCGTACACCATGGTACGGCAAACACGCCAGGGGCTTCAGTACCCCTCATAATGGTGTGAGAAGTCCGTACACTTTCACAAGTGCGGCACCCCAAACTTATAGCACTATATGCATCGGCTCCGAATCATGATTTGGGTCAATAGTTGGGTTTGCCCGGCTCCTATGTTTTGGTGCCTTACGTTCCGCTCTATCGGCTAAGGTAGCACTAGGAGAACCACTGCGATTGTGCCCCTGTTCAGCTGGGTTAAGCACCTCAGTGGAGAAAGCTAAAACTGACTGTCATGATGAGGCGAGAGACCGGTCGCTGTTCGAGAGGTTTTTCGAGTCCCTAAAGACTTATGCCGCTTCGAGCGAGGAGCTGGCTTTGTCCGGCCAAGGCATGGATAGCGCCCCGAACTCGGTCTTCCGAACTAGGGGCTTCGCCGAAATTTAAAATTATAGAGTTCTATGGCTAAGTGAGAGTGTTCAAGCATTATAGTCCGATTGCCTGGTTCGTTGTGCTGAGCGCCTCCCTCGAAGGACCCAACTATGGGAAAAAGAGTGCTCAGGTTTATCCCGAACACCCCAGCACTAGTGGCATGGGGGCAGAAGCCGACGACTGGCCATCTCTCAATTTTTTGATAAGCAGCCGCACAGAAAGTAATATTTTAAATTCAATAAGCATTGCTTAGCGCATATGAATAAGTTTTCAGCGCACAGGATAAACATGAGCGAGTTCATTCAAAAATCACATCCTTGGTACATTCATCCGCCACAAGGCGGGCACCTGCAAGAACATCCTTGTAGTAGTTCTCGGGCTTGCGATGCTCCTTCCCCGGCGGCGGCCCGTCCTTCACAAGCTTCTCACCGTCCAGCTTACCCCAGTGCACCTTTGCACGGGCAAGGGCCCGACGGGCACCTTCGATGCAGACGGAGCGCTTGATGACCTCGAGCCTCGGACAGGCCTCCACCAGCCGCCGCACCAGCCTGAAATAGCTCCCAGGCAGGGCCTCTCCGGGCCACAGCCGAACTATGAATTCCTTCATGGCCTGTTTGGCCGCCTTGTGGAGCTCGACCAGCTGTTTCAGCTGGTCGCTCAAAGGCACAGGGTGTCCGGCCTCAGAATACTGAGACCAGAACACCTTCTCTGTCGAGCTGCCCTCTTCAGCTCGGTAGAATGCGGCGGCATCAGATACACTGCGGGGAAGATCTACGAATGCCCCTGGAGAGCTCCGGATTCGGGTAAGTAACAAGTAGTTTACTTTTATATTTCTGCTTTGATTGAAGAATGCCTTACCCGCTGCTATCTTCCTCATCTCCTCCAACTCTTGGAGGGCCTTTCGGGCTTCGGCCTTGGAAGACTTGGCAGTCTCAAGGGCCGTCGCGAGCTCGGATGCTTGCGCCTTTGACTCAAGCTCCAAACTCTCATGTTTTTTCATGAGAGCCTGAAGCTCTTGCTGCACCTCGCCGACCTGAGCCCCAAGTCTGTCTCGCTCGGTGCGCTCCGCGGCCATTTTCTTTTCGGCCTCAGACAGCGCCTGCTTAAGGGTCGCCAGCTTAGTCGTGGCCCCTACAATAAGCAGTACAATCCTGTTATTTTTTTTGCAATCACGCCTTTTTATAGGCACTTTTTCTGTAAGGTATTTCTTACCTTCTTTCTCCTCGAGCTGCCGCTTGGCAAGGCCGAGCTCTTGCTCGGTCCGCTCGAGGTCCTGCTTTAGGACACCCACCTCCGCAGTAGCAGCGAAGCCTGCATACGCATATTGACTCTTTTTGTTAGACTCCTGCGAAATTTAATAGATCCTCTATTCGGCTTTTCTTTCCGAACGCCAAACAGAGCATCAGGGGCTACTGTCTATGCGGTAATATTTTTACATTTTTTTACTTACCTCGAAGCCTGTTAGAAGGCTAGCGTAAGCTTCAGTCAGTCCGCTCTTGGCGGACTGAACCTTCCGGATCACCGTACTCATAATAGTACGGTGCCCCTCGTCGATGGAGGCGCCGTCAAGCACCTCCAGCAGATTGTCCGGCACCTTCGGTTGGACGGAGGCCGCCGGCTCAGAAGGCTTGCTCCTCTTGGAAGGAGTTCGCCTACCGCGGTCCGGAACTGTGGAAGATTCCGGCGCGGTGTCCGGCACAAAGCCGGACTTGGAGCCCTCGGGGCCTTATTCCCTCCACTCCTGGAGTCCGAGAGGTTGCCTTGCGGCTCCTCCGGGACCACCTCCTCCTGCCCCGGAGCTTGTCGCGACGCCACTTCAGCGGGCGGAACCGAGTTCACGTCCGATGAGTCCAGGGAGCCGCCCAACGATTCGTCGAATTCGGCCCGGGGCGGACTGCATAATTACATTCGACATTTGGGAAAGCTGTGCAACAAAGGAACATCATGAGTTATTCTGATATCCGAACTTACGATTTCGCCGGACGCTTGGCCCTGTTTGGCCACTCCTCTCCGCCCTCTTCGGCGTTGGGGGAGTAGTCCGGTGGAGGGGTCTTCCTTTTCCTAGACCTCTCGGCCTCCCCCGTTGGGGCGGCCTTCCTCTTCTCTCCTCCCTCCGCTGGGGGGGGAGAGTTTTCTTCTTCCTCCTCCTTGTTTTCACGGGAAGAGGGCGTCTCGGACTCGTCAGATGACGAGTCCGACACCACCATGTTACGGGCACTCTTTCGAGTCCCCGTGGTCTTCTTCCTCTGGGCCTTCTTCTCCGGCACCACATAAGGCGCCGGAACCAGCAGCTTCACTAGTAGAGCTGGGGCTGGGTCTTCGGGCAGCGGAGCCGGACAGTTAATCGGTCCGGATATCGCTCGCCAAGCCTGTCAAAGGTAAGGGAGTTTAGATCCCGCATAGAGTCAAACTATGAAAAAAGCTTAAACATCCTGTAAAAGGTGAAGATAGCTTACCTCGCTAGCGTGACGCTGCGAGTTGTATCCGCGGTCCTCGGAAGCGGATGCGGGAGCCTCGGCGCCCTTGAATAGCACCTTCCATGCATCTTCGTACATCGTGTCGAAGAGCCTGCTAAGGGTTTGGTGCTGCGCCGGGTCGAACTCCCACAGATTAAAATCCCGTTGTTGGCACGGGAGGATCCGGCGGACGAGCATAACCTGGATTACATTAACAAGCCGGATTGGCTTGTTCACCAGGGACTGGATGCATGTTTGCAATCCGGTCACCTCTTTTTCGTCACCCCACGACATGCTCATCTCTTTCCAGGACATAAGCCGCGTGGGGGGCCCGGATCGGAACTCGGGGGCTGTGATCCAGTTCGGATCGCGTGGCTCGGTGATGTAAAACCACCCGGATTGCCACCCCTTTAGGGTCTCCACAAAAGAGCCCTCGAACCATAGGACGTTGGCCATCTTGCCCGCCATGGTGCCTCCGCACTCCGCCTGGCTGCCGCGCACCACCTTGGGCTTGACGTTGAAGGTCTTGAGCCAGAGGCCAAAATGAGGGCGGACGCGGAGGAAAGCCTCGCACACGACGATAAACCCCGAGATGTTGAGGATGAAGTTCGGGGCCAGATCGTGGAAATCCAGGCCGTAGTAGAACATGAGCCCCCAGACAAATGGGTGGAGTGGAAAACCCAGTCCGTGGAGGAAGTGGGGAAGAAATACTACCCTCTCATGGGGCCTTGGGGTGGGGAGAAGCTGCCCCTTTTCGGGAAGCCGGTGCGCGATGTCCTTAGACAGGTATCCGGCCTTCCTTAGCTTCTTGACTTGGCCCTCCGTAGCGGAGGAGACCATCCACTTGCCTCCCGCTCCGGACATTGCTGGAGAAGGTTGAGGTGGGAAGTGCGGGCTTGGGCGCTGGAGCTCGAGTGTGCAGGAGATGGATAGGCAAAGGAGGAAGAAGGCGTAGGTAAAAAGGTGGATCCTTATCCCCTTATATGGGCGGATGCGGTTGTGCGTCCCCACCAGCCTAGTAAAACTCGCTTGCCTCCCAAGCGCCGTGATAAATGGTGCGGTTGGGTTACCCACGTCCGTATTGATGAGAATCCCGTAAAGGGGCTACACGATCTCTGCTTTGACAAGACGTGCCAAGGAAACCGCCTCGCAAAACATGCTGAGGTGGAAAAGTAAAAATGATTCGAGTAAAGGACTTGGCCGTAGTGTGATGACACACTGCGGAATACGTCAGCAGTTTTGATTTGTGTTAATATTATTCTCTCTATGGCAATATGTGGAAGCTTATTTTGCAGAGATGGACATTACTCTTGGTGTTTACAATCTTCTATGAAGGACTTGGAGGAGGAACCCGCCTTGCAATGCCCAAGACAATTTGCGCGCCAGACTCGTTGTCATTGAAGCCTGGTTCAGGGGCTACTGAGGGAGTCCTGGATTAGGGGGTGTTCGGGTAGCCGGACTATACCTTCAGCCGGACTCCAGGACTATGAAGATACAAGATTGAAGACTTCGTCCCGTGTCCGGATGGGACTTTCCTTGGCGTGGAAGGCAAGCTTGGCGATGCGGATATTCAAGATCTCCTACCATTGTAACTGACTCTATGTAACCCTAACCCTATCCGGTGTCTATATAAACCAGAGGGTTGTAGTCCGTAGGCAATCAACCCCATATACAACAATCATACCGTAGGCTAGCTTCTAGGGTTTAGCCTCCTTGATCTCGTGGTAGATCTACTCTTGTACTACCCATATCATCAATATTAATCAAGCAGGACGTAGGGTTTTACCTCCATCAAGAGGGCCCGAACCTGGGTAAAACATCGTGTTCCCTGCCTCCTGTTACCATCCGGCCTAGACGCACAGTTCGGGACCCACTACCCGAGATCCGCCGGTTTTGACACCGACAGCATGGAACCGTACTGGAGGGATGGCTTAATGGACCCTGTAAAATTCATAGTACAGAGGATGCCACACCAACTCATAGCCTTAGAGCATGTTGGGTACTCTGGCAGGTGGCCAAAAGGGGAGAAGATCTCCTAATTCCGGAGGCCGCAGAAAACCACCTCAGGGACTCCAGTACAGTCTTAACAGTCTTCGAGACTTTCACATCAAATAATATGCGAAAAACAACACTCTGCAGCCTCGCCGAAGTCTATCAAGTAGCAACAATAAACCCATGGAGTGACACGGCTATTACTTTTAATGCCAGTGATGAACCTAAAATCCGAACAGCTCGAGCACCAGCCGCATTGGTACTCAGTCCTATAGTGGATGGCTTTCGCCTCACCAAGGTACTCATGGACGGAGGCAGCGGATTGAACCTCATTTATGAGGAAACCCTTTAAAAAATGGAAATAGACTGGAACCGCATTGAGCGAAGCAGCACAACCTTTAGAGGAATAATCCCCAGTCGGGAAGCGCGCTGTGCAGGAAAAATCACACTAGATGTGGTGTTCGGCACGCCAGATAATTATAGGTCCGAAGAGGTCACATTCTAAGTGGCCCTGTTCAGTAGCGGATACCACGCTCTGCTGGGGCGGGAAGCATTTACAATCTTCCAAGCAATACCCCATTATGGGTACATGAAGCTCAAGATGCCCGGGCCGAACGGAATCATCACTCTCGCTAGTGATCCGGACATAGCACTCCGCGCTGAAAACAAGACAGCCGCATTGGCCCTTGAGGCACTGTCCGAAGCCCTAGCGGCTGAGGAACTGACTACGCTGCGCTCCACGATAAACAGGGACGATGTGATACTCGATAAAAGATCCAATTCCACCTCCTTTAAACTAGCGGATGAAATAGTCAAATTCCAGGTCCATCCAACGGACCCCAATAAAACAGCTTCCATCGGGGCACGATTAAACCCCGATGTAGACGCCGCACTACGAGAATTCCTACGGGAGAACTAGGACATTTTTGCCTAGCACCCTTCAGACATGCCAGGAATCCCACGCAGGCTGGCCGAACACAGCTTAAATATCCTAAAAGGATTCAAACCTGTCAAACAAGCCCTTCGGCGTTTCTCTGAGCCCAAGAGACAGGCAATGGGAGAGGAGCTAGCCAAACTATTGGAGGCCGGATTCATCAGAGATATAAAACATCTGGACTGGCTAGCAAACTTGGTGATGGTACCAAAGAAGGACAAATCCTGGCGCCTGTGCGTTGATTTCAAAGACCTTAACAAGGCTTGCCCAAAGGATCCCTTCCCCCTCCCCCGCATCGATCAAATTATCGACGCCACTGCAGGACACGATTCGTTGTGCTTCCTCGACGCATACTCCGGTGACCATCAAATCAAGATGGCCGAGTCAGACCAAGCCGCAACGGCATTCATCACCCCATATGGCCCATTCTGCTTCAACACAATGCCTTTCGGGCTCAAAAACGCCGGCGCAACATATCAACGCATGATTCAGACATGTCTGGCAAACCAGATTGGCAAAATAGTAGAGGCATACGTGGATGATGTGGTCGTAAAAACAAGACATGTCGAATCTCTAGTAGACGACTTGAGGCTTACATTTGACAACCTCCGAGCATATGACATCAAGCTAAATCTGGAAAAATGCGTTTTCGGCGTTCCAGCCGGAAAGCTCTTGGGCTTCATTGTATCCGGTAGAGGAATCGAAGCAAATCCAGCCAAGATCCAAGCTTTGTCACAATTGGATATCCCAAAGGACCTCAAACAAATACAAAAATTAACCGGATGCGTGGCGGCTCTAAGCCGCTTTATCTCCCAGTTGGGAGAAAAGGCGCTACCCCTCTATCGCCTCCTTCGGCGCACCGAACACTTCAAGTGGACAGATGCTGCCACGGCCGGACTCGAGGAAATAAAAGCCATATTGGAAACAAACCCCGTCCTGGCCGCGCCAAACATCGGCGAACCAATGCTATTGTACATTGCAGCAACCCATCAAGTTGTCAGCGCAGTACTCGTCGTCGAGCGGGAAACGGACGGACACAAATTCCCCCTTCAAAAGCCGGTTTACTATGTGTCCACTGTCCTCACCCCATGCAAATCACGGTACCCACATTATCAAAAGATTGCATATGCGGTATTCATGGCATCCCGGAAGCTACGACACTACTTTCAAGAGTGTTCAATCACAGTAGCATCGGAAGTACCACTCAACGATATTATAAACAACCGTGACGCAACGGGCCGGATTGCAAAATGGGCCATCGAGCTCCTCCCGTTCGACATAACTTATAGGCCACGGCGAGCTATCAAGTCACAAGTTTTGGCCGACTTCGTCACAGAATGGACGGAGGCCGAACTCCCTAAAGAGTACGGCACATATTCAAACTGGATCATGCACTTCAACGGTTCCAAAATGTTGGCCGGACTAGGGTCCGGCGTCGTTTTGACGTCCCCCACAGGAGACACAGTTCAATATGTACTCCTGATTATGTACACGGACTCCAACAATGCAGCCGAATATGAGGCCCTTTTACATGGTCTCCGGATGGTAGTATCCACGGGCATTCAACGCCTAGAGGTGCGCGGGGATTCAAACCTCGCGATATCCCAAATAAATGGAGACTTCGATGCCAAGGATCCAAAAATGGCAGCTTACCGCAACGCCGTCCTCAAAATGTCAGCTCGGTTTGAGGGGCTTGAATTTCACCATATAACCCGAGAAAACAATCAGGCGGCAGACGTCCTGGCACGCATTAGCGCAAAACGCGATGTGGTCCCCCCAACATCTTCCTGGAAAGGCTGTTCAAGCCATCCGTAGTATGGGAAGGGGAACATGGCAATATTAGCCCGGACCCAACCGCACTGTCCAACGCCGAACAATCTGACATAATCGGAGGCTCTGCCAATGAAATCACAACCTCAGCCCACGTACTAATGGCCGTTATCGCCCCATGGACAGAACCATTCCTAGCCTACCTTACTAGGCAGGAACTCCCAGAGGACCAAAACGAGGCATGCTGTATAGTGCGGCGATCTAAAGCCTATAAAGTCCATGAGGGAGAACTTTATAAGAAAAGCACTACCGGAGTCCTTCAAAGGTGCATCTTCGAAGAGGAAGGGTAGAACCTGCTGGCTGAAATTCATGCCGGACTCGGTGGCCATCACGCCGCAGCTGGTCCCTTGTAAGCAAGGCTTTCCGTACAGGCTTTTATTGGCCGACGGCCCGGGCAGACGCTCAGGACTTGGTCCAATGATGCGTCGGTTGCCAGCTTTTTGCAAACCAAAGCCATATGCCACCCACCGCCCTCCAAACTATCCCCATCACTTGGCCTTTCGCGGTCTGGGGGCTTGACATGGTGGGACCCCTTAAAGGCGGAACCCACAAGAAAAAATACTTACTGGTCATGGTGGATAAGTTCACCAAATGGATAGAAGCCAAGCCTGTTAAGACGGCCGAATCCGGACCTGTGATAGACTTTATATCCGGGGTCGTACACCGTTATGGCGTCCCCCACAGCATCATCACCGATAACGGCACGAACTTTATGGCCGATGAGGAAAAACTCTGGTGCAAAAACATGGGCATCAAGCTCGATTATGCTTCCGTCTATCACCCACAAACTAACGGTCAGGTCGAACGTGCAAATAGTCTCATCATGAGTGGCATCAAACCCAGATTAGTGCGGTCCCTCAAGGAATCTAACACGCACTGGGTAGAGGAGCTCGACTCCATACTCTAGGGGCTGCGGACCATGCCGAATCGCACCACCGGATACACACCATTTTTTATGGTGTACGGCGCAGAGGCAGTCTTGCCTTGCGACATAATTCATGACTCACCTCAAGTGCGCATGTACGAAGAAAGGGAAGCCGAGCTCAATCAGCAGGACGGTTTGGACGCCTTAGAGGAGGAGCGCGACGTGGCAAAAGCCCGTTCCGCATTCTATCAACAGCAGGCTCAAAGATATCAAAGCAGAGAAGTGCGGGCCAAAAACTACAACGTTGGCGAATTAGTTCTACGCCTGCCGGACAAGAAAAAGGACAAGCTGAAGCCCAAGTGGGAAGGTCCCTTCATAATCGACCAAGTCCTGACTGGTGGAGCATATCGCCTGCGAGATGCGTTGGATAACCGACTCGAGCCGAACCCATGGAACGCAGCCCATCTCCGAAGATTCTACGCCTAGCGCCGGACTCTGTGTTTGTCTCCTTCCTCTGTCCATTTTTTACATTTTCTGTCTTACATTTCTCTCCTTCCCCTCTTTTCTTTTATAGCCCTTAAAGGCTCCTCAAGTGACGTGCTACTCGCGCTCATTAAACCTGGGGGCTTCTTTAACAGAAGCTTATTTATACGGGCTTCACGCCCACCACATGTGTCAAACTTCCGCATGTACCTTTTCTTCACCATTATATGCATCGATATGACTTAAGTTTTTGCCAAGCTGGGTTGCCTGGCTCCTGTGCTTACCTCTACGTTCCCGATTGTTCGGCTAGGTGGTAAAGGGAGCACCTCTGCGATTGTTACTGCCGGATCAGCCGGATGTGTACCTCAGATTGGGTGAAGCCGAAAGCTAGCGTTCTTAAGGGAATATTCGGTCGGTGAACTAAAACATGACCTTTTTTACTTATTTATATATATGCCCCCAGATGATTTTCCTGCGTTTGCAGTCCGGACATGCACTTTAGGGCATGCCTCCCAGAGAAAGAAACCCCTAACGGAACTATTCTCTCTAGAAGATGTTTCTTACTAACCATGTAATATAACATAACTAGTTGGGCACTTGTCTGATAAAGCACTAATGACCCCTACGCCTGGTCTCCATGCATACCCCGGTTCTTACATAACCGGTAGGGTATTCGGACACACTCCGGACCGTTAGGTCCTGAGGTTGAAGCGAAAAGGTCGGCAACGACAAACGATCTACAATCCGGCTAGAAGGCATTACACATGTCAATTAAAAATTACATAGTCACTCTGACTGATTGTATTCCTCTTCAATACCATCTAACAGGCTGTCTAACTTACAGTCCTACTGGGAATACTTTGCGGCCAATTCTACTTGGCCGTACACTAAGCTTACAGGGATCTCCTTCCCGTCAGGCCCCACAGGTCCGACCTCGGCCATGTGGTTTGGGTCAGACTTCGTGTACCGCGTCTTCACCATGGCCCAGGCCTCCCTAGCGCCTTGTTGGCGGGCCGATATCTTCCACAACCGGAAGCGCCGCTGAGCTCCCTTAAGCTTCTCCGAAAGCTCTCCAAGGCCCTCGGGCATGGAGTGGGAAGGCCATAAGGCTTGGGCAACGCCTCGCATCGCCTGCCGAACTTGCTCGTGCAGTTGCGAGAGCTCGGGAAGAAGGTCACCCGTAGAACCGGGCATATCCTCTGCAGGACGACCCGTTAGCATACCTACAGACATTACTCTGTTAGTCGACTTCCTCACCGAACTCTTTTCTTTCAAAGATTCGCTTAAGCACTTACTAAATATGCCGCGTCGAAGCCGCTGATTCTCCTTAGTAGAGTCCGACAGCTGGCCACGAACATCTTTAAGTTCAACGTCCAGCTTGGTGTTGGCATCCTGAAGATCATTCTTCTCCTGCCTCACCCTTGTCAACATACTCTCACCGGCCTTTAGCCGGCGCAAGAGTTGTTGCCTCTCCGGATCTAGTCCGGCGCCATCTGCAATATGATTTGTCAGATTTACACCCACACCGTACTTCGCAAGATACTAATCTTTCGAAGTGTATCTTACCAGAGGGGGTCTCTTTGGGCTCCCCTGTCGCGGCTAGTGCGGCCTCCAGTTGGGCTTTGCACTCTTCCAGCTCCTGGGACAGTACGGTATTCTTCTCTGTAAGAACCTGCATAACAAATGATCCTTAAATCAGTTACTCTAACTGTTTCAAGTCTCGGGGGCTACCGGTATATATATATATTTACCAAAATTTTCTTACCCGTATGTCTTTTACATATTGCTCCGTGGCTCTGGCTAAACCATTTTGAGCGGCCCGGAGATACGCATCTCCCGAATTGAAGGCATCTAATGCCTCTTGGGAGAAACAAGCGTCGCGAAGAACTGTCCGGCGACGCCTGTGGTTCATGGCACTCTCCACCTCGGAATTGGTGGCAGACAGCCTGTCCGCATCCTCTGTCGGAGGAGCGTCCGGTGCGCGCCTTGTGTTCGCTTCCGCTTCCGGGCCAGGCGTTGGAGCCTGGCTGGTGGAGGCGCGATTGGCAACCTCTCCAGATGTAGTCCGGCGAGGTCTCTTCGTCCTGAAGACAGCACGAACGTTAATATGCCCTGAAGGAATAACACCAGGGAAAAAGAGGGTGCGCTATACCTTTGCGCCGGCGTCTCAGTCCGGACTACATTCCTTTTTACCCCACGGGGCCCTGTGGCCCCTCGTTGGCTAGCCACTGCAGGTTTGGCCTCCCGCCTCGGAAACCTCCCCTGCAAAACACGGTCGTTGTCAGGAAAACTGAAATGCGTGAGAATGGATTCCTTCTCAAGGGGATGAGACTCCGCTCTCTGTTACCTGGGAGGCCGGGATTAACCCTGGGTAATCAGCCGTAATGGCCACTAAGGTATTGTCCTTGCTTAGTTGATGAAACACCCCGTCAATCAGCTCCACCGATATGTCCGGATCCTCTTCGGAGTCCGGATCGAGGGACCGTTCTGGATCCTCGGGCTGTGGGGGACGGCTGTTTATATCCTTTACTTCCTGACGCAGTTCCTGCGTTGAAATCGGAAGTCTACATATTTAATCATGGGAATATAAAACGGATGGGCAAGCACAATTGTCCACTTACCCAACTCGGAGGGTTGTACATAGAAAATCCGCCCTGCGGGTTGACGCGGAGGAATTCCTCCTCTTCTCCCTTCTACAAAGAGGATAAGATCTTTACTAGAGCGGCAGCTGAGGCTGGCCCCTTACGACCATAACGGGTGGCATCATCCTCCCCGTTAAAATCCCACATGGGGTGGCCTTCTCTCTGAGAGCTCCGCGGACGCCAGCTTAGGCGTTTCTTTAAGGGAGCACTGTTGAATTCGGGGAGACCGGCCCGGATAGGATCCGGCAGCGGGATATCATCTATATAAAACCATTCCGAAGGCCAGTCCTCAGACGCCTTCTTTGGGGTTCCGGATAGATATCCGGTCCCGGCGATACGCCACACTTCGGCTCCGCCCACATGATATATAGACCCCTCTTGAGAGCGGGGCACCAGGCAGAATAACCTCTTCCACAGCGCGAAATGAGCCTCAACACCCAAGAATAGCTCGCAAAGGGCGACGAAGCCCGCGATATGCCATATAGAGGCGGGCGTGAGATTGTGCAGCTGGAGGCCGTAGAACTCCAGAAGCCCACGGAGAAATGGATGAATTGGAAATCCAAGTCCTCTTATTAGATAAGGGACGAGGCACACCCGCTCTCCTTTGGAGGGATTGGGGGTGCTCTCTGCTTGCTCTCCGCCATTATAGGTGGCGAGTCCGGCTCGGACTAGGACCATATAGGCCCGAGGGAGAAATCCCTTGGCCTGAAGCGACACTAGCTCGCTGTGCAGGATGGAGCACCTCTCCCAGTCTCCAGGTTTAGGACTGGAAGGGCGAGAGGAGGAGCTGCGACGGCTGGCCATGTTGGAATGGACCTTTGCTGGAGGCGCTCTGATGATTACTCGCGGAGAGGAGAAGGTGTGGTTTGGATCTGAATCCCCATCCCATTAAATAGGCGGCTCGTTTATGCGGCTAGGGGTGTGAATGTAAAAACACCTCGACTTTTCGCATTCGTTTAACACGTGGAAGACGGCCATTATTGGGCATGGAAGCCAAGGTGCACTACATTACGAAAATCGGACATTATTCGGCAGGTACATGGAATTTGGAGAAGAACCCACCTTGCAATGCCGAAGACAATCTGCGCGCCGGACTCGTCGTCATTGAAGCCTGGTTCGGGGGCTACTGAGGGAGTCCTGGATTAGGGGGTGTCCGGGTAGCCGGACTGTACCTTCAGCCGGACTCCAGGACTATGAAGATACAAGATTGAAGACTTCGTCCCGTGTCCGGATGGGACTTTCCTTGGCGTGGAAGGCAAGCTTGGCGATGCAGATATTTAGATCTCCTACCATTGTAACCGACTTTGTGTAACCCTAACCCTCTCCGGTGTCTATATAAACCGGAGGGTTTTAGTCCGTAGGACAACTTCATCATACAACAACCACACCATAGGCTAGCTTTTAGGGTTTAGCCTCCTTGATCTCGTGGTAGATCTACTCTTGTACTACCCATATCAACAATATTAATCAAGCAGGACATAGGGTTTTACCTCCATCAAGAGGGCCCGAACCTGGGTAAAACATCGTGTTCCTTGCCTCCTGTTACCATCCGGCCTAGACGCACAGTTCCGGACCCCCTACCCGAGATCCGCCGGTTTTGACACCGACACCCCTCTATCTGTTCGTGGGCGCCCGAGAACACCGACGAGCACCGCCGCGTCCACCGCCTCGCCCTCGCTTCTCCGACCGGTCCACGAGCTCCGACGTCGACTTCTATGTCGTCTCCGCCAATCCACGCGACCAGAAGGCCCTCGGAGCGTCATCCCCGACCTCTTCTTCCTCCTCGGCCACCGAAGATCAACCTCGCCGTTCCGCCTGCATCGGGCCTTCCCCGAGCCCACTTCAACGCCCCCTACAACCGTCGTGAGCCAGTACGCCGAACCCCTCTCTCCCCGTGCTCGTTTGCCCCCTCTGGCTGTCGCTTCTGTCAAGCCCGAGACCTCACTGCCGCCGGCCATGACGCCACCGCGGCTACTGACGACATAGCTCGCGCTTGAGCGTGTCTTCGTGTTCAGTACTTCCCCAGGAGCACGTAGCACCCACCAGTTCCTCCCCTAGTGCACCGTAGCATCGACTCGGTCGATGTCCGAGCTCCGGCCACCGCTTACATCGTCGTCGCTGTTGTATTAGACGGCCCCAGCACCACCCAATGGCTCCACCCGATGCGGGAGAGCTTGGGGGTCACGAAGGTGCTCTCCGCCGCCGATTTGGTCGCCGGAGGAGCATTTCCAAGCCGGCCCGCCGTCTCTGTCATCGCCGGCGACGAGCCGTCGGCCTAACCCCTGCTTAGCCACCACTAATGGCCTCCCCATGGGGGCCTAGGCTCCTAATTAACCGAGGTTTAGGATTAGTTTAGCACTAACTAACTGTGTTATCAGCCTGGACACTGACATGTGGGCCCCACCTCACTAACTTGTCTAGATTAGCACTAATTAACCTAGGTTAGATAGTTAGTCACTGACATACGGGCCCCACTGGTCAGGTTTGCCTGGACGGGCCCCACTGGTCATATGAAAAGGGTTCAACTCAGTGATGTAATGCTGATGCAATAAAGCATTTTCTGGATTTAGCTTATTTTAAATAACCAGGAAATTCCAGAAAATGTTATAAACTTCAGAAAATCATAGAAATCAACCATAACACAGAATGAAATAAATTATATATGAAAAATGATCAGAAAAATCCAATCTATCCATTGGTACTGGTTTCATGCATGATAAAGCAACTTAACCTTGTTGTTTAAATCAAAACATGATAATGGCATTTTAAATGCTTGATATGGAGTTTGCATATGAACCCTTGGTTCATATGGACTTCATTTAAATTGTTGCTAGCTGCATTAGCTCAAATCACAGCATATTGCCATGTTACATTCATGCATCATATTGTTGCATTGCATTGATTGTGTTTCTTCTTTTTTTGTCGGTGCTTGTCCCCTCTCAGTAGGCGTAGTTCCGACGATGAGTTCGATGACATCGATGAAGAGATATACTATCTTCAGAAGTGCCAGGCAAGAAAAACCCCCTTGTCCATTCTGATACAACCCCACTCTCTCGCTCCTGCTCTCTTTTATTGCATTAGGAAAACAACGATTCAACTATTACATGCAGCGGTAGTTGAACCCTTTTCCTCTGCATGACCTGTCATTGCCATAGTAAATAGATGAAACCCACTAGCATGAGTAGGAGTTGTTTGAGCCCTGATGTGCCTACTCATTCATGCTTGTTGTCATGTTTGCTACTGCTTAGAGTTGAGTCAGGTCTGATTCATCGGGGATGAATTCGAATGTGGTGAACATGTCCTACTGTTGAGAGCTAAGTCTGTGAACACGATTTGGTAAATATAGCGGTGCGAGGCCCTGTAGGAGTACATGGTGGGTTGTCTCATTGAAACCGTCCTCAGGAACTGAGTTCTGTGTTTGTGATCCATGAACAGTTACTACCACACATTGGGTTCCGGTAACTCGACCCCTCTCGGCTTATTAATCGCCTTGATCTCTGTCCAGGAGTTGCAACTAGTTTCTGGTGTTTGTAGGATATGTGTTGGGGGCCATGCGTAGCGCTGACCCTAGGGGTGGGCTATGATGCGGTAGAGACACGAGGCACAGTGTACCGAGACGCCCGTTTGGTGCCTCGGGAACCCTGCTCTCATTGTTTGGGGCCGTGAGCGAAACCCCGGCCAGATCTCCTTGCGGATGGAACCCGAATAGGTGATAAACCTAGACTAGAGACTTGTGTGGTTAGTCAGTTCATGGCCGACTCCCTCGCCAGGCTTCCGCTTGAAGGTTACTGAGATACACGTCGTGTACATGGTGGTAAGTGACGAGAGCGTGTGTGAAGAAGTACACCCCTGTAGGGTTATAAACGATCTATTCGAATAGCCGCGTCCGCGGTAAAGGACTTCTGGGTTGCCTATACAGTTCATAGACAAGTGAAAGTGGATACTCTAAAATGCGCAAGATAAGCGTGAGTGCTATGGATGGCGTTCTCGTAGGGAGACGGGAGCGGATCCATAGTGGTGTATTGATATGGTGAATATGTGGACTCGTGTGCGCCACCTCAAAAGAGTTACTTGCAGTCGTAGTTTAGGATAGCCACCGAGTCAAAGCTGGCTTGCTGCAGTTAAACTCCACCACCCCCTTTGTTGATAATGATGCATATGTAGTTAGTTCTGATGTAAGTCTTGCTGGGTACATTTGTACTCATGTTTGCTTAATTTATGTTTTTGCAGAGAGACTTCAGTCTCGGTAGTAGTTCCGCGTGGACTTCGATGTTTAGCTTGTTACCTCAGCTATGATCTTGTGCCATCGGCAGGGTCATGTAGATAGTCAGGCTTCTCAGACTTTTCTTTTATAGTTGTCTGTACTCAGACAAGTTAAGCTTCCGCTTGTGCTTGTTGCTTGTATGACTTGAATGCTAGGTCATCAGACCCATGTTTGTAATATCTGGCTCTTCGGAGCCTAATGAATAAATACTTGAGTCATAGAGTTATGTTGTGATGCCATGTTGTATTTGCACATATCGAGCATATTGTGTGTATGATTTGAAATGCTTGGTATGTGTGGGATCCGACAACCTAGTTGTTTATCCTTGGTAGCCTCTCTTACCTGGAAATGTCTCCTAGTGCTTCCACTGAGCCATGGTATCTTGCTACTACTCCAGAACACTTAGGCTGGCCGGCATGTGTCCTTCTTCGTTCCTGTGTCTGTCCCTTCGGGGAAATGTCACGCGTTGTTCCTTTAAGTCCTTGTAGCTTGCTACGACTTGGGTTCATACATTGATGACCGACACGTTCGTTGTTGGGTCATGTATGCCTGTCCTTGTAAGTTAGTGCCACTTTGGGTTCACGACTAGTCATGTCGGCCCTGGTTCGCTGTCATATGGATGCTAGCGACACTATCATATACGTGAGCCAAAAGGCGCAAATGGTCCCGGGCCAGGTAAGGTGGCACTCGTGGGAATACCGTGTGTGAGGCCGCAAAGTGATATGATGTGTTACATGCTAGATCGGTGTGACTTAGGATCGGGGTCCTGACAGTCGATGTGTGGAGTAATAGTATTAGATGTAGAATCGTTTCGGTCTACTTGACACGGACGTGATGCCTATATTTCAAAATCATTGCCTTAGATATCGTCATAACTTTGCGCTTTTTTATCAATTGCTTGATGGTAATTTGTTCACCCACCGTATTATTTGCTGTCTTGAGAGAAGCCTCTAGTGAAACCTATGGCCCTCGGGTCTATTTTCCATCATATAAGTTTCCGATCTACTATTTTACAATCTTGTACTTTCCGATCTATAAGCCAAAAAACCCCAAAATATTTACTTTATCATTTGTTTATTTTCATCTATCTCTATCAGATCTCACTTTTGCAAGTAACCGTGAAGGGGTTGACAACCCCTTTATCGCATTGGGTGCAAGTTGTTTGATTGTTTGTGCAGGTATTGGAGATTTGTGCGTTGTCTCCTACTGGATTGGTACCTTGGTTCTCTAACTGAGGGAAATACTTATCTCTACTTTGCTGCATCACCCTTTCCTCTTCAAGGGAAAAACAAACACAAGCTCAAGAAGTAGCAGTATTTTTTTGGCAAACAAAAGAGAAGACACCTGATTTTGTAGATAAGGACTCCCCGGTAACGGCGCTAGAAGTTCTTCTTCTACTACTGCAGGAGTTATTGGATTTCCCCGAAGAGGAAGGATGATGTAGCACAGTAGTAGATAGTATTTCCCTCAGTTAAGAGCCAAGGTTTATCGAGCCAGTAGGAGTCACTATGCTAACAAATTTAGCAGTACCTGCACACAAGCAAATAATTTGCTTGCACCCAATAAAGGCAAGGGGGTCGTCACTTCCCTTTTTCTTGCTAGTTACAAGATTAAAAGCAAATAGTGATAGGGCAAAGCGGCAAAATAATGAAAGAAAGTCAAGAGCAATTGTAGGCGTTTTTGTATTGATGGAAGATAGACCGGGGTCCATATATAGGTTCTCTAGAGGCATATCTCTCGAAAGCATGTAGAGGCATGGTAGACAAATTACTGCTGGGCAATTGACAAAATAGTGCAAATTATAACTATGGTCATTCATGGCATAATCTCACATAAGCATTATGTCCATGATAAGTAGACCGTCAATCCAACTGCATCCACTACTATTATTCCACCCAAGACCGCTATTCAGCATGCATTTCAAAGTATTAAGTTCATGATACGTCTCCAACGTATCTATAATTTTTGATTGCTCCATGCTATATTATCTTCTGTTTTGGACATTATTGGGCTTTATTATTCACTTTTATATTATTTTTGGGACTAACCTATTAACCGGAGGCCCAGCCTAGAATTGTTGTTTTTTTTGCCTATTTCAGAGTTTCGCAGAAAAAGAATATCAAATGAAGTCCAAACGGAATGAAACCTTCGGGAACGTGATTTTCGGAATGAACATGATCCAGGAGACTTGGACCCTATGTCAAGCAACCAACAGGGAAGCCACGAGGTAGGGAGCGCGCCTACCCCACCCCCAGACACGCCCTCCACCCTCGTGGGGCCCCTGTTGCTCCACCGACGTACTCCTTCCTCCTATTATACCTACGTACCCCCAAACGATCAGAAACGGAGCCAAAACCCTAATTCCACCGTCGTAACTTTCTGTATCCACGAGATCCCATCTTGGGGCCTGTTTCGGAGCTCCGCCAGAGGGGGCATCGATCACGGAGGGCTTCTACATCAACACCATAGCCTCTTCGATGATGTGTGAGTAATTTACCTCAGACCTTTGGGTCCATAGTTATTAGCTAGATGGCTTCTTCTCTCTTTTTGGATCTCAATACAAAGTTCTCCCCCTCTCTCGTGGAGATTTATTCGATGTAATCTTCTTTTGCGGTGTGTTTGTTGAGATCGATGAATTGTGGGTTTATGATCAAGTTTATCTATGAACAATAATTGAATCTTCTCTGAATTCTTTTATGTATGATTTGTTATATTTGCAAGTCTCTTCGAATTATCAGTTTGGTTTGGCCTACTAGATTGATCTTTCTTGCAATGGGAGAAGTGCTTAGCTTTGGGTTCAATCTTGCGGTGTCCTTTCCCAGTGACAGTAGGGGCAGCAAGGCACGTATTGTATTGTTGCCATCGAGGATAGCAAGATGGTTTTTTTTATCATATTGCATGAATTTATCCCTCTACATCATGTCATCTTGCTTAAAGCGTTACTCTGTTCTCTTGAACTTAATACTCTAGATGCATGCTGGATAGCGGTGGATGTGTGGAGTAATAGTAGTAGATGCAGGCAGGAGTCGGTCTACTTGTCTCAGACGTGATGCCTATATACATGATCATACCTAGATATTCTCATAACTATGCTCAATTCTGTAAATTTCTCAACAGTAATTTGTTCATCCACCATAAAATACTTATGCTCTTGAGAGAAGCCACTAGTGAAACCTATGGCCCCCGGGTCTATCTTCCATCATATTAATCTTCCAACACTTAGTTATTTTCATTGCCTTTTATTTTTACTTTGCATCTTTATCATAAAAATACCAAAAACATTATCTTATCATATCTATCAGATCTCACTATCGTACGTGACCGTGTAGGCATTGACAACCCCTTATCGTGTTGGTTGCGAGGATTTATTTGTTTTGTGTAGGTGCGAGGGACTCGCGCATAGCCTCCTACTCGATTGATACCTTGGTTCTCAAAAACGCAGTGCTCAAGAGGTAGCAAGAAGGATTTCTGGCGCCATTGCCGGGGAGGTCTACGCAAAAGTCAACATACCAAGTACCCATCACAACCCTTATCTCCCGCATTACATTATTTGCCATTTGCCTCTCGTTTTCCTCTCCCCCACTTCACCCTTGCCGTTTTATTCCCCCTCTCTCTATATCCTCCCTCTCTTTCTCTATTTGCCTCTTTTTGCCTGTTTCTTGTCTGCTTGTGTGTTGGATTGCTTGCTTGTCACGATGGCTCGAGATAACACTAAATTGTGTGACTTTACCAATACCAACAACAATGATTTTATTAGCACTCCGATTGCTCCTCTTACCGATGCCGAATCTTGTGAAATTAATGCCGCCTTGCTGAATCTTGTCATGAAAGATCCGTTTTCCGGCCTTCCTAGTGAAGATGCCACTACCAATCTAAATAGCTTCGTTGATTTGTGTGATATGCAAAAGAAGAAAGATGTGGATAATGATATTGTTAGATTGAAGCTATTTACTTTTTCGCTTAGAGATCGTGCTAAAGCTTGGTTTTCGCCTTTGCCTAAAAATAGTATTGATTCGTGGAATAAGTGCAAAGATGCTTTTATCTCTAAGTATTTTCCTCCTGCTAAGATCACCTCTCTTAGAAACAATATTATGCATTTTAAGCAACTTGATCATGAACATGTTGCACAAGCTTGGGAGAGGATGAAATTAATGACACGTAATTGCCCTACGCATGGTTTGAATTTGTGGATGATTATACAAAAAATTTATGCTGGATTGAATTTTGCTTCTAGAAATCTTTTAGATTCGGCCGCGGGAGGCACTTTTATGGAAACCACTTTAGGAGAAGCTACTAAACTCCTAGATAATATTATGGTTAATTATTCTCAATGTCACACTGAAAGATCTACCAATAAGAAAGTGCATGCGATAGAAGAAATTAATGTTTTGAGTGGAAAGATGGATGAACTTATGAAATTATTTGCTAATAAAAGTGTTTCTTCTGATCCTAATGATATGACTTTGTCTACTTTGATTGAGAATAATAACTAATCTATGGATGTGAATTTTGTTGGTAGGAACAATTTTGGTAACAATGCATATAGAGGAAACTTTAACCCTAGGCCGTATCCTAGTAATTCCTCTAATAATTATGGTAATTCCTACAACAATTCTTATGTAAATTATAATAAGATTTCTCTGATTTTGAACTAATATTAAAGAATTTATTACTTCGCAAAAGAATTTCAATGCTTTGATTGAAGAAAAATTGCTTAAGATTGATGAGTTGGCTAGGAACGTTGATAGAATTTCTCTTGATGTTGATTCTTTGAAAATTAGATCTATTCCACCTAAGCATGATATCAATGAGTCTCTCAAAGCCATGAGAATTTCCATTGATGAGTGCAAAGAAAGAACCGCTAGGATGCGTGCTAAGGAAGATTGCTTTATAAAAGCGTGTTCTTCTAGTTTCCATGATAATAAAGATGAAGATCTAAAATTTATTGATGTGTCCCCTATTAAATCTTTGTTTTGCAATATGAATCTTGATAATAATGGGACTGAATATGATCCACCTTTACCTAGACGACGTTCCAAAAATTCAGAGTCTTTAGATCTTGATGCTAAAATTGTTAAAAGTGGGATTGAAGAAGTCAAAACTTTAAATATTGATGAACCCACTATTTTGGATTTCAAGGAATTTAATTATGAAAATTGCTCTTTGATAGATTGTATTTCCTTTTTGCAATCCGTGCTAAATTCTCCTCATGCTTATAGTCAAAATAAAGCTTTTACTAAACATATCGTTGATGCTTTGATGCAATCTTATGAAGAAAAACTTGAGTTGGAAGTTTCTATCCCTAGAAAACTTTATGATGAGTGGGAACCTACTATTAAAATTAAAATTAAAGATCATGAATGCCATGCTTTATGTGATTTGGGTGCTAGTGTTTCCACTATTCCCAAAACTTTGTGTGATTTGCTAGGTTTCCGTGACTTTGATGATTGCTCTCTAAACTTGCACCTTGCGGATTCCACTATTAAGAAACCTATGGGAAGAATTAATGATGTTCTTATTGTTGCAAATAGGAATTATGTGCCCGTAGATTTTATTGTTCTTGACATAGATTGCAATCCTTCATGTCCTATTATTCTTGGTAGACCTTTCCTTAGAACGATTGGTGCAATTATTTATATGAAGGAAGGAAATATTAGATTCCAATTTCCGTTAAGGAAATGCATGGAACACTTTCCTAGAAATAAAATTAAATTACCTTATGAATCTATTATGGGAGCCACTTATGGATTGCCTACCAAAGATGGCAATACCTAGATCTATCCTTGCTTTTTATGCCTAGCTAGGGTCGTTAAACGATAGCGCTTGTTGGGAAACAACCCAATTTTATTTTTATTCCTTGCTTTTAGCTCCTGTTTAGTACTAAATTTTTTTATCTAGCCTCTGTTTTGGTTGTGTTTTTTGTGTTTAATTAGTGTTTGTGCCAAGTAGAACCGTTGGGAAGACTTGGGGAAAGTCTTGTTAATCTTGCTGTAAAAAACAGAAACTTTAGCGCTCACGAGAACTGCTGCCATTTTTATTTGTAAAGTTCTATTTAGCTAATTATTTTTGCAGATGATTAATAGATAAATTCCTCACATCCAGAAATTTATTTTATATTTGTTGGGGTTCCAGATCTTGTGCCAGATACAGATTACTACAGACTGTTCTGTTTTTGATAGATTCTATTTTTCGTGTGTTGTTTGCTTATTTTGATGAATCTATGGCTAGTAAAATAGCTTATAAACCATAGAGAAGTTGGAATACAGTAGGTTTAACACCAATATAAATAAAGAATTAGTTCATTACAGTACCTTGAAGTGGTCTTTTGTTTTCTTTCGCTAACAGAGCTCACGAGATTTTCTACTTTAAGTTTTGTGTTGTGAAGTTTTCAAGTTTTGGGTAAAGATTTGATGGATTATGGAACAAGGAGTGGCAAGAGCCTAAGCTTGGGGATGCCCATGGCACCCCCAAGATAATATAAGGACACCAAAAAGCCAAAGCTTGGGGATGCCCCGGAAGGCATCCCCTCTTTCGTCTACTTCCATCGGTAACTTTACTTGGAGCTATATTTTTATTCACCACATGATATGTGTTTAGCTTGGAGCGTCTTGTATGATTTGAGTCTTTTCTTTTTAGTTTACTACAATCATCTTTGCTGTACACACCTTTTTAGAGAGACACACATGATTCAGAAATTATTAGAATACTCTATGTGCTTCACTTATATCTTTATATAGTTTTGCTCTAGTACTTCACTTATATCTTTTAGAGCACGGTGGTGGATTTGTTTTATAGAAACTATTGATCTCTCATGATTCAATTAGATAATTTTGAGAGTCTTAAATAGCATGGTAATTTGCTTAAATAATCCTAATATGCTAGGTATTCAAGATTAGTAAAAACTTTCTTATGAGTGTTTTGAATACTAAGAGAAGTTTGATGCTTGATGATTGTTTTGAGATATGGAGGTAGTGATATTAAATTTGTGCTAGTTGAGTAGTTGTGAATTTGAGAAATACTTGTGTTGAAGTTTGCAAGCCCCGTAGCATGCACGTATGGTAAACGTTATGTAACAAATTTGAAACATGAGGTGTTCTTTGATTGTCCTCCTTATGAGTGGCGGTCGGGGATGAGCGATGGTCTTTTCCTAGCAATCTATCCCCCTAGGAGCATGCGCGTAGTGCTTGGTTTTTGATGACTTGTAGATTTTTGCAATAAGTATGTGAGTTCTTTATGACTAATGTTGAGTCCATGGATTATACACACTCTCACCTTTCCATCATTGCTAGCCTCTTCGGTACCATGCATTGCCCTTTCTCACATTAAGAGTTGATGCAAACTTCGCCGGTGTATCCAAACCCCGTGATATGATACGCTCTTTCTCACATAAACCTCCTTATATCTTCCTCAAAACAGCCACCGTACCTACCTATTATGGCATTTCCATAGCCATTCCGAGATATATTGCCATGAAACTTTCCACCATCCCGTTTATCATGACACGTTCATCATTGTCATATTGCTTTGCATGATCATGTAGTTGACATCGTATTTGTGGCAAAGCCACCGTTCATAATTTTTCATACATGTCACTCTTGGTTCATTGCGTACACTGCCGGAGGCATTCATATAGAGTCATTCCTTGTTCTAGTATCGAGTTGTAATCATTGAGTTGTAAATAAATAGAAGTGTGATGATCATCATTTAATAGAGCATTGTCCCAATAAAAAAGAGAAAGGCCAAAAAAAGAAGAAGGCCCCAAAAAAAGAGAAATGAAAAGGGACAATGCTACTATCCTTTTTTCCACACTTGTGCTTCAAAGTAGCACCATGATCTTCATGATAGAGAGTCTCTTGTTTTGTCACTTTCATATACTAGTGGGAATTTTTCATTATAGAACTTGGCTTGTATATTCCAACAATGGGCCTCCTCAAGTGCCCTAGGTCTTCATGAGCAAGCAAGTTGGATGCACACCCACTAGTTTCTTTTGTTGAGCTTTCATACATTTATAGCTCTAGTGCATCCATTGCATGGCAATCCCTACTCCTTGCATTAACATCAATCGATGAGCATCTCCATAGCTCATTGATTAGCCTCGTTGATGTGAGACTTTCTCCTTTTTTGTCTTCTCCACATAACCCCCCATCATTATACTCTATTCCACCCATAGTGCTATATCCATGGCTCACGCTCATGTATTGCGTGAAGGTTTATAAAGTTTGAGATTACTAAAGTATGAAACCATTGCTTGGCTTGTCATCGGGGTTGTGCATGATGAGAAAATTCTTGTGTGACGAAAATGGAGCATGACTAAACTATATGATTTTGTAGGGATGAACTTTCTTTGGCCATGTTATTTTGAGAAGACATAATTGCTTAGTTAGTATGCTTGAAGTATTATTATTTCTATGTCAATATTAAACTTTTATCTTGAATCTTTCGGATCTGAATATTCATGCCACAATTAAGAAGAATTACATTGAAATTATGCCTAGTAGCATTCCACATCAAAAATTCTGTTTTTATCATTTACCTACTCGAGGACGAGCAAGAATTAAGCTTGGGGATGCTTGATACGTCTCCAAGGTATCTATAATTTTTTATTGCTCCATGCTATATTATCTTATGTTTTGGACATTATTGGGCTTTATTATTCACTTTTATATTATTTTTGGGACTAACCTATTAACTGGAGGCCCAGCCCAGAATTGTTGTTTTTTGCCTATTTCAGAGTTTCGCAGAAAAAGAATATCAAACAGAGTCCAAACGGAATGAAACCTTCGGGAACGTGATTTTTGGAACGAACATGATCCAGGAGACTTGGACCCTACGTTAAGCAACCAACAGGGAAGCCACGAGGTAGGGGGCGCGCCTACCCCCCCAGGCGCGCCCTCCACCCTCGTGGGCCCCCTGTTGCTCCACCGACGTACTCCTTCCTCCTATATAAACCTACGTACCCCCAAACGATCAGAAATGGAGCCAAAACCCTAATTCCACCGCCGTAACTTTCTGTATCCACGAGATCCCATCTTGGGGCCTGTTGCGGAGCTCCGCCGGAGGGGGCATCGATCACGGAAGGTTTCTACATCAACATCATAGGTTCTCCGATGATGTGTGAGTAGTTTACCTCAGACCTTCGGGTCCATAGTTATTAGCTAGATGGCTTCTTCTCTCTTTTTGGATCTCAATACAAAGTTCTCCCCCTCTCTCGTGGAGATTTATTCAATGTAATCTTCTTTTGCGGTGTGTTTGTTGAGATCGATGAATTGTGGGTTTATGATCAAGTTTATCTATGAACAATAATTGAATCTTCTCTGAATTCTTTTATGTATGATTGGTTATCTTTGCAAGTCTCTTCGAATTATCAGTTTGGTTTGGCCTACTAGATTGATCTTCTTGCAATGGGAGAAGTGCTTAGCTTTGGATTCAATCTTGCGGTGTCCTTTTGATACGTCCATTTTGCATCATGCTTTTATAACGATATTTATTGCATTATGGACTGTTATTTCACTTTATGTCACAATACTTATGGTTATTCTATCTTATTTTACAAGGTTTACATAAGGAGGGAGAATGCCGGCAGCTGGAATTCTGGGCTAGAAAAGGAGCAAATATTAGAGACCTATTCTGCGCAACTCCAAAAGTCCTGAAACTCCACGGAACATCTTAAAATAAATAAATAAAATCCTCGCCAAAGATGAAGGCCAGGGGGCCCACACCCTACTCACGAGGGTGGGGGGTGCCCCCCCTAGGGCGCGCCCCTACCTCGTGGGCCCCCTGGTGGCTCTCCGACACCCATGTTCTTCTATCTGAAGTCTTTCGATGTGAAAAAAATCGGAGGGAACTTTTCGGGACGAGACTCCGCCGCCACGAGGCGGAACCTTGGCGGAACCAATCTAGAGCTCCGGCAGAGCTGTTCTGTCGGGGATACTTCCCTCCGGGAGGGGGAAATCATCACCATCATCATCACCAACGCTCCCCTCATCGGGAGAGGGCAATCTCCATCAACATCTTCACCAGCACCATCTCATCTCCAAACCCTAGTTCATCTCTTGTATCCAATTCTTGTCTCAAAGTCCGAGATTGGTGCTAGTAGGTTGCTAGTAGTGTTGATTACTCCTTGTAGTTGATGCTAATTGGTTTATTTGGTGGAAGATGATATGTTCAGATCCTATATGCATATTATTACCCCTCTGATTATGAACATGAATATGCTTTGTGAGTAATTACGTTTGTTCATGAGGACAAGGGAGAAGTCTTGCTATTAGTAGTCATGTGAATTTGGTATTCGTTTGATATTTTGATAAGATGTATGTTGTCTAGCCTCTAGTGGTGTTATGTGAACGTCGACTACATAACACTTCACCATTATTTGGGCCTAGAGGAAGGCATTGGGAAGTAATAAGTAGATGATGGGTTGCTAGAGTGACAGAAGCTTAAACCCTAGTTTATGCGTTGCTTCGTAAGGGGCTGATTTGGATCCATATGTTTGATGCTATGGTTAGGTTTACCTTAATACTTTTGTTGTAGTTGCGGATGCTTGGGATAGAGGTTAATCATAAGTGGGATGCTTGTTCAAGTAAGAACAGCACCCAAGCACCGGTCCACCCACATATCAAATTATCAAAGTATCGAACGCGAATCATATGAACGTGATGAAAACTAGCTTGACGGTATTCCCATGTGTCCTCGGGAGCGCTTTTCCTATTATAAGAGTTTGTTCCGGCTTGTACTTTGCTACAAAAAGGATTGGGCCACCTTGCTGCACTTTATTTACTTTTGTTACTTGTTGCTCGTTACAATTTATCTTATCACAAAACTATCTGTTACCACTTATTTCAGTACTTGCAGAGAATACCTTGCTGAAAACCGCTTATCATTTCCTTCTGCTCCTCATTGGGTTCGACACTCTTACTTATCGAAAGGACTACGATAGATCCCCTATACTTGTGGGTCATCAAGACTCTTTTCTGGCGCCGTTGCCTGGGAGTGTAACGCCTTTGGTAGGTGGAATTTGGTAAGGAAAAATTTATATAGTGTGCTGAAATTTACTGTCACTTGTTACTATGGAAAGTAATTCTCTGAGGGGCTTGTTCGGGGTATCTTCACCCCATCCAGTAGAGCAAAGAGTTTCTCCTCAACCTACTGAACCTATTGAAAATGAAACTCCTTTTGAATTTCCTTCGGTATGATGGAAAAACTGCTAGCTAACCCTTTTACAGGAGATGGAACAAAGCATCCTGATGAGCACTTAATATATGTGGATGAAGTTTGTGGATTATTTAAGCTTGCACGTATACCCGATGATGTTGCTAAGAAGAAGGCCTTCCCTTTATCTTTGAAGGGAGACGCATTGATATGGTATAGGCTATGTGATGATATGAAATCATGGAACTATAAAAGATTGAAATTGGAATTTCATCAAAAGTATTACCCTATGCATCTTGTTCATCGTGATCGCAATTATACATACAATTTCTGGCCTCGCGAAGGAGAAAGCATCGCTCAAGCTTGGGGGAGGCTTAAATCAATGTTATATTCATTCCCCAATCATGAGCTCCCGAGAGAAATAATTATGCAAAGGTTTTATGCTCGGCTTTCTGAAAACAATCGCACCATGCTCGATACTTCTTGTGCTGGCTCTTTTATGATGAAGACTATTGAATTCAGATGGAATTTATTGGATAGAATTAAACACAACTCTGAAGATTGGGACTCGACGAAGGTAAGGAGTCAGGTATGACACCTAAGTTTGATTGTGTTAAATCTTTTATGATACCGATATTTTCCGTAAGTTTAGCACTAAATATGGACTTGACTCTGAGATAGTAGCTTCTTTCTGTGAATCTTTTGCTACTTATGTTGATCTCCCTAAGGAGAAGTGGTTTAAATATCATCCTCCCATAGAAGTAAAAGTAGCTGCACCTATTAAAGTTGAAGAAAAGGCTGTCACTTATAATGATCCTATTGTTCCTACTTCTTATGTTGAGAAACCACCTTTCCCTGTTAGAATAAAGGATCATGCTAAAGCTTCAGATATTGTTCATAAAAGCAATATTATAACTTATACACCTCCTAAGCAAGTTAAAGTAGAACCTAATATTGCTATTGTTAAAGATCTCTTGTCTGATAATATTGATGGGCATGTTATTCAGTTCGAAGGTGAAACTGCTAGAATTGCTAAACCTTGTGATAGACCTGTGGTAGGCGTGCCTGTTATTTCTGTTAAAATAGGAGATCATTGTTATCATGGCTTATGTGATATGGGTGCTAGTGCTAGTGCAATACCTATTGACTTATACAAATAAATTATGCATGACATTGCACCTGTTGAGTTAGAAGAAATTGATGTTACTATTAAACTTGCTAATAGAGATACTATTTCACCAATGCGAATTGTTAGAGATGTTGAAGTATCGTGTGGGAAAACTAAATATCCCGCTGATTTTCTTGTTCTTGGTTCCCCACAAGATAGCTTTTGTCCCATTATATTTGGTAGACCCTTCTTAAATATTGTCAATGCAACCATAGATTGCACAAATAATGTTGTTACTGTTGGCTTGGATGATATGGTTCATGAGTTTAATTTCTCTAAATTTAGTAAACAACATCGTGAGGAAGAATTACCTAGTAAGGATGAAATTATTGGTCTTGCTTCTATTGCCGTACCTCCTAGTGATCCTTTAGAACATTATTTGCTAGACCATGAAAATGATATGTTTATGAATGAAAGAAGGGAAATAGATGAAGTATTCTTTAAAAAGGAACCTATTCTGCAACACAATTTGCCTGTTGAAATTTTAGGGGATCCTCCTCCACCTAAGGGTGATCCCGTGTTTGAGCTTAAGCCTTTGCCTGATAATCATAAATATTCTTATCTTGATGAAAAGAAGATATATCCTATTATTATTAGTGCTAACCTTTCAGAGCATGAAGAAGAAAGATTATTGAAAACTCTGAAGAAGCATCGTGCTGCTATTGGATATACTCTTGATGATCTTAAGGGCATTAGTCCCACTCTATGCCAACATAAAATAAATTTGGAAGCAGATGCCAAACCAGTTCGTGATCCTCAACGACGTCTGAATCCTAAAATGAAAGAAGTGGTAAGAAAAGAAATACTCAAGCTTCTGGAGGCAGGTATAATTTATCCCGTTGCTGATAGTCAGTGGGTAAGTCCTGTCCATTGTGTCCCTAAGAAGGGAGGTATTACTGTTGTTCCTAATGATAAAGATGAATTGATTCCACAAAGAATTATCACAGGTTATAGGATGGTAATTGATTTCCGCAAATTAAATAAAGCTACTAAGAAAGATCATTACCCCTTACCTTTTATTGATCAAATGCTAGAATATTATGCAAACATACACACTATTGCTTTCTAGATGGTTATTCTGGTTTCTCTCAAATACCTGTGTCGGCTAGAGATCAATTAAAGACTACTTTTACATGCCCTTTTGGTACTTTTTCTTATAGACGCATGCCTTTTGGTCTATGTAATGCACCTGCTACCTTTCAAAGATGCATGATGGCTATATTCTCTGACATTTGTGAAAAGATTTGTGAGGTTTTCATGGACGATTTTCCGTCTATGGTTCCTCTTTTAATGATTGCTTGAGTAATCTTGATCGAGTTTTGCAGAGATGTGAAGAAACTAATCTTGTCTTGAATTGGGAAAAGTGCCACTTTATGGTTAATGAAGGTATTGTCTTGGGGCATAAAGTTTTTGAAAGAGGTATGGAAGTTGATAAATCCAAGGTCGATGCTATTGAAAAGATGCCATGTCCCAAGGACATCAAAGGTATAAGAAGTTTCCTTGGTCACGCCGGATTTTATAGGAGGTTCATTAAGGACTTCTGTGACGCCCCCGATTCAATCGTACACTAATCATACACGCAAATGTGTACGATCAAGATCAGGGACTCACGGGAAGATATCACAACACAACTCTACAAATAAAAATAAGTCATACAAGCATCATATTACAAGCCAGGGGCCTCGAGGGCTCGAATACAAGAGCTCGATCATAGACGAGTCAGCGGAAGCAACAATATCTGAGTACAGACATAAGTTAAACAAGTTTGCCTTAAGAAGGCTAGCACAAACTGGGATACAGATCAAAAGAGGTGCAGGCCTCCTGCCTGGGATCCTCCTAAACTACTCCTGGTCGTCGTCAGCGGACTGCACGTAGTAGTAGGCACCTCCAGTGTAATAGGAGTCGTCGTCAACGGTGGTGTCTGGCTCCTGGGCTCCATCGTCTGGTCGCATCAATCGAGTATAGAAAGGGGGAAAAGAGGGAGCAAAGCAACCGTGAGTACTCATCCAAAGTACTCGCAAGCAAGGAGCTACACTACATATGTATGCATTGGTATCAAATGGAATAAGGCTATCATATGTGGACTGAACTGCAGAATGCCGGAATAAGAGGGGGATAGCTAGTCCTATCGAAGAATACGCTTCTGGCCACCTCCATCTTGCAGCATGTAGAAGAGAGTAGATGGTAAGTTCACCCAGTATCATCGCATAGCATAATCCTAACCGATGATCCTCCCCTCGTCGCCCTGTGAGAGAGCGATCACCGGTTGTATCTAGCACTTGGAAGGGTGTGTTTTATTAAGTATCCGGTTCTAGTTGTCATAAGGTCAAGGTACAACTCCAAGTCGTCCTGTTACCGAAGATCACGGCTATTCGAATAGATTAACTTCCCCGCAGGGGTGCACCACATAACCCAACACGCTCGATCCCATTTGGCCGGACACACTTTTCTGGGTCATGCCCGGCCTCGGAAGATCAACACGTCGTAGCCCTACCTAGGCACAACAGAGAGGTTAGCATGCCGGTCTAAATCCTATGGTGCAGGGGTCTGGGCCCATCGCCCATTGCACACCTGCACGTTGCGTACGTGGCCGGTGAGCAGACCTAGCCTCCCTTATACAAGAGTAGGCGTTCCAGTCCAACCCGGCGCGCGCCGCTCAGTCGCTGACGTCACGAAGGCTTCGGCTGATACCACGACGTCGAGTGCCCATAACTGTCCCCGCGTAGATGGTTAGTGCGTATAGGCCAGTGGCCAGACTCAGATCAAATACCAAGATCTCGTTAAGCGTGTTATGTATCCACGAAAGCCGACCAGGGCCAGGCCCACCTCTCTCCTATGTGGTCTCAACCTGCCCTGTCGCTCCGCCACAAAGTAACAGTCGGGGGCCATTGGGAACCCAGGCCCACCTCTACCGGGATGGAGCCACCTGCCCCTTCAGCCCCCATCTCCAAACAGTATCACCGGTAATGTAACAGTGTAAAGTATATAGTATATGCCCGTGATCACCTCCCGAAGTGATCACGGCCCAGTAGTATAGCATGGCAGACGGACAAGAGTGTAGGGCCACTGATGATAATCTAGCATCCTATACTAAGCATTTAGGATTGCAGGTAAGGTATCAACAGTTGTAGCAACAATGACAGGCTATGCATCAGAATAGGATTAACGGAAAGCAGTAACATGCTACACTACTCTAATGCAAGCAGTATAGAGGAGAGTAGGCGATATCTGGTGATCAAGGGGGGGGGGGCTTGCCTGGTTGCTCTGGCAAGAAGGAGGGATCGTCAACACCGTAGTCGAACTGGGGGTCGCCGGCAGTCTCGGGGTCTACCGGAAAGAAGTAACGGAGGGGGAAGACAATAAATAATAGAGCAATCAAAGCAACACAAGGCATAACATGGCAATATGCGGCGCTAGGTGTGCCCTAACGCAGTACTAGGTGATACCGGCGAAGGGGGAAACATCCGGGAAAGTATCCCCAGTGTTTCCCGTTTTCAGACAGATGAGCCGGAGGGGGAAATTTGCGTGTTTGCTATGCTAGGGATGTGTGGCGGACAAATGTGCTACGTATTCAGATTCGTCTCGTCGTTCTGAGCAACTTTCATATATAAAACTTTTTCATCCGAGTTACGGTTTATTTACTATTAATTTTCTAAGTTTAAACATTTTCTAGAATTTCTGAATTTACTTTAATTCGAATTAATAAACAGATAAATTGCTATGGGTACACAGGAGTGTACCCAGCAACATGTGCATGTGTATGAGATGTGGGGCCCTGTTGACTGCCCAGTCAGCAGTCAACAGTCAAAGATGAGAGGGTTGACTGGTCCAACTGACATAATGGGCCCACATGTCATTGAAAGGTGTGTTTGATCTTATCCACAGAACTAGTAAAAAGGGGCGGTCCCACCTGTCATAGGGACATTTTACTTTAACAAATTATTTTAATGGATTAGTTAGTAGATGGGGCCCGTTCGTCATAGTCTCTAGCTAATTAAACATGGTTAATTTGCTTTAACTCAACGATTAGGTTAATCTAATCCAGATTAATTAAGTTAATTAATTCTTTAATTAATTAATTAGTTAATATTTTAATTATTATATTTTTTAATTCTTTTTCTTTCTTTTTTTAAACGTTCTGGTGGTGGGGGGCCCATGTCAGTGGCCTAGAGGGGCCATAGCGGGTGACGGGCAGGTGGGCAGCGGGTGCCTAACGGGCGAACCCGGGGGCAGCATAGCCTGCCCGGGCGTGGAGGCGAGGCTGCCGGGCATGGCGGGGCGCCGCCAGCAATGACAAGCGGCGGCGCCAAGTGCGTTGCACGCGCGGCGGATGTGCGGGCGACGCAGGATGGCGCGGTGGAGCCGAGGCAGGAGGTGGGGCACAACGGCGGCGGCGAGCGGCTGCGCTAGGCCAGGCCGTGGCCAGAGCGGCGAGCAGGGACCGTGCTAGGGAAGCCCGGGGGCGTAGTGACGCGGGGCTGCGACGGACGAGGCCACCGCAGGCGGGCGGCGCGAGCTACGGTGCTGGTGCGTGAGCGCGACGAGCAAGCGGAGTGCGCGGGCACGGCGTCAGGCGGGCGGACGAGCGCACGGGTGAGGGGCGACGGCGCATGAGCGGGAGGAGCAGCGAGCGAGGCATAGCCCGTGCAACGACGCGGTTGGGCGTGGCGAACGACGTCCGACATGAGGAGAGGGGAGGCAGAGGGGAGCGCTCACGGTGGCCGTAGGGAGAATGGCAGTGGGGCGCGAGGAGGAGGACGGGGACGAGGACGATGGGGAGGCGGTCCAGTGGGGAGGCGGCACGGGGGTGCGGCGCACGGCGTCGGGGGCGTCGGGTCCTGGGCGGCGAGCGCAGGGGCGCGTCGGGGAGGAGGCGAGGCCGTGAGGCGGCGGGGCGGTGCCAGCGGGGACCAGGTCGGCGACGACGACCTGCACCGGGGCACCGACGAAGTCCGGAGGGGTGACGCGTGGCATCGACGTCGGCGGGGTCGCGTGGGAGGTCTCCCTCCGGTGGGTGGCGGTGCGCGTGGGAGACGAGGGAGACGTGGGGGGGGGGGCGAGTGGGGGCGTGGGTAGGTTAGGTCACGGGTGATGTGGGGATAAGTTGGGGGGGGGGGCTAGCTGGCCTAGTGGCCGACTGGGCCGGCCTGTTGGGTCGGTTGGCCCAGGGGGTTCGTTTCCTTTTCTATTTTTTGTTTTGTTTTTGTTTTACTATTTATTTATTTTATTTGTTTTCTATTAGTTCTTTTCATTTTAGTTTTTGTAAAATATACAACTAGCCCCTAAATTAGTATTAGTAATACGATTACGGTGACAACTAATTTGGCAACTAAATAAAATAGTTCTACATTTTTTTATCATTTAAAAGTATTTAATAATTGTTTTAGCCCCTGTTTTATTCATCAAGGAGCATTTAAAAACCTTATAAAAATGTGGTTTCAACATCACAAATATCCATGGATCATTTTCCACACTTTGAACATTTTAGTTTCCATGTGTGACAAATTTGATTTTTTTGACTTTAATTCAAATTTGAATTTGAATTGTTTTGAACTAACGCGGGATTAGCAACAGTAACGGAGGTGACGTGGCTTCATTAGTAGAGGGTTACTGTAGCTTAAATATCCGGGCGTCACAACTTCTCAAAAATTTCTCGGCCTTTGACTAATTTATTGCAAAAAGATATACCATTTGTCTTTGATGATGATTGTGTAGAAGCATTTGAAATACTTAAGAAAGCATTAGTCTCTGTACCTGCTGTTCAGCCACCTGATTGGAATTTACCCTTTGAAATTATGTGTGATGCTAGTGATTATGCTGTAGGTGCTGTTCTAGGGCAAAGAGTTGATAAGAAATTAAATGTTATTTATTATGCCAGTAAGACTCTAGACAATGCTCAAAGAAATTATGCTACTACTGAAAAAGAGCTTTTAGCAGTTGTATTTTCTTATGATAAGTTCAGACCTTATATTGTTGATTCTAAAGTAACTATTTACACTGATCATGCTGCTATTAAATACCTTATGGAAAAGAAAGATGCTAAACCTAGACTTATTAGATGGGTTCTCTTGCTACAAGAATTTGATTTGCATATTGTTGATAGAAAGGGAGCTGAGAGCCCCGTTGCTGACAACTTGTCTAGGTTAGAGAATGTTCTTGATGACCCACTACCTATTAATGATAGCTTCCCTGATGAACAATTAAATGTTATAAGTACTTCTCGTAGTACTCCATGGTATGCTGATTATGCTAATTATATTGTTGCTAAGTTTATACCACCTAGCTTCACATACCAGCAAAAGAAAAAAGTTTTTCTATGATTTAAGACATTACTTTTGGGATGACCCACATCTTTATAAAGAAGGAGTATATGGTGTTATTAGACGTTGTGTACCTGAGCATGAACAGGAATAGATCCTACGCAAGTGTCATTCCGAGGCTTATGGAGGACACTATTGGGGAACGTAGTAATTTCACAAAATTTCCTACGCACACGCAAGATCATGGTGATGCATAGCAACGAGAGGGGAGAGTGTGATGTACGTACCCTTCTAGACCGACAACGGAAGCGTTAGCACAACGCGGTTGATGTAGTCGTACGTCTTCACTACCCGACCGATCAAGCACCGAAACTATGACACCTCCGAGTTTTAGCACACGTTTAGCTCGATGACGATCCCCGGACTCCGATCCAGCAAAGTGTCGGGGAAGAGTTCCGTCAGCACGACGGCGTGGTGACGATCTTGATGTTCTACCGTCTCAGGGCTTCACCTAAGCACCGCTACAATATTATCGAGGATTATGGTGGAAGGGGGCACCGCACACGGCTAAGAAAACAATCACGTGGATCAACTTGTGTGTCTAGGGGTGCCCCCTGCCCCCGTATATAAAGGAGTGGAGGAGGGGAGGGCCGGCCCTCTCTATGGCGCGCCCTAGGGGAGTCCTACTCCCACCGGGAGTAGGATTCCCCCTTTCCTAGTCCAACTAGGAGTCCTTCCATGTAGTAGGAGTAGGAGACAAGGAAGGGGAAGAGGGAAGAGAAGGAAGGAGGGGGCGCAGCCCCTCCCCCTAGTCCAATTCGGACCAGGCCTTGGGGGGGGGGGGGGCGGCCTGCCTCTCCCTCTCCCCTAAAGCCCAATAAGGCCCATATACTTCTTCTCTCGTATTCCCGTAACTCCCCGGTACTCCGAAAAATACCCGAACCACTCGGAACCTTTCCGATGTCCGAATATAGTCATCCAATATATTGATCTTTACGTCTCGACCATTTCGAGACTCCTCGTCATGTCCCCGATCTCATCCGGGAGTCTAAACTCCTTCGGTACATCAAAACTCGTAAACTCAAAATATAACTGTCATCGAAACCTTAAGCGTGCGGACCCTACGGGTTCAAGAACAATGTAGACATGACCGAGACATGTCTCCGGTCAATAACCAATAGCGGAACCTGGATGCTCATATTGGCTCCCACATATTCTACGAAGATCTTTATCGGTCGGACCGCATAACAACATACGTTCTTCCCTTTGTCATCGGTATGTTACTTGCCCGAGATTCTATCGTCGGTATCTCAATATCTAGTTCAATCTCGTTACCGGCAAGTCTCTTTACTCGTTTCGTAATACATCATCTTGCAACTAACTCATTAGTTGTAATGCTTGCAAGGCTTATGTGATGTGCATTACCGAGAGGGCCCAGAGATACCTCTCCGACAATCGGAGTGACAAATCCTAATCTCGAAATACGCCAACCCAACATTCACCTTTGGAGACACCTATAGAGCTCCTTTATAATCACCCAGTTACGTTGTGACGTTTGGTAGCACACAAAGTGTTCCTCCGGCAAACGGGAGTTGCATAATCTCATAGTCATAGGAACATGTATAAGTCATGAAGAAAGCAATAGCAACATACTAAATGATCGAGTGCTAAGCTAACGGAATGGGTCAAGTCAATCACATCATTCTTCTAATGATGTGATCCTGTTAATCAAATAACAACTCTTTTGTTCATGGTTAGGAAACATAACCATCTTCGATTAACGAGCTAGTCAAGTAGAGGCATACTAGTGACACTCTGTTTGTCTATGTATTCAGACATGTATTATGTTTCCGGTTAATACAATTCTAGCATGAATAATACACATTTATCATGATATAAGGAAATAAATAATAACTTTATTATTGCCTCTAGGGCATATTTCCTTCAGACACCACGCTGGAGATAGAACTGCACATAAGGTATTGCAATCTAGTTTTTATTGGCCTACTCTCTTCAAGGATGCCCGTAATTTTGTCTTGTCTTGTGATGAATGTCAAAGAATTGGTAATATTAGTAGACATCAAGAAATGCCTATGAATTATTCACTTGTTATTGAACCGTTTGATGTTTAGGGCTTTGATTATATGGGACCTTTTCCTGCCTCTAATGGATACACACATATTTTAGTTGCTGTTGATTACGTTGCTAAGTGGGTAGAAGCTATTCCAACTAGTAGTGCTGATCATAACACTTCTATTAAAATGCGTAAGGAAGTTATTTTCCCGAGATTTGGAGTCCCTAGATATTTAATGACTGATGGTGGTTCACACTTTATTCATGGTGCTTTCCGTAAAATGCTTGCTAAATATGATGTTAATCATAGAATTGCATCTCCTTATCACCCACAGTCTAGTGGTCAAGTAGAGTTGAAAAATAGAGAGCTCAAATTAATTTTGAAAAAGACTGTTAATAGGTCTAGAAAGAATTGGTCCAAGAAACTTGATGATGCATTATGGGCTTATAGAACTGCATACAAAAATCCTATGGGTATGTCTCCGTATAAAATGGTTTATGGAAAAGCATGTCACTTACCTCTCGAACTAGAACATAAGGCATATTGGGCTATTAAAGAGCTTAACTATGATTTCAAACTTGCCGGTGAGAAGAGGTTATTTGATATTAGCTCACTTGATGAATGGAGAACCCAAGCTTATGAAAATGCCAAGTTGTTTGAAGAAAAAGTTAAAAGATGGCATGACAAAAGGACATAAAAGCATGAGTTTAATGTAGGTGATTATGTATTGCTATACAACTCTCGATTAAGATTTTTTGCAGGAAAACTTCTCTCTAAATGGGAAGGCCCCTATGTTATCAAAGAGGTCTATCGTTCCGGTGCCATAAAAATCAACAACTTCGAGGGCACAAATCCGAAGGTGGTAAACAGTCAAAGAATCAAACATTATATCTCAGGTAATCCCATAAATGTTGAAACCAATATTATTGAAACCGTAACCCCGGAGGAATACATAAGGGACACTTTCCGGAACGTTTCAGGCTCCGAAAAGGAATAGGTATGTGGTACGGTAAGTAAACCGACTCCAAGACAATTTTTAAGGCAATATTTCTCTATTTTGGAATATTTAGAAAAATAGAAAAATAAGTAGCAGTCCGGGAAGGACACGAGGGCCCCACAAGGGTGGTGGGCTAGCCCTACCCCTTTGGGCGCGCCCCCTACCTCGTGAGCACCTCGTGTGCCTTCCGAACTCCGTTTTCTTGCACGTTACGTATTTTGGTCGGTAAAAATTCATTATATAACCTCCCGAAGGTTTTGACTCCCGTATCACGCAAACCTCCTCTGTTCTTGTTTCGAGCTATTTTCTGTCAGGGTTTTCCAGGCTAGGCATCATGTCGTCTCCCTCCTCCAACAATGGTGACAACGATGCTTGGCTAATGAAGATAGATCTGAAGAGGGAAGAACCCACGAGGGTCAACAAGGATGAAAGGATCAAGAAGGCCACGGAGGATCAAGCTCCAGCAGCAAAAGACATACTTCAACTTGATCATAACCTTCTTACCCCAACTGAGATCGAAGCCTTCAAGATGATTGAGTTAGCTCGTATACAAAACAAGTATCTCACACAAGAAAATATTTTGTTGAAGGAGCATATTGTTGCACTCAAGGGCATTATTCGCAAGATGGAGGACCTCTTACGCTCGATGTGCGATTATCCGTCACCTCCACCTTCTTCACCGACAAAGGAGATATAATCACATGGGTATGGGCACTCCCCTTGGAAACTGCCAAGCTTGGGGGAGGTGCCCCGGTATCGTATCACAATCACAACTCCTATCTTTACCATTTTTCTTAGTTCGATCCTATTAGTAGTATCTTGATCTAGTAGAATAAAGTTTATGGCATGATCTAGTTTTGAGTTTGCTTTATGATCTCTCTTTGTAATCGAGTCCGTGAGCTATATATAATAAAGATTAGTGTTGAATCAAGGGCTTGATTATTTTGCCATGATCTTGGGTGAATAAAAGAAAAGAGAAAGGAATAAAAAGAAATAAAGAGTTCATATTGATCTTATTGAGAGTAATGACTTCACATAGAAAGAGTATGATGATTAAAAGTTGTTGGGAGTTGGCAGACATATCTTTGGTCATTGTTGCAATTAATAGGAAGTAATAAGGAAAGAGAGGTTTTCACATATAGATATATTATCATTGACATCTTTTATGATTGGGGGCACTCTTTAAAATATGACATGCTAAAGGGTTGATGTTGGACAAGGAAGACAACGTAATGAGTTATGTCTTTCTTATATCTGAGATAAAGTATGTTGTCATGGATCCTCTAACTTGTTGAGCTTGCATTTCCCCCTCATGCTAGCCAAATTCTCAGCACCAAGTAGAAATATTACTTGTGCTTCCAAATACCCTTAAACCAGTTTTGCCATGAGAGTCCACCATATCTACCTATGGATTGAGTAAGATCCTTCAAGTAAGTTGTCATCGGTGCAAAGCAACAAAAATTGCTCTAAATATGTATGATTGATTGATGTGGGAGAAATAGGCTTTATATGATCTTGTGATGTGGAAGTCATAAAAGCGACGGACTGCATAATAAAGGTTCATATCACAAGGGGCAATATAAAGTGACGTTCTTTCGCATTGAGATTTTGTGCATCCAACTATAAAAGCGCATGGCAACCTCTGCTTCCCTCTGCGAAGGGCCTATCTTTTATTATTATCTTCTACCTTATGCAAGAGTCACGGTGATCTTCACCTTTCCTTTTTCATTTTATCCTTTGGCAAGCTCAGCATGTTGGAAAGAACATGATATATATATATATATCTAATTGGATGTAGGGGAGCATGAACCATTATTGTTGACATTACCCTTGAGGTAAAAGGTTGTGGGGCAAAACTATAAGCCCCTATCTTTCTCTGTGTCCGATTAAAACTCCGTAACCACAAGCATTGCGTGAGTGTTAGCAATTATGGAGGACTAAATGATAGTTGAGTATGTGGACTTGCTTTTTAGCTCTGACATAGACTCTTTCCGATGTTATGAGAAATTGCAATTGCTTCAATGACTGAGATTATAGTTTGTCGGAGCCCAATAAGGTTTATGATTTATACTTTTGCATTGTGAATAGATCATCACTTGAACATAAGTAATCATATGACAAAATCTATATATGTTGCTATTATGAGAATAATCATGATGCCTTCATGTCCGTATTTTATTTTTATCGACGCCTCTACCTCTAAACATGAGGACATATTAATTGTTATTGGCTTTTCGCTTGAGGACGAGCGAGGTCTAAGCTTGGAGGAGTTGATACGTCCATTTTGCATCATGCTTTTATAACGATATTTATTGCATTATGGACTGTTATTTCACTTTATGTCACAATACTTATGGCTATTCTCTCTTATTTTACAAGGTTTACATAAGGAGGGAGAATGCCGGCAGCTAGAATTCTGGGCTGGAAAAGGAGCAAATATTAGAGACCTATTCTGCGCAACTCCAAAATTCCTGAAACTCCACAGAACATCTTAAAATAAATAAGGAAAAATCCTCGCCAAAGATGAAGGCCACGGGTACTAGTGCAGAACCGGGCAATAGCACCGGTTCGTAAGGCCCTTTAGTGCCGGTTCCATAACCGGCACTAAAGTGTGGTCACTAAAGGCCCCCCCTTTAGTACCGGTTCAGCACGAACCGGTGCTAAAGGGCAACCACGTGGCACGAGCCAGCTCTGCGGGCCGGGAGCCCTTTAGTACCAGTTGGTAACACCAACCGGTACTAAAATGTTTGGTTTTTTTTTTGGTTTTATGATTTCTTTTTCATTTAATTTTGTGTTTTCCATTTTAATTCTTTTTTGTTTGCTGGTATCTTACGATACTACACATTGTACACGTTATGCATATATATATATATAAATAGAATTTATAGTAGAACCAATCATATATATATCATCAATGTCTCACAAACCACCATATTAATTCACACATACACACATGTATAGCTATATACAATTTCTCCTACATATGAATGTTGCCTTCGGAGCCAGTGGCATTAGCCTAATTGGTGCCTTCGGAGCACGATGACAATTGGAAGTGGTTCATGACCTGGTCTATGGGGGTGGTAGCGGGTAATAGTATTCTCCCTTCGGATTTATGACCTGGTCGAGCAAAAATCCCGCTATTTCCTCTTGAAGTGCTTCTACACGCTCCGTTTCTAGGAGCTTGTCCCGCACCTCTTTGAACTGTTAAGAAAGAGATCAATATGCATGTGTATTAGTTGTGTGACTAGATATCGATAATGGTGTAAAAATTGTGAATAGTGTTCAAACAAGCGTACCCGTTCCTGTCTTTGAGATCTGCTCCTTTCGGACGCCATCATGCGAATGTTCTCGCAAACGCAGAATGCACACAGATCAGTCCCATGTGCCTGCTTCAGGGCCTTTATTACGAGAATGGAATTTAATTTGATCAGATAATAATTAATCAAGCATGATAATTAAAGGGATGGCAGCTAGCTAGCTAGTACTACTTAATTACTTACCTTGGGTCGAAACCATTTCAGCTGTCGTTTCCATTCGCCTTCCGTGACGCTAATGAACCTTGCCCAAGCCCTGCCCGCCGACAAAGAAAATGAATAAAGGGGTTATTAAATAGTTCATATCATGAAATGACGAACTAAATAGGCCGAGATATATAGTTAATAATGATTGAAATTACCTGTTGACTATCCCAAACAAGATGTTATAGTCACTATTTGCTTTGAGTAGTGAGTCCAGTATTTGAACTGTTCCGGCGTCAACTTTAATGATACACAAGATCCAGTGAAATCTACATGCACACACGTTTGCATGTCTTAATTAAGCGGGCATATGTAAGCAAAAACATGTAGCTAGCTAGTAGGCAAAAACAGAGAATTTGAGTACAAGAAAGTGTGACTCACTGGAAGTTGTAAGGAAGTAGTATATCTTCATTGTATTTGAGGCGCTTCAAGAACTCTAGCATGCTGTCCTCTACCTGCTTTTCATAATGCTTGTTTATTTTCCATGTGTATTCATTAACGGTGTTTGGGTCAATGAACCCAATGCCATAGCGTCCACCTTTTCTCATTTCATACATCTTCATCCTGCATAATACCACAGAAAAGAATATAGTGAGGATAATTACAGGTAATGATTGATCAAAAGGATCACTACAGCTAGCTTGAGACTTAAATTACAGAAAGAAATCACTTACAGACAATAGCAACTGACGATAGATTTGTCGAGTGCGTCTTGATTGTATAACTGAAACAGTTCAGAATACTCAACGGTCACAGCATTCTCATGGTAGTAATGATCCTTCTTGACTTGCACCATGAGGGACTCTTGATCGGATCTCTTGGTAATGTCCATGTACCATTGATTCAATTCATACATTCTCGTTGGGAGCTTCTTGACCTCTTCTGGCTTGACCAAAGGTTGGCCCCGGGCATATTTCCGTTTTATTTCCTTCTCTGTAAGCACAGGCATGTCCTCGATCTCGAGGAGTTGTCCAACAGTGATGTTGAGAATTTCAGCCTGCATTATATGCTCCTGGGTTATTACCACATCGCCCACCTCGGGAACGTAAACTTTTTGCCCACTATAATATTGGGCACGCGTACTGTCACATGTTGTTCGCGGCACAACAAGCGGGGGGATCGATTGCGCCGCCTGTTCTCCCAGCTGGGCAACGGTTTTCCCGCATTTTTTGACAGCTGCTTGTTGTTTGCTCGAGCTCGAGCTCGCCTTCTTCTGTAGACGTTGTCGATGTAACTTCCTGATGTGGCGCTCATAGTCTGTGTCAACAGGCTTAGGAGCTGGTGGTTGAGCCATACGAATGAAGTGGTCAACTACTTCCACAGGCACTTTCTCCCTTGGCGGCGGTGGCGGTTTCGGTCCAAAATGGGCGTCGACTTCGGCCTGCACTATGGCATTGGTTTGCTCCTCGGTCCTGTCGTAAGCCTTCTCAGGAAGAGGAGTAGTGAGGTTTGGACCATATTTATACCGCTTGCCTCCGCTTGTACTTCCTGTACTATGACCTCGACTCATACCGCTATGCACCATAGCTGCGGGGTGTCTCTTCTGCGATTGCTAAGGCGGCGGAGACGGCTGACGGGGCTGAGTTGGACGAGGAGGAGTGGCCTGAAGCTGTGTCGGACTTGCAGTGGCCTGAGGTTGTGCCGGACTTGGAGGAGGAGTGGACGTCTGACGCGGTGTCGGACTTGGAGGAGGAGTGGCCTAACACTTTGCCGGACTTGGAGGAGGAGGAGTGGCCTCACGCGTTGGTGGACTTGGAGGAGCGGGAGTCTGCTGACTCGGTGGCGGACTTCGACGAGGAGTCGGGTGACGCGGTGTCTGTGGCCTTCGAAAGATGATGCAATCCTTTCTCCATAGGATGATACGATGTTTGGCATCTCTGAGTGTGTGCTCCTCGTCACCTCCAGGAATGTCAAGCTCTAGCCCCGAATATTGGTCCACCACCTCATCAACCACGACACAAGCATAGCCTGCTGGAATCGGGTTGCAATGGAAGGTTGCATCGGGGGAATTTGTATAAGCAACGCCGTCCGCCACCTTCAAGGATATGTTCTTAATTTTGAAGTGTAGCTCGCAGTTAGTGTTCTCCGCGATATCATCCATGGGGTATCTATCCAGCATTGCATCAAATGGGGCGGAACCCACGCTGCTTCTCGGCATGGATGGGGCGGTGGTATCCAATGCTGGATCATCCGCTAGCTGCTGCAGCTGCTGAGACCCCCTTTGCTGGCTAAGTGAGTCGATCTGCTCCTGCTGCCGCTGGAATTTGATTGCCAAGTCCGCGTGCGCTGATTCTAGGCCTTGAAGGCGTTCATAGTCGAGCTTCCTCTGCTCCTCCTCCATCTTCCTCTTCTTCTCCTTCGCAATCTTCTTTCTCACACGGGTTCTGTAGTCGGCGTTCCAGTCCGAAAACCCCTCATACCACGGAATAGCGCCCATGCCTCGTGTTCTTCCCGGGTGTTCAGGATTTCCCAGGGCACGCGTAAGCTCGTCGTTGTCTTTGTTGGGCTCGAACAACCCGGATCGAGCCTCTTCTATTGCAACAAGTAGCTTATCTTCGGCTCCGTCCAGACATGCCTTCTTGGAAACTTTGCCTGTCTTCGGGTCCAACTCCCCCCATGCGCATAGAACCAAGTCCTGCACCTGGGGGGCCAGCTCAATGTTTCTGGAGTGACACTTGCATCCAGCATCTCTTTCTCAGACTTATCCCACTTAGGCATTCCCACCGCATAGCCATCTGGCCCCAGCTTATGAAACTTATCCTTTTTTGCGGCATTGGCCTTGTTTATTCTTGATCGTTCCTTAGATAATTCTGAATCCTTGAATTTCACGAAATCGTCCCAATGAGCACTTTGATTCTCTAGTGTTCCCTCGAATACTGGAGTCTTCCTTCCTCCCTTGACGTACTTGTCCCATTCACGATTCTTGTGGTTCTTGAATGCAACCGCCATCTTCCTAAGAGCAGCGTCCATGACTTTCTGCACATCTGCTTCTATGAAATGATCTGGTAGGGTGAAATGTTCCATGAGAGTATCCCAAAGCAGACTTTTTTGTCTGTCATCTACAAAAGTAAGATCTGGACGTGGCTTTGCTGGCTCTCTCCATTGTTGAAGGGAGATCGGGAGTTGGTCCTTCAGAAGAACTGCGCACTGACGAACGAACTTGTCCGCAATCTTCTTAGGCGCTAATGGTTCGCCATTAGGTTTGATTGCCTCGATATTATACTTTACGCCCTCCTTCAACTTTTTGTTCGGGACTCGTTTCGTCCTGTTGCCTGAAGATTTGCTCGATCCGGATGGCTGAAAGAAGAAAGATCGATTCGTTAATATATCTTCAACTCATTTAAAACATGTGATGATCACCAGATGCCTGCTTATATAAATATATATACCTCTCCGGTGTTGCCATAATCATAGTTCATGACTTCATCAATTCGGTCGTCGCGATCGAATATCATATCACCCTCTCCGGTGTTGTTTAGAAATTCGGAGCCGTCATAATCTTCTTCATTCTGATCATCATCTGGCCCGCGTATTATATCGAACATGGTCTGTTCTCCCTCTCTGTTGGTATTGTCCGCCATAGCTTTTATTTAACTATGCCAAAAGAAATATAAAACAATTTAGTATTCAAATTACATCGTCTCGAATAATAGATATAATCTCGAATAAATCGTCTCGAATAATAGATATAATCTCGAATACATCGTCTCGAATAATAGATATAATCTCGAATACATCGTCTCGAATAATAGATATAATCTCGAATACATCGTCTCGAATAATATATAATCTCGAATACATCGTCTTGAATATTATATATCGAGTACATCACTGGCTAGGTAGCTAATAAAGATCGAATACTACAGAAGAATCTAGGACACTCGCGGTTCCTGCGGCGCGGGCGGTGGACACCCAAAGAGAAGGAACCTATAACACCCTCGATGCGACTATATCTCCCACGTGTCGAGGCACGACTTAGAGGCATAATCGCATTGAAGGCATATGTCGCAAGTTAGGCAATCTTCACAACAATCCATGTAATATAGATAATAAAAGGGGAGATAACATAGTTGGCTTACACTCGCCATGTCAATCAAGTACATAAATAACAATACATCATCCAAACACTCATGGCCCGACTACGGCACCAAAATAAAAGATAACCCAACATGCGACGCGGTCCCGATCACCCCCAACTGGGCACCACTACTGATCATCAGGAAAGGAAACATAGTAACGTTGAGAGTCCTCGTCGAACTCCCACTTGAGCTCAAGCGTGTCTCCTGGAGCGGAATCATCAGGCCCTGCATCTAGTGTAATAGTAATCTGTGAGCCACAGGGACTTAGCAATCTCGCACCCTCGCGATCAAGACTATTTAAGCTTATAGGTAAGGCAAGGTAAATATGTGGAGCTGCAGCAAGTGACTAGCAAAAATGGTGGCTATCCTGTTCGCAAAAGAGAGCGAGAAGAGGAAACAAAGTGCGAGCGAGAAACTAGAGAGCAACCTGCGCAAGCATTACTCCAACACCGTGTCCACTTCCCGGACTCCGCCGAGAAGAGGCCATCACGGCAACACACTCAGTTGATTCATTTTAATTAAATTAAAGTTCAAGTTATCTACAACCGGACATTAACAAATTCCCATCTGCCCATAACCGCGGGCACGGCTTTCGAAAGTTCAAATCCCTGCAGGGGAGTCCCAACTTAGCCCATGACAAGCTCTCACGGTCAACGAAGGAATATACCTCCTCCCGAGACGTTCCGATCAGACTCGGTACCTCGGTTCTTCAAGACACTTCGACAAGTTAAAACAAGACCAGCAACACCGCCTGAATGTGCCGACAAATCCCGATAGGAGCTGCACATATCTCGTTCTTAGGGCACACTCAGATAGGTCAAGCTACGAGTAAAACCAACCCTCGAGTTTCCCCGAGGTGGCCCCGCAGGCTGCCTGGTTCGGACCAACACTCAGAGGAGCACTGGCCCGGGGGGATTTAAAATAAGATGACCCTCGGGCTCCGGAAACCCAAGGGAAAAGAGGCTAGGTGGAAAATGGTAAAACCAAGGTTGGGCATTGCTGAAAAAGCTTTAATCAAGGCGAACTATCAAGGGGTTCCCATTATAACCCAACCGCGTAAGGAACGCAAAATCCGGGAACATAACACCGATATGACGGAAACTAGGGCGGCAAGAGTGGAACAAAACACTAGGCGAGAGGCCGAGCCTTCCACCCTTTACCAAGTATATAGATGCATTAAGATAACATGGCAATATAATGATATCCCAACAAGTAAATAAATGTTCCAACAAGGAACGGACTCCAATCTTCACCTGCAACTAGCAACGCTATAAGAGGGGCCGAGCAAAGCGGTAACATAGCTAATCAACGGTTTGCTAGGACATGGTGGGTTAGAGGTTTGACATGGCAATTTGGGAGGCTTGAAAGAAAGTGATAGGCATCGTAGCATTGGCATAGCAAAAGAGCGAGCAAACTAGCATAGCAAAGATAGTAGTGATTTCGAGGGTATGATCATCTTGCCTGCACAGTTGTCAGAGTTGACTGGATCCTCGAAAGCAAACTCAACGGGCTCCTTGTTAGTGAACTCGTCTCCCGGATCTACCCAAACAAGACAAACAAGCAAACGGAACACAATCAATCGCGTGCAAGGGTCAAACAATATGATGCAAAGATGGTATGCTATGCGGGATGCGATGCGGGATGCATATGCAAGATTTGACAAGGAATGAATGAACCTGGCCTCAACTTGGGAATCCAAGTGTGCCACTGGAAAGATGAGATGAAATCGCTTGAAAACGATATAAAGAACGCCGGAATCGGAGTTACGGTTTGGAAATGGCAAGCGATTCAAATATGACCCCGGTCTGTGATTTGCAGCAAGTAGCCATCTAAATGCAATGAGATGAACAAGCTACAGTACCCAAACATGACAACAAAATACATGGAAGGGATGCATTCAAGATGCTTAACAAAAGTCTAGCACTGATCTACGGCCAATACATCCATTAACAGGTTCAAACAAGCATGGCAAAAATGCATATGGCAAACAGATCTCGGACTTAGTGAAATTAACACTTGTCTAGAATTTCAGATCAGGTAGCACTCTTCGGAGCAACAAAACTACATGCTACAGGACCTGAACATGGCAAAGTAAAGCATGGCATGGAGATACTCAAAGAGCTTAACAAAAGTCCCTTAGTGACCTTGAGCCAAAAGGGATCAGAAAATACAATTGCAAGCATGTGAACATAGCAAAAGCATAATCAGTTTTCAGACTTGGTGAAAACTGGCACATGCTGAAACAGATATCAAGTAGACATGTTTACGAGCTCGATGCACTCACTACGGAGCAAGTCATGATAATCTAAGCATACACCCATCAAGAATACACAAAATACAAGCTAGACATGGCAAGAACAATAACATAGCGTGCATGGATCAACTACAACATCATCGGCAAAATCACTAACAAGCAGACAATCTGCCCAGATTCATGAAGTAGCAAAAGTAGAGCTCGATTGACTCAAGCTAGGTTGCTCCATAATTGCAAACAAAGACATGGATGTATAGAGCACTAAAAGATTAACAAAACATCCTTACTGATCATCCTCAAAAGAGGCACGGATCACTAGGAAACAACATGAACATATGACCATATGAGATAAACAGCTCAAGGACTTAGTGGAAATGCTAAGTCCCTGAAATCAGAATTACCAAGTGCCTCACTTTGCAAGCTCGTGCTAGTCACCACACACATCACAAAAATACATGGGTTGCACCTCTGGAAAGATGACAAAACCCTTAACAAAACTTATGCAGAGCTCATGGGCATAACATGCACACAATAATGATGGCAAAAAAGACAAATATCTAAATGGAGTAGCAGATCTGACAATTATCCCAAGTAGCCCTCTTCTAACAGCATTTCGGGCATCAAGATGAACTCAAATGAAAATGATGCAATGGAATGAAATGATGTACTCTCTGAGATGGACATTTTGATATGCTATATGCCAAAAACGGAGTTACGGATGCGGAGATACGACACGATGAACAGGAGCATATGGATTTGGGATTTTTGGGACTTAGAAGAAAAAACACCTCCCAGATCTAGGGTTTGCACGTGCCCCGAGGTTCGCCGGGGTCTTGCCGGCGTCGATGGCCGTGCGGCGGCCGGAGTAGAGGGAGGAAGAGGAGGCCGAGGGGAGGAGAGGCCGGGGCGGCGCCGGTGGTGGTGGGCGGCGCGGGACCGGAGCGGTGGCCGGGCGGGGGCGGCCACGGCGATGGTGGCGGCGGCTGGAGTGGCGGAGCCGCGGCGGAGGCGGCGGAGCGCGGCGCCGGCTCGGGAGGAGAAGCAGAGCGGGCGCTGGCGGCGGCGGTGATGTGGGGCTCGCCCGGCCACGTGGCGAGCGCGGGTTGGCGGCGGCGGAAGCGTCTGGCCGGTGCGGAGACGATTTTTTTAGGGTTTTGGACGAGGGGGATCCGGATTTTTCGAGGAGGACCTATTTATAGGCATAGAGGGAGCTAGGAGAGTCCAAATGAGGTGCGGTTTTCGGCCACGCGATCGTGATCGAATGATCTAGATGATGGAGAAGGCTTAGGTGGGTTTTGGGCCAAATTGGAGGGGTGTTGGGCTGCAACACACACGAGGCCTTTTCGGTCCCTCGGTTAACCGTTGGAGTATCAAACGAAGTCCAAATGATACGAAACTTGACAGGCGGTCTACCGGTAGTAAACCAAGGCTGCTTGGCAAGTCTCGGTCCAATCCGGAAATGTTTAATTCCCACACACGAAAGAAAGGTAGAAATGACCACCGGAGGGGAACGAAGCACTGGAATGCAAAACGGACAACGGGGAAAATGCTCGAATGCATGAGAAGAACACGTATGCAAATGCAATGCACATGATGACATGATATGAGATGCATGACAACGACCACAACACACGGAGACAAAGACCCGAACCCGAGAAAATAAAATAACTTAACGCCGGAAACGGCAAGAGTTGGAGTACAAATTGGGAAAGTCATATCCGGGGTGTTACAGAACCCTCACAGGATCATAGCTGAAGTGAGATCCCTGAAGAAATTGCCAGGTATTGGAGAACCTACCGCCCTCTAACGCAACCATGTAGCGATGGACGTGCTCGTCCTTCTCCCTGACACGGCGACGTACCACCTCCGGCGGGGCCGGCTCCCTCTGCACCGAAACTGGCCCACGCGAACGCCACCAAATGAGATCAGGGTCGACGATGGGACCCGGGGCCAGGTTCCTCATCAAGCGGCGCGCCCCTCCAGGCAGCACCTCCCAGTGCCAGCCCCGCGGAGCCCAGTCCCGGACATGGGTCAGTCGGACGTCGTCGCGGACGGGTCGACGGTGAGGATGCGGGCCGGGCATCGTCGAGAACAAATACTAGCTATATGCCCGCAAAAAGTAACATTTTTAATGATTGGATTTTGATAACTAAAATTTCTAACATTTCTATATAACTAACATTTCTAATATTTCTAGAACTAAAAAAAGAAAAATTTCTAACTTTTTTATAACTATTTCTATAACTAAAAAACAGAAAATTTTCTAACAATTCTAACTTTTTTATAACTATTTCTATAACTAAAAAACAGAAAAATTTCTAACAATTCTAACATTTCTAACAATTCTAACATTTCTAACTATTTCTAAAAAACAGAAAAATTTCTAACAATTTCTAAAAAACAGAAAAATTTCTAACAATTCTAACTTTTTTATAACTATTTCTATAACTAAAAAATAGAAAAAATTCTAACATTTCTAACATTTCTAACTATTCTAACTATTCTAACATTTCTAACTATTCTAAAAATTCTAACATTTCTAACTATTTCTAAAAAACAGAAAAATTTCTAACAATTTCTAAAAAACAGAAAAATTTCTAACTATTTGTATAACTAAAAAACAAAAAATGTATGTGTGTGTGTGCGCTCACCGGCGAGGCGAGAGGCGACGGGGGGCGGCGACGGGGACGGCGACGGGCGCGGCAACGACGAGGACAGGGACGGGGCGGCGATGACGGGGACGGGGACGTACGGGCCGGGGCGGCGACGACGACGGGGACGTACGGGGCGGCGACGACGGGGACGGGGACGACGCGGGACGGGGCGGCGGTGACGACGGGAACGACGGGGACGGGGATGACGGGGCGGCGACGGGGGCGGCGACGAGGGATGGAGATGTACGGGGGGCGCGGTGGGCGACGGTGCAGAGGAGAAGAAGCAGATGAGAAACTGAAATTTTCGTAAGTGTTGTTTATATAGGAGGGGCCTTTAGTACCGGTTGGAGCCACCAACCGGTACTAAAGGCCTGTTTTGGCCAGGCCAAGCGGTGGGAAGCGACCCCCTTTAGTACCGGGTGGTGGCTCCAACCGGTACTAAAGCCCCCCCCCCTTTAGTACCGGTTGGTGCCACGACCCGGTACTAAAGGGGGTGCGCTGGCGCGGGTGCGGTGCGGCAAGTTTAGTCCCACCTCGCTAGCCGAGGGGCGACCGCACTGGTTTATAAACCCCCGTGCGGTAGCTCTCTCGAGCTCCTCTTCAAAGCAGGCCTACTGGGCCTACATGTACTGTGCTGCCCTGTTGGCCTACTGGGCCTTTGCGGGCCTGCATCCTGGCCCAACAACAGGTTGGGTTTCTAGTCGTATGCCGGCCGCTTTGGCCTAGTAGGCAGGCTTTTTTTATTTTTTTGCTTTATTTATTTTTGAGTTGTTTTTTTGTGTATTTAGAGTTTCTTTGTGAATATTTTTGCTTTAGGTACAAAAAATTACAAACTTTCTGTTAGTGCCCGTAGTTTTCAAATTTGAATAGTTTAAATTTTGAATTATTTGAAATTAGTGTGAATCACTAGTTTGTGAATAACTTAACTTTAAAAATCAGTAAAGGCATGAAAGAATTTGTTTGCACATAAAATTTCTTCGCGTTTCAAATGCCAAAACACATAATTAACTACCCTAACTATTACAGAGATTCCCTTCTGGGTGTGAAACACAGAAGAAAGTGATGATAGTGAAGCCGATCACATCCCAGATCTTTGGGTGTGAAACTTTTTCTTCGCGTGTGTCCCTTTGCGCCGTAACCATGGAAAATCTTCATCATTTAACGGGATGCTCGGGTCAATATTCACTGTGAATGGAGCAATTTCATCAAACTTTTCATAATCTTCTGACTCGTCTGTCTTGTGATCCACTCCCACGATGTTTCTCTTCCCAGAAAGAACTATGTGCCGCTTTGGCTCATCGTACGATGCATTCGCTTCCTTATCTTTTCTTTTTCTTGGCTTGGTGTAGGATCGAAAGTATGTCTAGAGGGGGGGGGTGATTAGACTACTTGACCAAATAAAAACTTAACCTTTTCCCAATCTTAGTTCTTGGCAGATTTTAGCTATTTTAGGACAAGTCAAGCAATCATCACACAATTCAAGCAAGCATGCAAAGAGTATATTGGCAGCGGAAAGTAAAGCATGCAACTTGCAAGAATGTAAAGGGAAGGGTTTGGAGAATTCAAACGCAATTGGAGACATGGATGTTTTTCCCGTGGTCCGGATAGGTGGTGCTATCCTACATCCACGTTGATGGAGACTTCAACCCACAAAGGGTAACGGTTGCGAGAGTCCACGGAGGGCTCCACCCACAAAGGGTAACGGTTGCGCGAGTCCACACAGGGCTCCACCCACGAAGGGTCCATGAAGAAGTAACCACCCACAAAGGGTCCACGAAGAAGCAACCTTGTCTATCCCACCATGGCCATCGCCCACACAGGACTTGCCTCACTAGCGGTAGATCTTCACGAAGTAGGCGATCTCCTTGCCCTTACAAACTCCTTGGTTCAACTCCACAATCTTGTCGGAGGCTCCCAAGTGACACCTAGCCAATCTAGGAGACACCACTCTCCAAGAAGTAACAAATGGTGTGTAGGTAATGAACTCCTTGCTCTTGTGCTTCAAATGATAGTCTCCCCAACACTCAACTCTCTCTCATCGGATTTGGATTTTGTGGAAAGAAGATTTGAGTGGAAAGCAACTTGGAAAGGCTAGAGATCAAGATTCATATGGTAGGAATGGAATATCTTGGTCTCAACACATGAGTAGGTGGTTCTCTCTCAGAACATATGAGTTGGAATGGTGTATGTGTTCTGATTGCTCTCTCTCTTCGAATGAAGAGGAGGTGGAGGGGTATATATAGCCTCCACACAAAATCCAACCATTACACACAGTTTTCCAATCTTGGTGGGACCGAATCAACAAACTCGGTCGGACCGAAAATGTAAACCTAGTGACCGTTAGAGATTTTCGGTGGGACTGGCATGCAACTCGGTAGGACCGATATGGTTAGGGTTTGGGCATAACGTAATCTCGGTGAGACCGATTACACAAACTCGGTGAGACCGAATTTGGTAATTAGCTAACCAGAGAGTTAGTTAGGCAAACTCGGTGGGACCGATTTGCTCTTTCGGTGAGACCGAAAAGTTACAAAGGGGAAACACTGAATTTACAATGCAATCTCGGTGGGACCGATTTGCTCTTTCGGTGAGACCGAAAAGTTACGAAAGGAAAACAGAGAGTTTGCAATCCCATCTCGGTGAGACCGAGATCCCTATCGGTAGAACCGAATTGCTAGGGTTTGGCAGTGGCTTATGACAAGTGAAACTCGGTGGCGCCGGATAGGAAGAATCGGTAGGACCGAGTTTGGCTTAGGGTTTAGGTCATATGTGGATATGGGAAAGTAGTTGAGGGTTTTGGAGCATATCACTAAGCACATGAAGCAAGAGGCTCATTAAGCAACACCTCATCCCTCCTTGATAGTATTGGCTTTTCCTAAAGACTCAATGTGATCTTGGATCACTAAAATATAAAATGAAGAGTCTTGAGCTTTTGAGCTTGAGCCAATCCTTTGTCCTTAGCATTTTGAGGGTTCCACTTTCACATCCATGCCATGCCAATCATTGAGCTTTCCTGAAATAATCATCTTGGAATAGCATTAGCTCAATGAGCTATATGTTGTTATGAATTACCAAAACCACCTAGGGATAGTTGCACTTTCACTTGGTAGACATGTCCTTCACATAGAAAACCTGTGCCACATCATTGGCTAGGACGAATGGTTCGTCTGCATACGCAAGATTGTTGAGATCCACTGTTGTCATTCCGTACTGCGGGTCTTCCGTTACCCCGCCTCGTGTCATATTGACCCATTTGCACCAAAACAAAGGGACCTTCAAACCACGTCGATAGTCAAGTTCCCATATGTCCTGTATATAATCATAATATGTTTCCTTTCCCGTCTTGGTTTCTGCATCAAAGCGGACACCACTGTTTTGGTTGGTGCTCTTCTTATCTTGGGCGATCGTGTAAAATGTATTACCATTTATCTCGTACCCTTTGAAAGTCATTATATTCGAAGATGGTAACTGGGACAGCAAGTACAGGTCATCTTCAATAGAGCTGTCATGCATGGTACGTGTCTGCAACCAGCTGGCGAAACTCCTGGTTTGTTCACGTGTAATCCAGTCATCAGATCGCTCCGGGTGTTTGGAGCATAGCAAATTCTTGTGTTCATCCATATACGGAGCCACCAAGGCGGAATTCTGTAGAACTGTGTAGTGTGCTTCAGTGAGAGAATGTCCGTCCATACATATTATTTGTTCCCCTCCTAGCGTGCCTTTTCCATGCAGTCTGCCCTTATGCTGCGATTCAGGAACACCAATCGGCTTAAGGTCAGGAATAAAGTCAATACAAAACTCAATGACCTCCTCATTTTGATGGCCTTGGAGATGCTTCCTTCTGGCCTAGCACGGTTATGAACATATTTCTTTAAGACTCCCATGAACCTCTCAAAGGGGAACATATTGTGTAGAAATACAGGACCCAAAACGTTAATCTCTTCGCATAGGTGAACTAGGACGTGCGTCATGATGTTGAAGAAGGATGGTGGGAACACCAACTCGAAACTGACAAGACATTGCACCAAATCATTCTCTAACCTTGGTATGATTTCTGGATCGATTACCTTCTAAGAGATTGCATTGAGAAATGCACATAGCTTCACAATGGCTAATCGAACGTTTTCCGGTAGAAGCCCCCTCAATGCAACCGGAAGCAGTTGCGTCATAATCACGTGGCAGTCATGAGACTTTAGGTTCTGGAATTTTTTCTCTGCCATGTTTATTATTCCCTTTATATTCGATGAGAAACCAGACGGTACCTTAATACTGAGCAGGCATTCAAAGAAGATTTTCTTCTCTTCTTTGGTAAGAGCGTAGCTTGCATGACCCTGATGTATGCCGTCTTTTCCGTGCATACGTTGCTGGTCCTCTCGTGCCTCAGGTGTATCTTTTGTCTTCCCATACACGCCCAAGAAGCCAAGCAGGGTCACACAAAGATTCTTCGTCACGTGCATCACGTCGATTGCGAAGCGGACCTCTAGGTCTTTCCAATAGGGCAGGTCCCAAAATATAGATTTCTTCTTCCACATGGGTGCGCATCCGTCAGCGTCATTCGGAACAGGTTGTCCACCAGGACCCTTTCCAAAGACCACCTTCAAATCCTTGACCATATCATGTACATCAGCACCAGTACAGTGGCGAGGCTTCGTCCGGTGATCCGCCTCACCTTTGAAATGCTTGCCTTTCTTTCTTACGGGATGCCTGCTCGGAAGAAATCGACGATGTCCCAGGTACACATTCTTCTTACAATTAGCCAAGTATATACTATCGGTATCGTCCAAACAGTGCGTGCATGTGCGGTATCCCTTGTTTGTCTGTCCTGAAAGGTTACTGGGAGCAGGCCAATCATTGATGGTCACGAACAGAAACACCTTTAGGTCAAATTCTTCCCCCATGTGCTCATCCCACGCACGTACACCTGTTCCATTCCACAGTTGTAAGAGTTCTTCAACTAATGGCCTTAGATACACATCAATGTCGTTGCCGGGTTGCTTAGGGCCTTGGATGAGCACTGGCATCATAATGAACTTCCGCTTCATGCACAACCAAGGAGGAAGGTTATACAAACATAGAGTCACAGGCCAGGTGCTATGGTTGCTGCTCTGCTCCCCAAAAGGATTAATGCCATCTGCGCTTAGACCAAACCATACGCTCCTTGCGTCATCTGCAAACTCCTTCCCGTACTTTCTTTCGATTTTTCTCCACTGCGACCCGTCAGCGGGTACTCTCAACGGTCTTCTCTGTGCCATCGCATCGCCTTGGCATGCTCTTTGTTTTGGAACAAACGTTTCAACCGTGGTATTATAGGAGCATACCACATCACCTTGGCAGGAATCTTCTTCCTGGGGCGCTCGCCCTCGACATCACCAGGGTCATCGCGGCTGATCTTATAGCTCAATGCACCACATACCGGGCATGCGTTCAAATCCTTATACTCACCGCGGTAGAGGATGCAATCATTAGGGCATGCATGTATCTTCTGCACCTCTAACCCTAGAGGGCAGACAGCCTTCTTTGCTTCGTACGTACTCTCGGGCAATTCGTTGTCCTTTGGAAGCATATCCTTTATCATTACCAGCAACTTTCCAAATCCCTTGTCAGATACACCATTCTCTGCCTTCCATTGCAGAAATTCCAGTGTGGTGCCCAACTTTTTCTTGTCACCTACGCAATTCGGGTACAACCATTTTTTGTGATCCTCTAACATGCGTTGTAACTTCTTCTTCTCCAAATCACTTGCACAGTTTCTCTTTGCATCGGCAATGGCCCGACCTAGATCATCAACGGGCTCATCTGATGCCTCTTCTTCAGCTTCTTCCCGCATTGCCGGCTCAGCTTCTTCCCGCATTACCGGCTTAGCTTCTTCCCCCATTGTTGTATCATCGTATTCAGGGAACCCATGGCCAGGATAGCTGTCGTCGTCCTCTTCTTCTTCATTGTCTTCCATCATAACCCCTCTTTCTCCGTGCTTGGTCCAAACATTATAGTGGGGCATGAAACCGGACTTAAACAGGTGGACGTGAATGGTTCTTGACGTAGAGTAATTGTGACCATTCTTACAGCGAGCACATGGACAAGGCATAAAACCATCCGCCCGCTTGTTTGCCTCAGCCGCAAGTAGAAAAGTATGCACGCCCTCAATGAACTGGGGAGAGCATCGGTCATCGTACATCCATTGTCGGCTCATCTTCATTACACAACACCGAATAGACCAAATTAATACAAGTTCATACATAAAGTTCATACAACACTTAAATGCAACAAACAAATAACTCTCTAGCTAAAGCATTTAAATGCAACAATAAATACGATCAAGATAGCAACTAAGGTAACAATGGATCCAACAGCATAATGATACCAAGCCTCACTATCGCTGGCATATTTTCTAATCTTTCTAATCTTCAAGCACATTTTCTCCATCTTGATCTTGTGATCATCGACGACATCGGCAACATGCAACTCCAATTCCATCTTCTCCCCCTCAATTCTTTTCAATTTTTCTTTCAAGTACTCGTTTTCTCTTTCAACTAAATTTAACCTCTCGACAATAGGGTCGGTTGGAATTTCCGGTTCACATACCTCCTAGAAAAAATTTCTATGTCAACTTGATGGGCATAATTTTTCATAAACACGAAATGCAACTAGTTTTAAAAGAGAATATATATACCACATCCGAATCATAACAAGGACGAGGGCCGACGGGGACGGATATCAAAACCATGGCACTATATGTATAACAAACAACGTATGGGTAAGATAATTATACGAGTAACTATATATCCAAATCACACAAACATCAATTTTTATATAAAATTTCATGAACAAGAGGCTCACCACAAGGTGGTGCCGGCGACGGGACGGTGCGGGCGATCGACGGTGGTTACGACGGAGATTTAGAAGGCACTAAGTAAACCACACCTACATATGCAAACTAAGTGTTATTTTTGACCTCAAATTGCATATAAATCAAATACTAGCACATATATATATCCTCCAAAATTACTAAACTCACAAATTAATCACTATATAAAGCATTGCAAGAGCTAATCTAGCAATGAGAGATGAAAGGACAAAGTTGCTAACCTTTGTGATCATTTGAATGGATGGGGGCCTTCAAATCTTGACAAATTTTGGGCAAAATGTGTGATGAGCTCAAGAGGAAGAGGGGAAGAACAGAGAGGAGAGGGGAAAGGGGTAGAACAGAGCGAGCTCGGGTGGACGAAGGGTTTATGTAGGACGACCTTTAGTACTGGTTCGTGCCAAGAACCGGTACTAAGGGGCTGGAGGGTCCCCAGTCTGACAACATCCTGCCACCACTCTCATTAGTACCGGTTCGTGGCACGAACCAGTGCTAAAGGTTCGCCACGAACCGGTACTAATGAAAGCGGCCCGGCTAGCCGTTGGAACCGGCACTAATGTACTAATGTATACATTAGTGCCAGCTCAAATACAAACCGGCACTAATGTGCTTCATGTTTGACCCTTTTTCTACTAGTGGGGGCCCACACCCCGCTCATGAGGGTGGGGGGCGCCCCCCCTAGGGCGCGCCCCTACCTCGTGGGCCCCCCTGGTGGCTCTCCGATGTCCATCTTCTGCTATCTGAAGTCTTTCGATGAGAAAAAATCAGAGGGAACTTTTCGGGACGAGACGGAACCTTGGCGGAACCAATCTAGAGCTCCGGCAGAGCTGTTCTGCCGGGGATACTTCCCTCCGGGAGGGGGAAATCATCACCATCGTCATCACCAACGCTCCTCTCATCGGGAGAGGGCAATCTCCATCAACATCTTCACCAGCACCATCTCATCTCCAAACCCTAGTTCATCTCTTGTATCAAATTCTTGTCTCAAAGTCCGGGATTGGTGCTAGTAGGTTGCTAGTAGTGTTTATTACTCCTTGTAGTTGATGCTAATTGGTTTATTTGGTGGAAGATCATATGTTCAGATCCTATATGCATATTATTACCCCTCTGATTATGAACATGAATATGCTTTGTGAGTAATTATGTTTGTTCCTGAGGACAAGGGAGAAGTCTTGCTATTAGTAGTCATGTGAATTTGGTATTCGTTTGATATTTCGATAAGATGTATGTTGTCTAGCCTCTAGTGGTGTTATGTGAACGTCGACTACATAACACTTCACCATTATTTGGGCCTAGAGGAAGGCATTGGGAAGTAATAAGTAGATGATGGGTTGCTAGAGTGACAGAAGCTTAAACCCTAGTTTATGCGTTGCTTCGTAACGGGCTGATTTGGATCCATATGTTTCATACTATGGTTAGGTTTTCCTTAATACTTTTGTTGTAGTTGCGGATGCTTGCAATAGAGGTTAATCATAAGTGGGATGCTTGTTCAAGTAAGAACAGCACCCAAGCACCGGTCCACCCACATATCAAATTATCAAAGTATCAAACGCGAATCATATGAACGTGATGAAAACTAGCTTGACGATATTCCCACGTGTCCTCGGGAGCGCTTTTCCTATTATAACAGTTTGTTCCGGCTTGTCCTTTGCTACAAAAAGTATTGGGCCACCTTGCTGCACTTTATTTACTTTTGTTACTTGTTGCTCGTTACAATTTATCTTATCACAAAACTATCTATTACCACTTATTTCAGTACTTGCAGAGAATACCTTGCTGAAAACCGCTTATCATTTCCTTCTGCTCCTCGTTGGGTTCGACACTCTTACTTATCGAAAGGACTACGATAGATCCCCTATACTTGTGGGTCATCACCTTTCCCAGTGACAGTAGGGGCAGCAAGGCACGTATTGTATTGTTGCCATCAAGGATAACAAGATGGGGTTTTTATCATATTGCATGAATTTATCCCTCTACATCATGTCATCTTGCTTAAAGCGTTACTCTGTTCTCTTGAAGTTAATACTCTAGATGCATGCTGGATAGCGGTGGATGTGTGGAGTAATAGTAGTAGATGCAGGCAGGAGTCGGTCTACTTGTCTCGGACGTGATGCCTATATACATGACCATACCTAGATATTCTCATAACTATGCTCAATTCTGTCAATTGCTCAACAGTAATTTGTTCACCCACTGTAAAATACTTATGCTCTTGAGAGAAGCCACTAGTGAAACCTATGGCCCCCAGGTCTATCTTCCATCATATTAATCTTCCAACACTTAGTTATTTTCATTGCCTTTTATTTTTACTTTGCATCCTTATCATAAAAATACCAAAAAACATTATCTTATCATATCTATAAGGTCTCACTCTCGTAAGTGACCGTGTAGGGATTGACAACCCCTTATCGCGTTGGTTGCGAGGATTTATTTGTTTTGTGTAGGTGCAAGGGACTCACGCGTAGCCTCCTACTCGATTGATACCTTGGTTCTCAAAAACTGAGGGAAATACTTAAGCTACTTTGCTGCATCACCCTTTCCTCTTCAAGGGAAAACCAACGCAGTGCTCAAGAGGTAGCAATTCACAATAAACAGAGTAACACAATAAGAAAGATGACATAATGTAGACATGAAGATCAATCAATATGACCAAACCCCGTTGTTTTATACTTAGTGGCAACAATACAATATGTGCCTTTGTCCCCATTATCACTGGACAAGATCACCACAAGATTGAAGCCACTACTATGCACTACTCACTCTGAAGATCTACTCATTTATCTTGGCCAAAGAAAACTCATAGATCGGAAAGCATACATAGCTATAAAAATTACACAAAGAAGAGACTTCGAGATAATCAATATAAATCATTGAACAATATAATTATAAATCCATAATTCATCGAAACCCAACAAACATGACACACAAATTACATCGAATAGATCTTAGAGGAGACCGTCGTATTGAAGGTCAAGAGAGAGAGGGAGAGACATCTAGCTACTACAATGGACCATAGGTCCTGAAAGAACTCCTCATACATCATCACAGAGGCAACAAAGTTGATGAAGATGGCCTCCCCAATGATTCACCTTCCGGCAGAGTGCCAAAACAGGGCTCCAAATGGGATCACGTGGGAAAAGAGGCTTGCGTCAGCGATTTTTTTTTCGGGTTTCACTCCGAGGGTTTCAGAATATGTGGGTATTTATAGGGCAAGAATTAGGGCAAACAGAGCTACGAGGGGCCCACAAGCCAAGGCGGCGCGCCAATCCTCCAGGGTGAGTCTGCTGCCTTGTGGGCCCCTCGCGAGTCTTTCGGCTGTAGGTATCGATTTTTTGAAAACCAAAAACATGCAAAAAACAAGAACTCGCACTAGGCACTAAATTAATAGGTTAGTCCACAAAAATAATTTAAAATGACATAGAAAACATACAAAAGTGATAATCTAGTACTCCCTCCGTTCCTTTACATAAGGTGTATTTTTTTTAAAGTCAAACGAGTGCATGTTTGACCAAGTTTTTAGAAAGATATATGAATATCCACAATGCCAAATCTATATCATTTGGTTCATCATGAAAAGTAGTTTCATATTTTATCTATTACGTATTGCAGATGTTGTTATTTATTCTATAATATTGGCCAAACATCCAAATGGTTAAATTGCATGAAAATTGATACACCTTACATTCTAGAATGGAGGGAGTAGCATTTAACAATCAAAAATTATAGATACGTTTGAGACATATCATGACGCAATGCTCTAAAATGAAGGAGTGGAAGTGCTTCTCGTCGAGGAAGAGGAGCGGCCTCTTATAAGTGAAGTGAGTTGCAACACACCCGTCGCTAGTAGGGAAGAGAAATAGGAGCCCACTAGGGAGAGGAAAAGAAACAACCTGCGCAACTATTCAGATTATGTCTCCCACGCAAGAGGCAAAACATTTCAACTTCTTTTGTAGCGTGACAAAAATTAAGGCAGGGCTCACACGTTGCACAGGTCCTAGTGCGACTCGGCCATGAAACATGAAACACATGCGATGTGTCACGTGGCATGGCAAGACACACGACGAAGGAGGAATGTGCATCAAGCTTTTGGTGGGATGTGAAACAACTCTCCTTATAAGTTCGTCTCACACATCCTCCACTAGCGGGTGGGACTAAACTTTCCATATCACATTGTCATGCATGAATGGACCACATGGCCCTGTGAGATTAACTAAGAGTTATTGGCAATATTTTGAAATACTAAATGGGCCAGGCCCAATAATTCCAACAAGAACTCCCAGTGAATTGTGTTGTCGATAAGAGTTTCTAACTGGTGCCCAATTCGAGTAACTCGTGCTCATGCACAAGTGTATGGGCCTGCCCACCTGGTTTTTTTAAATGGTTAAATGGTGGGCCTGTGACCGTTGACTACTGAGCTGTCCAGCAACGACCGTTTACCATTGTGAGTTGAAAGTTGACTTTTCAAAAAAAGGAAAAACTTCGTGATTTGAAAAAGTTGAAGACTTGGAAAAGTTCGTGATTTGGAAAAGGCTTCACAAAAATGGAAAAAAGTCCAAGAATTTGAAAAAAGTTCACAAATTTTTTTAACTGGTTCATAATTTGAAAACGTTCATCTAATTTGAGAAAAAATTAACGGGTTTGAAATGGAAAGTTCACAAAACATTGTGAAAACTCTATAAATTTGAAAAAAGCTCACGAAATTGGTAAAGTTCACACATTTGATAAAAATGTAAAAAAAGAAAAAGGAAAGGAAACAAAATGAAAAAACAGGTAAGAAAATCCTACAAGGACCAGCCCATTTAGATGCCAATGTTGTGTAGGGGGTGTGCGTCGGTTAGTAAAATGCACTCTAAATGATGCTTAAGGTGCCAAATAGGAGTTGGGGTCGTCAACCTCCTTGATCAGTTGAATGCTCCTCACGCGGGTCCAAAACTCGACCAACTCATCAATATGCTAGATAGACAATCGACTTGATAATTCCAGCTACTCAACCCGAGCGTTTGGTCCATGGCCTACTTGATTATCCCTTCTTCTTTTTTGACAAATCGTATATGAGAGGGGTGATGTGCCTAGGGCGCTGTCCGCAAAGCCATCAAGAGTCCCAAAGTCTGGCCTTCATCCCACTTTCTACTTTAATCGTCGTTGCGGTGTGAAGTAGCTCCATATCACCATGGTTTCATAGGTTCCCAGGACCAACCTAGGTTTTCTATGCAGGCTTCCGCACAAGCCAAGGCCAACAAAGTCTAAGGAAGCAAATGTGTCAAGGTACAGAATTCCGAGACCACCTAGCTCGGTCGGACGACAAACCGTTTTCGTTAACTTTGCATTTGCCACAAGAAACCATGGTTGCAAGAGACTTTGTCATTTGCCACAAAAAAGTCACCATAAACTCCGATAATATCATCACCATTGTACTTGCACCGATCGAATGGCTTTTATGGTGCCTTTTTTTGTGTGGATATGAAAACATTTATTTTATAGTCTGATGTAAATAGTAAAACCTTCAGGTTTTTTCCCCCACAGGTTTTGAAAAAAATACAGATATTATTTCCCGCTAAATCGCGAGTATCACTTGATCGTATGATACCATTACTCCCATGACTGCTATTTCTGGCTCTCCAACGGCTTGCGCGGAGCATGTCGGCCTCACGTACGCGTGAGCGATCCACAGTCAGAACTTCGACGTCTAGTGAAATACCGATCTCCTGCTCTCGGTCTCATTAACGAATCCGGGAACTGAAAGTAGCACACCAGATCATTGGAGGCGTGGAATAACCGTGTGCAGTGCAGGTCGAAGGGCCTCCACACCACACGCACAAGTGCAAGCAGCGGCTAGTCCAAGCCGACCCAGGCTTTTCCCTCTGGCTCCCCTGCCTCCCTGCAAGCAAACAAACACGCGAGCATAGTGTTCCACGACCGATGACAGTACGTGGGATTCCCAGGGCGGTGCAATTTGACTGGCTCCTAGTCTCACTTTGATCAACTGCCCCATCAACCCCGATGGCCCCGCCAACTCGTGCGTGAAGCCGTGAACCACGCTTGTCTTGTTGCGTCGCTCGCCATGCGGCCGGCATCTCGCTGATGCCGCCCGTCTCCGGCTGTGCCTCGCGCGGCTCTCGAGGCAGGCGCGTTCTCGCGGGGCCACGCGGCGACTGGGGGGCGCTAGCTGCATCTGCGTGCCCCTGGTGTTGTTATTAGGCGAAACTCCAACTCACGACTCTAAATGGACGTCCGTTTTGTCTGGGTTTCGTTCGTTTGGGTTTCGTTTGTTTGGTGGTGGTAATGAGGTCGTATCTGTTCGGATATAGGTTGACGTCGGCCGGACGTCCAACGCGCGGCCGCATCTTCTACCCCATCTTGTCCCCGTGCATGCTAAACTTGAGAATAAAGGATGTTGGTCGCGGCCGCGGTTCGTATTAGTTCACGCCGGCCGCCAACACAGCGGCGACCTACAATCTCATGTTGGCAACAAAGCCAGCGGCCGGCGCAGGAGCCAGTCTTCAAAAAGACATGTTTCACGCCGGCAACATGCAAGTCATCATCTTCACAATACAAGTCATCATCTTCATGCCATGAGTTGCCATGGTCGTCTTCCTCTTCATCATGGCAGGCGAAATCAATGTCCTCATACTGGCCGCGGCCATCCTGGCTCTGGGTCTCGTCGGGATCAAAAAGCTGGCCTTGGCCGAGGTGCTCGAAGGCCTCCCCACGACCCTCGAAGATGACGTTCTCCATAAACGTCGAGCAATTAGGCTCGTCGGTTGTGACATTCCATCGAACAGCTTGCAGGTGACAGTGAAGCTTGCTATTGGAAACGGCCGAGACTGCTTCCTTTGCATCCCGTCGGACATGTGGCCAGCGCCACTGTACCCTGGCGTCACATTGAGGTCGATGACACCCGCAGGCCTGACCGGAGCGACCATGCTGCCCTCCGGCGATGTGGACAACCGTGTCTGCCCATGGTTGTAAGGCGGCGAACCGGGTGTGTTGGATGAGCTTGGCGACTTGTACTGAGGAGGACGACCGACTGACGATCCCGTGCTCGTCGCGGCCATGGCAGTGATAGAGAGGCTGGCCGGCGGCGGTCGTGCCAACCCATGCATGAGAACGGCATGCGCCTTGGCGACGATGGATTCCTTCTCGTCGATGTCGGCAAGATGTCGCGCTTGACGCCGGGCGTCGGTCGCAACGACGTAGGCCATAGCCGTCTTCATCTCCTTCGCCTTTGCCCGTTGGCCCCTTCTCTTCGCTGCTTCTTTGTTGAGGAAGGCGATCTCCTCCGGCGTGCACTCAGATCGAGGCTTCCTGGGATCCTTGGGACCTTTCTTCTTCGCCGCGGGATGCGCGGCTGCGCCCGCATCGCCGGGGTTCGTCGGGTCGCCGTCCATGGAGAAGGGAGAGGAGGGGGCGCGTGGAAAGGTTTGAACGAAATGGAGGGAAAGTGGGACGGCTGTGTCACCGACGAGCGGGCCAGGGGAGGGCAAGGGCGCGCGTCCCGCCCGTCTGCGCGCTTTTTGTTTGGCCGCAAACGCGACCCAAACTTGTACCAGAAATGGGTCGAAAGCGGGCCGAAAACAGACATTTATCCGTTTGTTCCTGCGCGTTGGGCCATGCTTTCTGTCTGTTTACCCCCAAAGAGACGTCGACGGACGATTTGAGGCCGTGCGTTAAAGTGGGCCTTATCTCACAGAACACCTGCTGGTTATTGGTTCTTTCGTAGTTTGGTTGGAGTCCATGGGCTATGGTCCTTACCTGTGGGGAGTGGGAAGTGTAGGTATGTAGGAGAACAGAGGAAGAAGCAAATCGCGTAAGATACATACCGGGAGGAACCCCGCTTCCTCATAGTTTAGCGCTCCCTGGCCGTTGGATTCTTTCTTCGATGCGATTCTGGCCGTTCAATCACGAGATGGAAAGATCTGGAGCGTTGGATCAAAAAGAGACACTGTAGATCGAAATAGTGCACCCTCCAGTGTGCCACCGCATGTTATATCTCTGCCCCACCGAGGGTATTTCCGGTTTTTCGCGTCTTAGGTCAACATGTCTTGGCCACTGGTGAGGGAGAGCGACTGCCCTGCTCCCATTCGTCCCTCCTAGGCTAGCCGCCACCCCATCCCCGCGTCCTCTCGTGCGCTGATTGGTGCGAACCCTAGCCGCCGCGCTCCTCTCCATCACTCTTGCAGCAGCCGCCGCGCTCCCGTCCTCCTGTCCTCCTCATTCCTCCCCCCCCCCCCAGCCGAGATCACCGCCGGCGCTGCTCTCGCCGTCGAGCTCGCCACTCGCTATCGCTGGGAGGAGACACCACCGGGCAAAGAGTCAAAGTGGGACTCCCAAGGTTGTCGGCCACCTCCTCCCTGCCGACCTCACACCGCCACATCCGTCCTTCAACCTCTTCGCCCTCCTCTCGAGCCGCCGGCTTGCGCTCTTCCTTCGCCGGAGGAGTGACGAGGAAGCCAGATGGAACGCCCCGTCGCCGGGTTCCAGTGGCTCGGCCAAGTCCTCCACTGCAGGGACACCTCATCCATGACCGCTCCGACGTCCTTCCCTCATGCCCCTCTTCCCCTCCTGCCCGCGCCTTTCCATGGGGCTCCCCTGCATGCTGCTAACGGTGGTGTGCCGCCCATGTGAGATACGGTGTGAAGAATAGGAAGCAGAGAGGGTGGTGGGGGAGGAAGAGCAGATCGCGGTCAACGGCTCTGCGTCCATTCATTCAGGTTTGGTAACCTCCCCCCTCTCTCCTTGATCTGCTCTCTTTATTTTTGGGCTACATTTGGATATATTGGACCTAAACAGATTGTGTGATCTTAAAAGTGCACATGTTTTTGGTTTATAAATTTCTGCAAATAAAAGTACTCAACGGCAAATGATCATGTGCATCTGCTCTTTTCTGATAATGAAAAATGTATCCCTCTGGATAGATGCTTATGAACAAGTAAAATATTGATTTTCTATACTGTCCTCTCTTCATACTACAGTAGGCAATTGATTTATGTATTAAAAGGGTAACTACAATGTCAAGTGACCTTCAAAACTGTTGCTAATTGAACCATAGCAGCGAGTCAATACAATGTCAACTGGAAGCAGAGAAAGAGATGGGTAGGAAGAGGAGATCATGTCTGGCGCTCTGCACCTCCCATAGGCAACTGTGATGGGAGAATCGTATCACCAATATTGTCCTCCAAGTCTTGCGTCTAATGTCATTTGTTTAGTTGATAGTTTTTCATGAATGCCAAGCCACTTTTGCAGCAGAGAATCTGTACATGCAAAATTTATTCATAGCAAACAGATGTGGTTGTTTTTGCTCTAAGCATATGCGCTTCTCTTCACCTGATTGGCACCGTAGTTTGTCTGATGTCTATTGCTTTTCAGGTACTGATTTGTGTCATGACTTTGGTTGGCTGGGGTTTTCTTGGGTTGTGAAATCAAAGTCAGATTATGGTGGTATTATGCTACCAGGTTGCTGTCTCATGTCGCTTGTGCTTTCTCTTAATTGGATTGGCCCTGGCTAATTGATTTCAGATTTCTGTTGCCTGCAGATCCGTTGTTCTTGTCGTCATTTGGCCGGATTGGTCGTCATGCTCATCGATCTATAGGTAAGCCTCGTTTTGACCCAGTTTTTGTTGTCTGCTCCAGTTGAGCCATGATTTTGACACTTGTTTTGCTGCGGACAAGTGTAGGAGCTCCTTTTGGTCGACCCCCTCGTCTGTTCATTGTTGGATCTATGGCAGTCTTCGCGTCTTCGTCCAGAGACTTTACAGGTCGACCCCTCTTCTCCTTCTCTCTGCTAATGTTCCTTTGCGTATCTAGGTTGGTGCTCGTGCGTGTGTATATTTGATGTTGAGCTCGGTAAACTGTGTTTGTCATTCGTGTAGATGTGCACACTAGCAAATGAGTGTCTTTCTTTGTTATCTATACTGGTGGAGACAGAGAGTATTATCCCCTGGTAGGATTTTAGTGGTTTTCTTTCATTGTTTGTTTGTTTTTGGATTATTACAGAAGTGTGCTTTTTCTTCCTTGGCTGGATCCTACTAGGGATGGAATTTTTTTCTCATTTGCACACGGACCCTTCACTTTAGTAACCTTCTAGAGAAGATTGCGTTGTATGTACATGGTGGATAAACACTTAACTTTATATTTTTTTCTTTTCTCTTGCAGCTTGATGATTGTGTTGATGGTTAGCTTTGGACAATGCCGATGGTCCAAATACCAATTGTCGCACCGACGCTGTGAATGATGTGGTTCCATCTGTACAGGTTCCATCCTAGAGACTATCCTCTGGATCCGGAGTAGAAATACATTTTTAGACCAAGTCAGGCGAGCAGCAGGGATCAAACATCCTCTAACAATTTATTTGGCATTTGTGTTTCTCTTATTGTTATACATGAATGCTTATTACCTTCCAGCTCTATATTTCCGTGGCAGGACAAGAAGGAAGCAGAGATGCCAGATCTGGTTGGGACAACCTGCCGCCCCTCTGGCGACTAGCGATTATCCCTCGTCCTCAGCCTTGATGCCGCTGTTTGCTGACAAGGCAGAGGTGAGCGCCCTCTCCACTTTTCCCTTTTCTGCATGTTGTGTGCTGGACTCGATGTAGGGGTTTTAGTTTGTTCTTATTCATATAAGTACTAGAATCCCTGTAGAAAACACAATAGTGAACTACACTATATGTTCTCTGATCCGTTGGGCCCAAAATGTACAGGTGGGTCTGATCGTTAGGTTTTAATTTAATTTTGGATATTGTCATAGCTAGCAATATATAGTGCAGTTTACTTTCTTTATCCTCATGTGGTCGCTAACTAAATCTTTTGTGTTTTCTTCTTCTTTTGCTCAGGACCCTATGCTCCTATAGCTTAAATTAGGGTAGTGCCGGTGATTGACAAGGTAATTTCACCTCCTTTGAGAATAAAGTGTCTCCGTGCTTCACTTTTGGTCACTTTGATTCTAATGCACATATGTGCATTCCTTTTTTGTCGTTCATGCAAATTGTGTACTTCTACAATGACAACTCGGTATATCTTAGCTGCATGTTGCTGAGTCATTTAAAATGAATGCAGAACCCTACATGATAAGTTGATCATGCTGATTTATAATACCTCTGATCCATAATGTTGCAGTTTTGAACATTTTGGATTGGAGGGAGTAGTTTTTTTTGCCTACTATTGGTGTAAAGCTCTTGATCTAGACTCACACGATCTAATTATTGTTCTATATAGAACACCACCTTTTGGTTTTTTCTAATCCCTCAATTTTCTACAGAAATGTGTTGTCCCAATATGCCTAATTTTAGGGTAACCCTTTCTATTGCATTCATTTAGCTGCACTTTAGATTCAATCTGTTTTCTTAACTACTTATTATAGTGTCACATGAACCTTTTCTTTTGCTGGCCTACATGAACAGTGAGAACACTGGTTCTTTATAAAGGCGTTATAAAGATGTAGGTACTGTTTCAAAGCAATTAGAAAGGAATAAAGCCTCAATCAAGGTAGTTCAGAGGATAGAACCCAGGGTGGCTACCATTGATATCTGAATTGTGAAGTACAATCTTCTGCACATTACTCTACAGGCACAATGTTACTAATTTGTGTTCAATCTCAGTATTCCATTTATCTGAATTCTTGTATAGCTTGCATAGTGCCTAGGTTCATTAGCTAATTCTATTATTTTTTTAGATCTTAAATATTATCATTAGCAAGGTGAACTCGCTCAGGTATTGTCGACTACTATTTGCATTAGCTTCGCCTCAGAAAATAACCTTTTCACTTGAAAGGAAGGAAGCAGGAGTTCTCAGTAATGGTTAACTACAAGCTACAGTAAATGTTCTTTGATTAACAAAGACAATGGTCTACTATTATCGATGTTTCCAGAGCTTCATTCCCAATTTGTCTGTTATCTCATTATGTTTATGAGCAGCTACAGAATCTGAAACTTACGCTTGTCGGTATGAACTACTTGGCTATATTTTATAGAACTTATGTCTTGATGCTTTGTACTGAACTTGATGCAATTGAGTTCAAGTCAGTTGTCATGAGCAAGCAGTATGCCTTGCTTTTGGTACACTTTTTGCCTTTATGCTTTGTAGTAAAGTTGCATGGGAACAACTATACCATGCTTCTGGTATATCCTTAATTTGTATGCTCTATGCTAAACTCAGTTATCTGGGCAGCAGGTGTATACCTTACTTTTGGTATATCTTTAGTGTTTGTGATCTATACAAAATACATTTAGCTTGAGCCTTTGCTCTAATTTCCTTTCGATGTACTAAATGCTTTGATATATTTGAGTTTTATACGTTGGGTCATTGTGCCGAGCCAGGCACCGGTGCGCCAAGGCGCACTTCCGATCTAGTTGAATGTGGATAGAGCACGCACGGTCGTGATGCATGGGAACCGGCGGGTTGCGGACCCACAAATCGCCTCTGTCCTTTCCGTGCGGTTTAGACGTGTTTTACCATTCAAGATGGGTTTGTATCCGTCCGCCGGCTTGTCCGGATGTTCAAAATCTCATAAATCGAAACCAAACAAAATGGAGCTTTAAGGAAGCCCAGACATCCACACAACGAACCAAAAGCCGTCACATACCCTCTCCTCTCCATCCGAATAATGGAAGGCCGCTGGTTGTTGTGTTTAGCGGAAGATTAGTATAGCGTTTTGACGGTAGACTTTCAAATCTTCCAGCAGAAGCCACTTTTTTTTTTTCAAATGCTTGGTGAAAGAAATCTTTTTTTGTGTGAGTTTGGTGAAAGAAATCTACTAAGTCATGCATTAGTATTTGGTGAAAGACTTCCGCCAACACTTGGGGAAAGCTTCCGTCAACACTTGAACACTCAGATTAGTAGCTAGGTTCCTTCACTTGATGAAAGGCTCCCACCAAAAAGTGCCACTTGTTCCTTTAAGTTTGGTAACTAATCGTGCATTAGTATTATAATGAGTCATGCATGATTTGGCGGATTGCTATCTTTCTGGTTGATAAAAATGACAATTGAGGTATATAGGCGGATGGCCGGCTTTCGCATCAATGTTTGAACACCGGTCCGAACCGGTCCACGGACAGATGCGGTGTCCGATTTGGGGGGTCAGAATTGGTGATGCCCTTACTAGGGCTATCCGCACAAATTTTTGACATACACGGAGTTACCAAAAAGACCATGTTATGTACTTAGTTTGGTTATATGCATCACATCATTGGGAATTTTTCTACACTGCGTTTGGTTATCCGTGTTTCGGGATTTAGGCTGGGATTATGTAATTGGTTGTGTTTGTTTGCACACATTCGTCCAATTTGGCCCGATTAAGTTAACAGTTACACACGAGCCATGTTACGGTATATTAGATAGGTTCTATTCGTCTACACGAGTTAAAATGAAAAACATACAACACGAAAGATTTGTGCAACAATCAAATGAAGCTAGTGGTCGAAGTAAATTTCAAGCGGTCCACCGTGCGCGACGGATTTGCTGAATTTCATTTAATGCACACATCACATGAACACAATACAATAGAGAGGTACAGAACTTGTCTACGAGCATCGAAATAGAAAACTTACGACATGAAATTTGTGTGAAACAACAAGATGAAGCTAGCGGTCAAAGAAAAATTCAAACGGTCGGCTGTGTGCAAAGAATTTACAATCATTTTAAAAAACTCCAAACATGAACACGAAATTGAACACTCAACGAAACTACTAACTGGTTACTTGAATGTAATCACAACGTCGATGTGCATCTTTTTCGTATTTCGCTTATCTCGAATCAAAGCACATTGTGTACATTAGAAGGGACACGGTGAGGAAATTAAGGAGTGTGAGTAAAAAAGACCACATGCAAAGCCATGTACACGAAATTGAATATTTACAATTAACCAAACTACGAACCGGCTGCTTGAATGAAATAACAATGTTAATGTGCATCTTTCTTATGTAGATCTTATATCAAATCGAAGCACCGTTGTGTAGATTAGAAGGGATTAAGCAAGGTAATAGAACACACCAAGTGCAACACCTGTGTACCCAGCTAGCATCGCCTCCCATCACCAGGGCCCATCGTGTGCGCTCGCTAGCTCCCTTGTGCCATTGTGCGCCCGCTTGTAGGATCGAGAAGAGGCGTCTAGAGGGGGGTGAATAGATTCTTAACAAGAAAAGTAACAGTTTTCAATTTTTTCAAGTTAAGGTGGAGTTTCAGCATAAGTTTAAACATTCACAATACATTTTAAGCAAGCATGGCAAGAGTATATGAGCAGTGAAAAGTAAAGCCTGCAAGTTGCAAGAATGTAAAGGGATGAGATTGGAGTGTGCAAACCCAATTGGAGACACGGAGATTTTTGGCGTGGTTCCGATAGGTGGTGCTATCGTACATCCACGTTGATGGAGATTTCAACCCACGAAGGGTAACGGTTGCGCGAGTCCACACCCACGAAGGGTCCACGAAGAAGCAACCTTGTCTATCCCACCATGGCTATCGCCCACGAAGGACTTGCCTCACTTGGGTAGATCTTCATGAAGTAGGCGATCTCCTTACCCTTACAAACTCCTTGGTTCAACTCCACAATATTGTCGGAGGCTTCCAAGTGACACCTAACCAATCTAGGAGACACCACTCTCCAAAAGGTAATAGATGGTGTGTTGATGATGAACTCCTTGCTCTTGTACTTTAAATGATAGTCTCCCCAACACTCAACTCTTTCTCAAGATTTGGATTTGGTGGAAAGATGATTTGAGTGGAAAGCAACTTGGGGAAGGCTAGAGATTAAGATTCTTATGGTTGGATTGGAATATCTTGGTCTCAACACATGAGTAGGTATTTCTCTCTCAGAAAATGTATGCTGAAAGTGTAGGCACGTTCTGATGGCTTTCCTGCCGAATGAAGGATGGGTGGAGGGGTATAAATAGCCTCCACATAAAATCTAGCCGTTGCACACAATTCACCAAACTCGGTGTGACCGAATCATAAAACTCGGCCAGACCGATTTAGTTTAAAATATGAACGTTAGGAATTTCGGTGGGACCGATATGATCAACTCGGTTTGACCGATTACACAAACTCGGTGGGACCGATTTTGGTAATAAGCAAAACAGAGAGTTGGTCAAGCAAACTCGGTGGGACCGATTGCATATCTCGGTGAGACCGAAATTATTGCAATAGGCAACAGAGAGTTTGCAAGCCCATCTCAGTGAGACCGAGATCCCATCGGTGAGACCGAATTGATTAAGGTTTCTGGTAATGACTATGTCAAATGAACTCGGCGGCGCCAGATAGATAAAATCGGTGGGGCCGGGTTTGACTTTTGGTTTGGGACATATGTGGAAATGAGAAAGTTGTTGATGACTTTGGAACATATCACTAAGCACTTTGAGCAAGCAAGCCATTAAGCAACACATCATCCCCTTTTAATAGTATTGGCTTTTCTATGGACTCAATGTGATCTTGGATCACTAAAATGAAAGTGTAGAGTCTTGAGCTTTTGAGCTTTTGCCAATCTTCTGTCCTTAGCATCTTGCAGAGGTTCCACATCCTCTTGTCCACGCCACTCCACTGTTGAACTCATCTGAAATATACTAGGTAAAAGCATTAGTCCAACAAAAAATATGTTGACATTAATTACCAAAATCACCCAAGGAGCACGTGTGCTTTCACCGCTTCAGTCTGACTCACTGAAAACGACCGATTCAATCATTCCTATCAGGTCTGACTCGAAGGGGTTTTAAACTTCATTGCATGCACGCCAAACAGTAAGCACTGACATTCAAACGGACCAAACTGCATTCCCAGGGCCTAGCTGAGGCCATGCAGAAAACCAAACATGTCCTTGGCGAAGCAGACATATGCATCAGTGCATTGCAGATTACAAACAAACAAGGCAGTTTGATCTTATCTATCTCCAGCAGCCGCAGCCATCAAAGAGAAAGTATGGATTCAATGCTATATTCCTAGTTTTGCTAATTCTTGTTTTTAAAGGAGGACAACACCTTGGCAATGCGCACGCAAATTATGTACTACCTCCATTCCTAAATATAAGATGTTGGGGTAGTTTAGTTGCATCAATGCCGAATAAATCAACTCAAGTAAAAAAGGGTAACAAACTCTGAATGCAAGTTTTTGATAGTTTCGTCATTTTAACCACCTCGTAGATCGCTGGCGTTGCAGTCCCTGGAGCTGCCCACCCCGACGGCCTCCATCATGGCCGCGTCACTGGATCCAGCACACGCTCGTGTCAAGGCATCTTATATGTCTACATTGATTTTGCGAGAATCGTAACTTTAGTTTTGTGAGAATGTCTAGAAACACACATCTTGATGAATAAATTGATTTTTTACACATGTGAGAGAAAATGAAAGAAATCTCAAAATTGTCCTTTTGCCTATGAAACATAAATTTAACAGTTTTTGTTTCTACGCCGCTAAGAAATACGGACTACATTGAGACATGCCACTGATAAAACCATAATTTTCAGAAACTAAAACTTAAAACTTGCGTGCCCTCACGTGCGGTTCAATGACTTTGCGGGTCGTGAGTCTAACGGATGGCTGGCATAGCTAGGTAGGTGTGTGCCTTATGAATTTCAGCGAGGAATGAGCATGTGGATGCTCCATGAGGTCATCTGGACACAAGTTGACGGACATGGTTGACGGCGCACGACACCACAAAAAGAATGGACAATCGGCAGCTAAATGCGCGGGGTAAACTAAACAGATCCTTACCCGATTTTTGTTTTTGTTTTTGATTTTTCCTTACCCAAGATTAGCATCTTCTTTTTCGTGTTCTGAGACGATGTGACAACTGACAAGGTTGCACATGAGGCCAACTCCAACGCACGACCCGATTTGATCCGGGCGCATCCGTTTGGCGCGAAACGGACACAAATCGTGGCCACGGGCGAGAGCAAATGAATGCTAGTCCGGTTTTTGTCCGCCGTCGATGCATTTCTGGCCCAAAACTGGGTCATCTTTGCGTCAAAACGGACAGCATGCGGACGGACAAGGCGCGCGCCCTGGTCCTCCCTGGCCCGCATATTGGTCAGACAACCCCCTTTTCCCCTTCCCATACGTGGCTTGCCTCCCCCCTTCCCCCGCCATAGTCGCCGCCATCCATTTTGCCAGTCGCTTCCTAAGAGTCCAGCCTGGCCGACCAAACCCTGAGTCATCCACACAAATGCCACTCCCCCGCCCTGATTTCGGAGGAGTTCCCGTCGGAGCTTGTGGGTTTTTGTCATCGCCTCTGGTACCAGGGGAACCACGTCCGCGGGCGACGCCCATCGACCCCAACACCGTCCGCCTGGGGCTGCCACGCCGCGTGCCGCCGGCCGTCTACGCTTTGACGGGCCTATTGCCTGTGCAGGGAGGCTGAGGTGCTCTTCACCGGCCGTGTCTCCACCACGACCGCAAGGTACCATGGATAGTGGGGACGGATATTTTTTCCACAACTTCATTTGCTCATCAGATGATTCGTCCTCGGATGACGATGAGCATGTGATTGCTCCATTGGTTGTCAATGACCACATTGCTAGGCAACGGCCTAGGTTCAAGGGATCCATCCCGGGCCATGCTCCGGCCTTGAACCGCAATAGGGAGAGCGGTCAAGCCTTACTCTATGTTGATTACTTTGAGGATTCCCCTCTATTCAAATCCCATCTTTTTCGACACCTCTTATGGATGGCGAGGCATGTGTTCGATTGTATTCGGGAGGTAGTGGTAGCATATGCCAATTACTTTGAGTGCAAGGAGGATGCCCTTATCAAGGTTGGCTTCTCCTCTTATCAGAAATGCAATACGGCTATTTGTATGCTTGATACGAAGTTCCAGGTGATCTTGTGGATGAGTTCTCCTTATGAGTGAATCCACGTGTCCCAAATCAATGTACATGTTCTGCAAGGCCGTGAAGTGTTTAGCCCTGAGCACGTGAGAAATCCAAATGTTGATGATACAACACGGTAGTTGGTGATCAATAATACCGATAGAGGCTTTTCGGGGATGCTTGGTAGTATAGATTGTATGCATTGGAAGTGGAAGAGCTGTCCATTTTCTTGGCAGTAGCGGTACAAGGGGCATCTGAAAGGTGCCACTGTCATACTAGAAGGGTGGCTTCACAAGATCTTTGGATACGTCACTCTTTCTTCGCCATGGCTGGTTCCCACAATGATATCAACGTGCTGCAGCGTTCTCCAGTGTTCGCAAGGCTTGCACAAGGCCACTCCATAGAGGTCAACTTTGAGATCAATGACCACCATTACAACAAGGGATACTACCTGGTTGATGGTATCTATTCTCAACGGTCAACCCCGTGAACACAATATCCAATCCAGAAAGAGAGAAGAGCCAGAGATTTGTCCAACAACAAGAGAGTGCGAGGAAGGATGTGGACCGTGTTTTGGTGTGTTTCAATCTCGATGGGGTATCATTCAACAGCCTGCACTGACATGGAGCACCGAGAAGCTTTTGGAGGTGATGACTTCTTGTGTGGTCATGAACAATATGATGATGGAGGATGAGCATGATAATAGCATCTACGACAAAGGGTTTGAATATCAGGGTGAAAATATTCTGCCTGGGCACCAAGAACCGGCAATTTTTGAACAATTCACTCAATTCCATTGTGAAATGTGTGAGTTTACACATATGCAACTCCAAAATAACTTGGTTGAGCACATGAGGATTCACATTGACAACCAGTACATGTATCGGTCCATTTTCTTTAGATGTATTCAAGACAATTTCGATTGGGTTGTAAAAACTTTTGATTGTGTTTTCATTCGGTTGTGAAACTAGTTGCAATGTTCGATATATTTGATTGTAAATCTATTTGTAATGTTTAGTGTAAAAATTGTCTACTTTTGGCCTACGGCCGGTTGTAACTGACTAGATGCGTTCGCGTGTTGAATGCATGGTTAATGTATACAGAAAAATGATCGGACATGGCTTCTTTGCCCGTTCTAAACGGACAAAATCTATATAACAAACACCCGTTTAGAGTCGTACTTTGGAGTTGGCCTAATAAGAGTACATGCTTCTTCCGCCAACTTCATACGGCAACGTCGTTGTCTCGTGAAAGCTAGAGCTGCGCGCCATGCTGCGAATCTTTGACCCACGTACAATTCGCACGACCGTCTTTTCCTAGGAAATCGTAAAATATATAAGCGCACGAGTGTCAGTAATATTCTCAGCAGCCGCGCGCAGAAGAATCAGTGCATTCACAATAGTAGTTCACAGCATGTCAGCATCACCGATGATCGCTAGATTTTTTTACCCATGATCGCTAGTTGAATATATCAGGGGCAACATTTGTACAAACTCGTGGAAAGCTACAGCAAACAACATCACTGAAATTTACAAGAGTTTTTCTATTTCCAACTGATTCGGGAGGAATCCGTACTTGGCACTGTCTAACCAAGTACTCTTAGGTCTCACTTTGAATCGGTGTAAATTTATACTCCCTTCGTTTCAAAATAGATGACATGACAATACCAGCCGCAACTGATTTCCTCCCAGAAAGAAAACGACCGGCCGAGGCTTATAACTTAAACCGACCAATAGTGTAAATAAGGATACAATTGTAAACATTACATGCCTAATATGGTGAACCAACCATATGGAACAAGCCTACCCGTCGTTTTCCAACCAAGCAATGTTCTACGGCGGCGACTATATCTCGTGTTCAGCGAGATGGAAGAGACTTGAGCGTGGTAGTAATCGGGCCGGCCCATTTTACGCGCACCTAAAAGAGAAAATATAGAAGAAAAAGCAGAGCGACGGGTATAGCATGCGTGTCCTAACAGATTCCAAGGTGCGACGAACTTATAGGAAAAGAGCTGGTATTCCATCGGGTTTTCTAGGTATTTTTGTTTTTCTTCTATTTTATTCGCTTTTCTTTGGGGTTTTTCCCTCCTTTTGCTTTATTTTGTTTATTTTCTTTTTATTTTGTTTCTTTTATTTTTTTCCTCCATTTTTCTTGTTTTTTCATTTGTTTCCTTGATTTTTATTTTTTATTTTTATTTCCTTGTTCTATGATTTATTTTGTTTCTTTTTTCATTTTCTTTGTTTTTTTGGTTCTCATTCTACTTTTTTGTATATGTCAACTACATTTACCTAATACACCTTTAAAAAATTTGCTTGTAAAACTTTGATTAATTAATTAAATGCTTTTTCTCGTCGCAAAAAATACATTTTCATATTCATGATAGAAATTCAAGCACTTTTTTAATACATGGTCAACATTTTTTATATACACATTTAACATTTATAAAATGCTTGATTAACATTTTCCAAATACCTTTTCAACTTTTTTTCAACTGCTAACATTTATGTATACATGATCAACATTTTTAAAATACTTGTTCAACACTTTTCAAATCATTGTTCAACATTTCTCAAATGCTTGATTAACATTTTTCAAATACTTGTTTAATATTTTTCTTCAAATGCTTGATTAACATTTTTATATACCTGGTCAATATTTTTTCAACATTTTTCAAATACTTGTTCAACATTTTTTAATGTTTTGTAGAGTGTTTTTGTAATATATATATATATATATATATATATATATATAATATTTTAAAGTATATATAAAAGTAAAAAATAAAGCAAAAAGAAAATTAGAAAACGTAAAAAAATAAAAAAGAGGTTGTGGCCTCCCATGTGCGTCGGCCGGCCCAACTCGATGCCCCCTTTAGCGGGTCAGAAGTCAGACTTGTTGAAGGCGAGATATAGGGGCGCCCGTTTTATGGAGGGAAAACAATAATCAAATGTGCCCATATACCTTTGAGAACTCCGTGTTCAGATCAGCGAGGTACATTTTTATGACTCTCTGTTCAGAATGGTGAGGCACAATTTTCCCTCCCTTTTGCCTTGCAATATAACTATATAACTTCCTAAATTTATCGCTTTTTGTGTGAAAATGATCCAGATCTATTATCAAAGTCCATCAAAAGTACAAAGCATCTTAAACATAATAAAAATTACATTGAAATTTCAAGACCCCCAAACAACCAGTACTGTTGTCAGAATGAGCCGCCGACACGCCGCTATCATCGCTCCCCTACCGGAGCCAGCTTGACCTTGCCGATGACAGCCGGGAAGTTTTCGTGCACGCAGTAAGAACGAGCGCCATGGAGTCGCACTCGTCGCCGTTGAACCCTTGCATAGATCTGAAGCATCTGACACCAAATCTCACCACATGACGAGTACCCTAACCTCGCAGCCACAAGGAGAGGGCAAGAAAACTACGCCGGAGCACTGTCGACTACGTCCATACGAACAAACTCGAGGCGGATTGGAACCCGCAAGACAAACTCAAGGAAGTAGCGCCGCCATCAGCCTGAGCACCGCACCTACGAGGACTCAAAAACCCTAACCTAAACTACTAATCGGAGAGGAGGCACCAAGATTCCCCTCCCCGCCACCAACCATCGGAGCGGCAGCCAGAGGGCATGCGAATCCACGGGCTTATCGGCAAAGTTTGGAGGGAAGAGTTTGCCCTAGCCACCTAGGGTTAGGGGAGGAAAAGGAGAGGAAGTCCCGTAACAGGTCTTCCTAAACTTGTCACTTGTGCAATTATACGATGAATCTATGGTGATTGCAACTAGATATCCTTAGAGGTTGTGGTAAAAATATGTAACGTTTAGCAAAAGTTTGTCACGGAGACTGGTTACAAACCGGACCATCTCCAAGGAAGAAACTAGGTTTCGAGAGAGAACGGGACAGGTTTGCACGTGGATCGATCACATCTCTGGCGGTTGGCTTTGTTTTTTCCAAACTTAATACACACCATTAAATGCATTTTCTAAGATCATGTCAAAATTTGGCACTTTTATGCCTGTTTGCAATATTTAAGTCATTAAATGCATTTCTAGGCATTCGAAATAGTCCAGGTTTGCATGTGAAGCAACAGATCCTTCCTCGATTAATTTAAAAAAATTCGCACCCAACATACACCATTACAAGTGTCATGTTAAAATTTGGAATATTTTTGGGTTTGTTATCTATATTTAAGACATTAAGTGCATTTGCATTTAAAATCTTACATGGAACTTCCAGTGATGTACTTTTAGTATAATAATTTTTTTGGACCATAAGTGTGACGCCCGGATAATCAAGCTACAGTAAACCTCTGCTAGTGATGCCACGTCACCTCGATTACTATTGCTAATCTCGCGTTAGTTCGAAACCGATTCAAAGTCAAATCCGAAATAAGGGCAGACGTCAAAAAATTCAAATATTTTAAAACAAAATGTTCGGGTTGTGCCAGTTAATGCATAGATGATTATGATGTAGAATCGACATTTTTTTATATAATGAATAAATGCACTAAAAAGATTTAAACGGTAGCAAAAATATTATTTCAATGCCTTGGTATTTTATAAAACACTAAACTATTTTATTTTGGGTTAAAACCTTTTGTGGCTGAGGGTTATTTCGAAACATTATTTTAGGAGCTATAGTCATATTTTGCTAAGTAAAAATAATGTGTAATTAAAATTAAAATAGAAAAGAAAAGTACTAAAAGAGGACAAAAGTAAACAAAGAGAACCCCCCTCCCCTGGGGCCATTTGGCCCATCTGGCCGACAGCCAGCCGGCCCACCCCGCGCCTGGCCTGTTTGGCCCCCCCACCTCGCTACTAACCCTAACCCGTCTCGACCCGATCCCCATCTCTCCCTCATTCCCATCTCGCGCCGCCAGCGGCGAGCGAGAGCGCTCCCGCTCGATCCGCAGCTCCTCCCGCCGGCCACGCCCTGCTCCTCCCCTGAGCTCGCCTCTCCCTCCCCTGCTCCCACCTCCGTCGCCACTCCCGCGCCAGAACCCTCCCCCACCGACGCCTCGCCAAGCCCGACGCCTCCCGTCGTCATCGCCATGGCCACGCCTTGGCCGCCCCCGCCGAGCTCCGTCGCTGGATCCGCACCAGCTCGCCGCCCGTCCCCATCCTCCTCCTCGCCGGACGCCATCGAGCCACGCCGCCCCTTCCCTGCATCGAACGTGAGCACCGCCCCGTGCTCCCTCTCCCCCCGTGCTGAACTCGTCTCGCTCACCAACCGCACCATCCCCGCGCCCAGGCGCTCGCCCTCGCGTGCCCCGTCGCGGCCAGCCCCCGGTGAGCTCGCACTCACCCGCGCTCCGAGTTCTCTGGCCGCGCCTTCTTCTGCTACTGCTTCCCACCACTACGTTCGGCGCCTCCCTTGGCCTGGCTCCACCGCGCTTATGCCATGGCCACGCCTTGGCCGCCCCCTGCCGCCGCTCTCCCTCCGCCGTGCAGCCCTGCTGCTGCTGCTCCGCTGCGGGCGCCGTTCACCGCGCGTGCCCGCCCCCTCGCCGTGCTGCTCCGGCACCCCGCCATGGCCGGCGCCTCCCTGGTAACCTGGGCGTGCGCCCAAATGGGCTAGCGCCCGTAGCGCCGAGCGCCCCCGCCTGTTCGGGTGACGCCCGTAACCCGCACACCCGCAAAGACCCCTGGGGCCTATGACAAGTGGGCCCCTGCCCAGAACGTTGTAGTTAAAAAAAATAAAAATAAATAATAATTAATTTAATTAATTAATTAGTTAAAGAATTAATTAACTTAATTAATCCTGATTAGATTAGCCAAATTAATTAATTAACCTGACTAATCTGTTATTTAAACTAATTAAATTGATTAATTAGTTATCAGAGTATGACAGCGGGACCCACACGTCAGGTTGACCAATCAACACCTCTGTTGACCGCTGACGTCATGCTGACGCCATGATGACGTCAGCAAGCACTGTTCTGGATAATGTTGTATTAAAATAATTAAATAAATCCTGAAAATGATTTAAATCTTTTAAAATTAATAGAAAATAAACCGCAGTTCAGATGGAAAAACTTTGTACATGAAAATTGCTCAGAACGACGGGACGAATTTGAATACGCAGCCCGTTTATCCGCCACGCGTCCCTAGCATAGTGAACCTGCAACATTTCACCTCCGGTTCATCTGTCCAGAAACACGGAACACCGGGGATACTTTCCCGGATGTTTTCCCCCTTCACCGGTATCACCTCATACCGCGTTAGAACACGTCTAGCTCTGCTTGTTGTCCTGTTATGCACTTGCTTGCTATGTATTTACTGTTACTTCCCCCTCTTCTCTCCGGTAGACCCAGTGACGATGCTGATGCCCCTGTGGTCGACTACGTCACCGAAGACCCCTCCTTCTTGTCTGAGCAACCAGGCAAGCCCCCCCTTTGATCACCAGATATCGCCTACTCTTCTCTATACTGCTCGCATTAGAGTAGTGTAGCATGTTAGTGCTTTCCGTTATTCCTATCCTGATGCATAGCCTGTCCTTGCTACTACTGTTGTTACCATTACCTGCTATCCTACTGCTTAGTATAGGATGCTAGTGTTCCATCAGTGGCCCTACCCTCTTGTCCGTCTGCCATGCTATACTACTGGGCCGTGATCACTTCGGGAGGTGATCACGGGCATATACTATATACTTTACACAGTTACCTTACATATGATACTGTTCGGAGATGGGGGCTGAAGGGGCAGGTGGCTCCATCCCGGTAGAGGTGGGCCTGGGTTCCCGACGGCCCCCGATTGTTACTTTGAGGCGGAGCGACAGGGCAGGTTCAGACCACCTAGGAGAGAGGTGGGCCTGGCCCTGGTCGGCGTTCGCGGATACTTAACACGCTTAACGAGATCTGGGTATTTGATCTGAGTTTGGCCATTTGGTCTATACGCACTAACCATCTACGCGGGAGTAGTTATGGGTATCCCGGCGTCGTGGTATCAGCCGAAGCCTTCGTGACGTCAGCAACGGAGCGGCGCGCGCTGGATTGGACTGGAACGCCACTAGGCTAGGTCTGCTTCCGGCCGCCCACGCAACGTGCAGGTGTGCTAAGGGCGATGGGCCCAGACCCCTGGGCGCTTAGGTTTAGACCGGCGTGCTGACCTCTCTGTTGGTCTAGGTGGGGCTGCGACGTGTTGATCTTCCGAGGCCGGGCATGACCCAGGAAAGTGTGTCCGGCCAAATGGGATCGAGCGTGTTGGGTTATGTGGTGCACCCCTGTAGGGAAGTTAATCTATTCAAATAGCCGTGATCTTCGGTAACAGGACGACTTGGAGTTGTACCTTGACCTTATGACAACTAGAACCGGATACTTAATAAAACACACCCTTCCAAGTGCCAGATACAACCGGTGATCGCTCTCTCACAGGGTGACGAGGGGAGGATCATCGGTTAGGATTATGCTATGCGATGCTACTTGGAGGACTTCAGTCTACTCACTTCTTCATGTTGCAAGACGGAGGCTGCCAGAAGCGTAGTCTTCGAAAGGATTAGTTATCCCCCTCTTATTCTGGCATTCTGCAGTTCAGTCCACATATGATACCCTTACTCCATTTGATACCCATGCATATGTAGTGTAGCTCCTTGCTTGCGAGTACTTTGGATGAGTACTCACGGTTGCTTTCTCCCCCTTTTCCCCCCTTTTTCCTTTCATCCTGGTTGTCGCAACCAGATGATGGAGCCCAGGATCCAGACGCCACCGTCGACGACGACTCCTACTACACCGGAGGTGCCTACTACTACGTGCTGCCCGTTGGCGACGACCAGGGGTAGTTTAGGAGGATCCCAGGCAGGAGGCCTGCGCCTCTTTCGATTTGTGTCCCAGTTTGTGCTAGCCTTCTTAAGGCAAACTTGTTTAACTTATGTCTGTACTCAGATATTGTTGCTTCCGCTGACTCTTCTATGATCGAGCTCTTGTATTCGAGCCCTCGAGCCCCCTGGCTTGTAATATGATGCTTGTATGACTTATTTTATTTGTAGAGTTGTGTTGTGATATCTTCCCGTGAGTCCCTGATCTTGATCGTACACGTTTGCGTGTATGATTAGTGTACGATTAAATCGGGGGCGTCACAAGTTGGTATCAGAGCCGACTGCCTGTAGGAATCCCCCTTCCAAACTCCTTGGCTGAAGTTGAGTCTAGACTTTACAAAACTTTTACTAACATGGCTGTGTGGCCCATGGGCCCACGTCGCCATTGGGTGGTAGTAGGATCTTTTTATTCCTCGACCTTTGCTCTGGGACTCTGAACTCTCTTCTATTCGAGTTAAGTGATTTTGCCAAAATCTAACTTTAGGTTCTCGAAAATACTTCCTCCCGGAGAGCCCCTTCAGGCCAGATGATCGCCGGCTGCAACAGAAGATTCTGACAATACTCTCAGCTGTTAACCCGAGAACTCGTGCCCACCGACTTTACAATCCCCTACCATTGATATACCCTTATGGATAACTACCTACAATTTTCATTCATACCTTCATTCTCAGTTGCTCTTGTTATTACAAGATGCCCTAAATTGCTCTCCATTGTTCCGAAAATCCTTTGAGCTTACTACCTTACAGATCTTGCCGCATGAATACCCCTACGGATAATTCCTCGCACTTATCGAGTATCCGTCCAATCCTAGTTGATTCATGCAATTCACAACAGTCTTCAAAATACTATTCGATCCTTCAAAATTCCTCAGTAGCTTATTGCTCTGCAATACTTGTCTGCTTGCATTATGGATGCTTTCCATATGTCTGGCAATATTCGTTAGTATCCTTAGACCCTCATTTTGATCCTATTGATTCAACATGAGTGCGAATGCACGCAATCGTCAGTTGATCCTTTTAAATTATCCTTCTGGCTCAGGCGTCATTTTGAACATGAGCTTGTTCTCGACCAATCTAATTGTCGTCAATTGTACCCTTAGGTCTATTGAATTTATCCATCCTTGATCAGAGCGTTTGCTTCTGATCCTTTGATTTGGAAATCATATTTCCTTTGCAATTGAGCTTTGATGTAGTCAGTTGTTTCTATCATCTGATCTCCTTGCATGCTTTATTCTTCTGGTTGAGTACCGATGCTCACATTAGATCCCTTATGGACCACCATATCCTTTGTTGAATTTTATCCGACAACGTCCTTCATATTCAATAAGCGTGTGAGCCTTTCCTCGGATACATAATGCCTTTGGTAAATTGTATCCCCTGCCTTCTCAAGCATGCTCTACTATTGAGTTTGTGTTATTTATTCTTGAAATTTGTGGTGTATACTCCTAGATGCCCCGATGGGTTGAACCTACGCTTTCCCTAATCCGTGTGAACCCGAAAGATTTCACGGGTCATACTTATCTGGTATTGCACCAGGTAAAAACTTTCAACAACTAATGTCGTTTTCGAAATAAGAGAGGTGAATGAAAGTTTATGCGTTGAACAAGTGGGAGTCGACCTTGAACCCTGTGTTCATGCCCATGGACACGATGTATGCCTTAACATGGAAGCTTCTCTTAAAATAATTATCCCCTTGTTATAAGTTCATCTTGTATCTGTGGACGTGGTTCCGACCATGTTTCTCCTTGATTCCATATCTCGTGCAAGTTTGAGCACTTGTTTTCTATAGAGCAATACCCTAGTCCAAACTCTACTTTGATCTGTCGTCGAGTATTACCCCCCGGTATCTCGAGATTATCATGGAACTGCATAAATTCTTATGAGTTCTTCATGAAGTGCTACATTCTCACTGATTCCAATTTTTTCATGGACTCTTAGTTATTAGACACTCAAAGACACCGATAACTGACTTGAGTCCGCACCGCGATTAAACAACTCTTGGTAACCTTCATTACTTACGAGTTTGTACTCGATCACGTCATTCCTAGCCTGATTGGCTATATCATTATCGTGCTAAATTTTAATTGTGCTACCGGGTCCTTCCTCCCGGAGCATAAATTTCGACGGTGAGCTAATCTTACAATCGATCTTCCTCGTCATATCGTTTGTCCTTGAACAGCAGGCTTGGTTTCGAGTTTGTGACATACCCATGGTTCCAATAACCTTTCGCTTCATCATTCGTTTGACTGATGTCATCACCGATCGATTACATCTTCATGAAATCTCTCGACAATTGTGTCGTGATCATCATCAACATTCTGAGCTCTTATAGGAAATCAATCGAACCCTGATGAGAAATACCATCCTTGCCCCTCGATGATTTGTGTTATCATCGACAACATTCTTGCCTTCCCCCAACACAAACTTGTTCGTGTTTTGTGCATACCTTGAGATCCTTGCTATCCAGCATTTGTTCTCCTTTACCTTGGAGTATTACCATCTTTTTATGTCAAGAATGTCGTGGGAATTTCACCACCTCTTAAGAATTCTTGATACAGGTGATACTTCTTGCCATATCCGTTCCTCCCTTGGTCCCCGTGTTGTTCTAACCGGAGAACCGACAATTGAACTATTATGCGTGACTTCAAAACTTCTAGCAACCCTATTGCTTTGAAGTTAATGGTCGATAATTCATTCTTAGACCATTGGTTATCGAATCACCATTCTAATATTGATCTTGCTACCTAAGCCCATAATTCCGGTGCACCTTTCACCCACTGGTTAATTGCGTATGTTTTCCTCAGGCATACATCATGATATCATTTAATCTGACAAATGTTATCTCCTTGATCACAAGATTGTGGAAATCCATCTTTTTGGAAATCTCGAGGAATTGTCGCTGAGACCATCAGCCACCCCTCATCCTCTCCTTGGTTTACTGATGAACTCTTGTTTCTGAACTTGCATCCATAGTTGAATTCTGGAGAATCTTAACATATCATCTCGACAATTTGTGTTACACCTTTTCTTCTCAGGCATCCTGGGTCTGAGGTATCATGACCCCAATCAGATCTGAATCTCGGTCAGATATGATGGTTGGAACATATTTTCAAGAGTTATAACATTGATCCTCATATGACCCGGTAAGGTGATGTCATGCACACCTGACCGGAGGACCAAGTGTTATAGTTTCCTTTTCAGCAAGGTTATCCATTCTTCAATGAGGAAATTGTAAGACTTATTCTATAAGTTGTTCCTGATGGATCCTGTTGTTTCCAAAGTCTGATCTTCACCTATAGACCATGTCAATGCTATCTCGAAGCATGTCGGTGGTGCTCCGATTTTCAACAAGAACATTTGAAGCCCAATGCTAAATGTTACTTGCTCAATTACCCAAACACCGTTGCATCGGTAATGTCATGAAATTTCTCTCCCCTTTCCTAAGGAGTTTTCTACATTATATCCTGCCAAGGATATCATGCTCTGCTTGTCCTTGGGAAGGATATACCCCTGATATATGTGTTTAAACACATTTTCCTTTCCATTATTTGGTTTAACCTTTCTTGTGATCTATATGATCTAAGCAGTAATATTCTCCTGCTTATGTATATACCTCGGTGTACAATTCTGTCAGCAAGACCCTGTTACTATTGTTGATGACATTTCGGTAGCCACCAATGGACGAGAACCTTGCCTATTGGCCCGCCTCGTTCAAAGAGCAGGAAAATGGTTCTCTTCGTCCCTCGCCCTTGGTATCGATGTTGTTGCCGACATAACTGACAGGCTACCCTCTGACACGCCTTGCTATCGTGGCCATGCAAGATGTCGGCCCCCTTCCTACTTTCAACCACATGGTGGGCCCATAACCCACAGTTCCACAGGATCAAAACCTGACTCTCCTGTACACCCCCTGTTCCCAAAGTTATTCCTCCCGCGTGGACTCGTATGTAATTCAGGAGCCACCTTTCGATGAGATCATCAATTCTGGCATCGAACACAATAATTATTTCGTCGCTTGAAACCCCTTTCACCTTCTGACTAGGCATTGAACGATTGCCTGGCTGCTTGAAACTTCTTATTGTACCTTCGAACTTTACTCTCGATGTGATTTATTTGTTCAACTCGAGAGGTACTCATATGCTCATTCATGGGTTAATCCCAGATTATTACCCTTATAGCATTCTGTCGTTGCCGATCTGCCCCGTTACCTATTCGTAAGTACGATGAAGATCCCGAAGAAAGGATGTCGACTTCATCAAGATGACCCGAAGCAGAGAAATGAGGACATCAATGTATTAGATCGGTCTCTTCGAGAAGAGCAAGCCAGAATGAGAAGACCCGCTAGATTCGTTACCAAACCTTCCCCCCTTTCACTACCTCTTAAATCTCGGGACGAGATTTCTTGTAGTGGAGGAGAATTGTGACGCCCGGATAATCAAGCTACAGTAAACCTCTGCTAGTGATGCCACGTCACCTCGATTACTATTGCTAATCTCGCGTTAGTTCGAAACCGATTCAAAGTCAAATCCGAAATAAGGGCAGACGTCAAAAAAATTCAAATATTTTAAAACAAAATGTTCGGGTTGTGCCAGTTAATGCATAGATGATTATGATGTAGAATCCACATTTTTTTATATAATGAATAAATGCACTAAAAAGATTTAAACGGTAGCAAAAATATTATTTCAATGCCTTGGTATTTTATAAAACACTAAACTATTTTATTTTGGGTTAAAACCTTTTGTGGCTGAGGGTTATTTCGAAACATTATTTTAGGAGCTATAGTCATATTTTGCTAAGTAAAAATAATGTGTAATTAAAATTAAAATAGAAAAGAAAAATACTAAAAGAGGACAAAAGTAAACAAAGAGAACCCCCCTCCCCTGGGGCCATTTGGCCCATCTGGCCGACAGCCAGCCGGCCCACCCCGCGCCTGGCCTGTTTGGCCCCCCCACCTCGCTACTAACCCTAACCCGTCTCGACCCGATCCCCATCTCTCCCTCATTCCCATCTCGCGCCGCCAGCGGCGAGCGAGAGTGCTCCCGCTCGACCCGCAGCTCCTCCCGCCGGCCACGCCCTGCTCCTCCCCTGAGCTCGCCTCTCCCTCCCCTGCTCCCACCTCCGTCGCCACTCCCGCGCCAGAACCCCCCCCCCCACCGACGCCTCGCCAAGCCCGACGCCTCCCGTCGTCATTGCCATGGCCACACCTTGGCCGCCCCCGCCGAGCTCCGTCGCTGGATCCGCACCAGCTCGCCGCCCGTCCCCATCCTCCTCCTCGCCGGACGCCATCGAGCCACCCCGCCCCTTCCCTGCATCGAACGTGAGCACCGCCCCGTGCTCCCTCTCCCCCCGTGCTGAACTCGTCTCGCTCACCAACCGCACCATCCCCGCGCCCAGGCGCTCGCCCTCGCGTGCCCCGTCGCGGCCAGCCCCCGGTGAGCTCGCACTCACCCGCGCTCCGAGTTCTCTGGCCGCGCCTTCTTCTGCTACTGCTTCCCACCACTACGTTCGGCGCCTCCCCTGGCCTGGCTCCACCGCATGCCACGACGCCCCGACGCCTCCCGTGCGCTTATGCCATGGCCACGCCTTGGCCGCCCCCTGCCGCCGCTCTCCCTCCGCCGTGCAGCCCTGCTGCTGCTGCTCCGCTGCGGGCGCCGTTCACCGCGCGTGCCCGCCCCCTCGCCATGCTGCTCCGGCACCCTGCCATGGCCGGCACCTCCCTGGTAACCTGGGAGTGCGCCCAAATGGGCTAGCGCCCGTAGCGCCGAGCGCCCCCGCCTGTTCGGGTGACGCCCGTAACCCGCACACACGCAAAGACCCCTGGGGCCTATGACAAGTGGGCCCCTGCCCAGAACGTTGTAGTTAAAAAATAAAAATAAATAATAATTAATTTAATTAATTAATTAGTTAAAGAATTAATTAACTTAATTAATCCTGATTAGATTAGCCAAATTAATTAATTAACCTGACTAATCTGTTATTTAAACTAATTAAATTGATTAATTAGTTATCAGAGTATGACAGCGGGACCCACACGTCAGGTTGACCAATCAACACCTCTGTTGACCGCTGACGTCATGCTGACGCCATGCTGACGTCAGCAAGCACTGTTCTGGATAATGTTGTATTAAAATAATTAAATAAATCCTGAAAATGATTTAAATCTTTTAAAATTAATAGAAAATAAACCGCAGCTCAGATGGAAAAACTTTGTACATGAAAATTGCTCAGAACGACGAGACGAATTTGAATACGCAGCCCGTTTATCCGCCACGCGTCCCTAGCATAGTGAACCTGCAACATTTCACCTCCGGTTCATCTGTCCACAAACACGGAACACCGGGGATACTTTCCCGGATGTTTTTCCCCTTCACCGGTATCACCTCATACCGCGTTAGAACACGTCTAGCTCTGCTTGCTGTCCTGTTATGCACTTGCTTGCTATGTATTTACTGTTTCTTCCCCCTCTTCTCTCCGGTAGACCCAGTGACGATGCTGATGCCCCTGTGGTCGACTACGTCACCGACGACCCCTCCTTCTTGTCTGAGCAACCAGGCAAGCCCCCCCTTTGATCACCAGATATCGCCTACTCTTCTCTATACTGCTCGCATTAGAGTAGTGTAGCATGTTAGTGCTTTCCGTTATTCCTATCCTGATGCATAGCCTGTCCTTGCTACTACTGTTGTTACCATTACCTGCTATCCTACTGCTTAGTATAGGATGCTAGTGTTCCATCAGTGGCCCTACCCTCTTGTCCGTCTGCCATGCTATACTACTGGGCCGTGATCACTTCGGGAGGTGATCACGGGCATATACTATATACTTTACACAGTTACCTTACATATGATACTGTTCGGAGATGGGGGCTGAAGGGGCAGGTGGCTCCATCCCGGTAGAGGTGGGCCTGGGTTCCCGACGGCCCCCGATTGTTACTTTGAGGCGGAGCGACAGGGCAGGTTCAGACCACCTAGGAGAGAGGTGGGCCTGGCCCTGGTCGGCGTTCGCGGATACTTAACACGCTTAACGAGATCTGGGTATTTGATCTGAGTTTGGCCATTTGGTCTATACGCACTAACCATCTACGCGGGAGTAGTTATGGGTATCCCGGCGTCGTGGTATCAGCCGAAGCCTTCGTGACGTCAGCAACGGAGCGGCGCGCGCTGGATTGGACTGGAACGCCACTAGGCTAGGTCTGCTTCCAGCCGCCCACGCAACGTGCAGGTGTGCTAAGGGCGATGGGCCCAGACCCCTGGGCGCTTAGGTTTAGACCGGCGTGCTGACCTCTCTGTTGGTCTAGGTGGGGCTGCGACGTGTTGATCTTCCGAGGCCGGGCATGACCCAGGAAAGTGTGTCCGGCCAAATGGGATCGAGCGTGTTGGGTTATGTGGTGCACCCCTGCAGGGAAGTTAATCTATTCGAATAGCCGTGATCTTCGGTAACAGGACGACTTGGAGTTGTACCTTGACCTTATGACAACTAGAACCGGATACTTAATAAAACACACCCTTCCAAGTGCCAGATACAACCGGTGATCGCTCTCTCACAGGGCGACGAGGGGAGGATCATCGGTTAGGATTATGCTATGCGATGCTACTTGGAGGACTTCAGTCTACTCACTTCTTCATGTTGCAAGACGGAGGCTGCCAGAAGCGTAGTCTTCGAAAGGATTAGTTATCCCCCTCTTATTCTGGCATTCTGCAGTTCAGTCCACATATGATACCCTTACTCCATTTGATACCCATGCATATGTAGTGTAGCTCCTTGCTTGCGAGTACTTTGGATGAGTACTCACGGTTGCTTTCTCCCCCTTTTCCCCCCCTTTTCCTTTCATCCTGGTTGTCGCAACCAGATGATGGAGCCCAGGATCCAGACGCCACCGTCGACGACGACTCCTACTACACCGGAGGTGCCTACTACTACGTGCTGCCCGTTGGCGACGACCAGGGGTAGTTTAGGAGGATCCCAGGCAGGAGGCCTGCGCCTCTTTCGATTTGTGTCCCAGTTTGTGCTAGCCTTCTTAAGGCAAACTTGTTTAACTTATGTCTGTACTCAGATATTGTTGCTTCCGCTGACTCTTCTATGATCGAGCTCTTGTATTCGAGCCCTCGAGCCCCCTGGCTTGTAATATGATGCTTGTATGACTTATTTTATTTGTAGAGTTGTGTTGTGATATCTTCCCGTGAGTCCCTGATCTTGATCGTACACGTTTGCGTGTATGATTAGTGTACGATTAAATCGGGGGCGTCACAATAAGCCTAAACCTAAAACACTCGAAACGTGACATTACAAAAAATAACTACCAGTGGCATGCATGAGAAAGTACCCACCACATGTAATTGGGTTACCAGTGGCGGTCGAAACACAAGCCTTCCGCTGGTACTTGAGTAACCAGTGGCGGCCAGCAATACGTGCCCACCACTAGTACATTTTGGCCCATGGGCATGACTTTGAGCTTTCCACTAGTAAGTGGTAAGATTATGAGTGATAAGCGTTAGAGTGTGCTGACACTTCTCCAATGTATCTACAATTTTTGCTTGTTCCATACTATTATATTATCAATTTTGAATGTTTTATATTCATTTTATAGCAACTTTATATCATTTTTTGGGACTAACCTATTGACATAGTGCCCAGTGTCATTTATTGTTTTTTACTTGGCGGAATATCCCTACCAATCGAAGTCCAAATGCAGCGAACCTTTTTGGAGATTTTTTTGGACCAAAAGACAACTTGGGAGCCAAGGAAGCACCTGGGGGAGGCCCGTGGGGCCCACGGGCCACCAGGGCGTGCCAGAGGCCCCTAGTGCGCACTGATGGGTTGTGGGGCCCACGGGGGTGTCCTCCATCGCCTCTCGGCTCTATAAATACCCAAATATTCCAGAAACCCTGGGGGAGTCGACGAAACACAATTCCAGCCGCCGCAAGTTCCAAAACCACGAGATCCAATCTAGATCCCTATTCCGGCACTCCGCCGGAGAGGAACATGATCACGGAGGGGTTCATCATCCTCATTGGTGCCTCTCCGATGATGCGTGAGTAGTTCACCATAGACCTACGGATCCATAGGCAGTAGCTATATGGTTTCTTCTCTCTTTTTGATTCTCAATACAATGGTCTCTTGAAGATCTATTTGATGTAATGACTTTTTATGGTGTATTTGTTGGGATCCGATGAAGTTCGAGTTTATGATCCGATCTATATCCATGGATATTATTTGACTTTTCTTTGATATCTTATATGCATGATAATTTATAGCCTCATATTTCTTCTCTGAATCTTTGGTTTAGTTAGGCCAACTAGATTGATTTTTCTTGCAATGGGAAGATGTGCTTTGTGATGGGTTCGATCTTGCGGTGTCCCCACCCAGTGACAGAAGGGGTAGTGAGGCACGCATGTATCATTGTTGAAAGTGCTAGTTATCGACTAGAGGGGGGGGGGTGAATAGGAGATTTTTATGAAAGTCTTCAAAACACGGGGGCTTTGAAGACAAATAGTAGAAATGAACCTATTGATATGCAGCGGAAGGTAGACTACACTAGACAAGCCATAGTCAAGTAAGCAATGAAGTGAAAGCACGAAGACTATCAACAACTAGGTAGTATGGATCAGGATGGAAGATAGTATAAAGCCAAACAACAACAATCTTCACACAATGAAGTCAATCAGATCATGCAAGCAGGCAATGACTTCACGAAGACAAACTGTAAGTAAAGAGAGGTAAAGGATAGAACTAGTTGCTTGGTGAGGACAAGGATTTGTTGGACCAGTTCCAGTTGCTGTGACAACTGTACGTCTGGTTAGGGAGGCTGAGATTCAACTTAGAAGACCGTATCTTCACCTTATTCCCCTTGAGCTAAGGACACACAGTCCTCGCCCAATCACTCTGGTAAGTCTTCAAGGTAGACTTCCAAACCTTCGCAGAATTTGTTCACCGGCAATCCACAATGACCCTTGGATGCTCAGAACGCGACGCCTAACCGGATGGAGGATTCACAGTCCTCAAGTGTAACAAGTCTTCAGATCATGCAGATAGAAAGACTTCAGTGATGCCTAACACTCTTTGGCGCTGGGTGTTTAGGGCTTTGTCCTCGCAAGGATTTCTCTCTCAAATGCTTCGGAGGTGGGTTGCTCTCAAACGACAAAAGCCGTGCACTAATTCTGAGCAGCCACCAATTTATGGTGTAGGGGGTGGGCTATTTATAGCCAGGAGGCAACCCGGCCTGATTTGTCCGAAATGACCCAGGGTCACTAAGGAACTGACACGTGTCCAATGGTCAGATTTCAAACACATGCGATAGCTTGACTTGGGCTACAAGTAAAGCTGACTCATCCAGCTCTGGATAAGATTTGCTCTCATTGTCTTCGCTCGAAGACATAGGATTTGGTTGAGAATCACTTTATTCATTTTGACTTTGTTCACTTGGACCCCACTTAACAGTGCAGTGGTTCCTATGACTCAACCAAATAAGAAATGGAAACTATGAAACAAGTATGTCTTCGCACTCCATAGTCTTCACGTGAATGTTTTCTTGAGTCATAATCTTCGTTGTGAATATTTTCACAGACCACCATTGTCTTCAATGTCTTCACACATTTTTAGGGGTCATCTCCGGTAGGTAAACCAAATCAATGAGGGACTACTACCTGTGTTATCCTGCAATTCTCACAAACACATTAGTCCCTCAACCAAGCTTGTCGTCAATACTCCAAAACCAACTAGGGGTGGCACTAGATGCACTTACAATCTCCCACTTTTTGGTGATTGATGAAAAACTGGTTGAAGTTTTCAACGGGGATAAAAATATGTGAAAGTTTAAGGATTAAATCATGGTCTTCATAAGTGGCAAAAGGCTCCCCCTGAAGATGTGCATATAAGTAGTTTGCTTTTGAATGCAAATGCACATGGCATGTTTTACTTTGTGAAGATCCTCTTCAACTTATGAAGACAATTCATCATGCATATAAAGATATAATGAAGATAATGACACGCATAATGAAAAATGGACGTATGCGGAATGACTTCATGCGGCATTTATCATCGCATCACAAAGAAGCAGAAAAAGTAGCAGGCGACCATCAAGTTTAAGTGTTACAACCAAAAGAACCAAATGTATCAAAAGACGAGAGTTGTAATCACTTGGAAAAATATAGCAACCACCCATAAAGGACCCGCTTGAATACTATCAACTCATATGCTTCTCCCCCTTTTGTCAGTAAGGACCAAAAAGGTTTGAATGTTGGGGAACGTAGTAATTTGAAAAAATTTCCTACGCACACGCAAGATCATGGTGATGTATAGCAACGAGAGGGGAGAGTGTGATCTACGAACCCTTGTAGATCGACAACGGAAGCGTTTGGTTGATGTAGTCGTACGTCTCCACGGCCCGACCGATCAAGCACCGAAACTACGGCACCTCCGAGTTCTAGCACACGTTCAGCTCGATGACGATCCCTGGGCTCCGATCCAGCAAAGCGTCGGGGAGGAGTTCCGTCGGCACGACGGCGTGGTGACGATCTTGATGTTCTACCGTCGCAGGGCTTCGCGTAAGCACCGCTACAATATGACCGAGGTGGAATATGGTGGAGGGGGCACCGCACACGGCTAAGGAACGATCACCAAGATCAACTTGTGTCTAGGGGTGCCCCCCTGCCCCCGTATATAAAGGAGCAAGGGGAGGAGGCCGGCCGACCCCTATAGGCGCGCCAGGAGGAGTCCTCCTCCTAGTAGGAGTAGGACTCCTACTAGGAGGGGGAAAGAAGTGGGGAGGGAGAGGGAAAGGGGGGGCGCCGCCCCCCTCTCCTAGTCCAATTCGGACCAGGGGGGAGGAGGCGCGCAGCCCACCTCTGGCAGCCCCTCTCTCTCTCCACTAAGGCCCATATGGCCCATTACTTCTCCCGGGGGGTTCCGGTAACCCTCCGGCTCTCCGGTTTTCTCCGAAATCACCCGGAACACTTCCGGTGTCCGAATATAGCCGTCCAGTATATCAATCTTTATGTCTCGACCATTTCGAGACTCCTCGTCATGTCCGTAAACACATCCGGGACTCCGAACTAACTTCGGTACATCAAAACTCATAAACTCATAATATAACTGTCATCGAAACCTTAAGCGTGCGGACCCTACGGGTTCGAGAACAATGTAGACATGACCAAGACACGTCTCCGGTCAATAACCAATAGCGGAACCTGGATGCTCATATTGGCTCCTACATATTCTACGAAGATCTTTATCGGTCAGACCGCATAACAACATACGTTGTTCCCTTTGTCATCGGTATGTTACTTGCCCGAGATTTGATCGTCGGTATCTCAATACCTAGTTCAATCTCGTTACCGGCAAGTCTCTTTACTCGTTTTGTAATACATCATCTCGCAACTAACTCATTAGTTGTAATGCTTGCAAGGCTTATGTGATGTGCATTACCGAGAGGGCCCAGAGATACCTCTCCGACAATCGGAGTGACAAATCCTAATCTCAAAATACGCCAACCCAACATGTACCTTTGGAGACACCTGTAGAGCACCTTTATAATCACCCATTTACGTTGTGATGTTTGGTAGCACACAAAGTGTTCCTCCGGCAAACGGGAGTTGCATAATCTCATAGTCATAGGAACATGTATAAGTCACGAAGAAAGCAATAGCGACATACTAAACAATCGGGTGCTAAGCTAATGGAATGGGTCATGTCAATCAGATCATTCACCTAATGATGTGATCTCGTTAATCAAATAACAACTCCTTGTTCATGGTTAGGAAACATAACCATCTTTGATTAACGAGCTAGTCAAGTAGAGGCATACTAGTGACACTCTGTTTGTCTATGTATTCACACATGTATTACGTTTCCGGTTAATACAATTCTAGCATGAATAATAAACATTTATCATGATATAAGGAAATAAATAATAACTTTATTATTGCCTCTAGGGCATATTTCCTTCAGTCTCCCACTTGCACTAGAGTCAATAATCTAGATTACACAGTAATGATTCTAACACCCATGGAGCTTTGGTGATGATCATGTTTTGCTCATGGAAGAGGCTTAGTCAACGGGTCTGCAACATTCAGATCCGTATGTATCTTGCAAATCTCTATGTCTCCCACCTGGACTAGGTCCCGGATGGAATTGAAGCGTCTCTTGATGTGCTTGGTTCTCTTGTGAAATCTGGATTCCTTTGCCAAGGAAATTGCACCAGTATTGTCACAAAAGATGTTCATTGGACCCGATGCACTAGGTATGACACCTAGATCGGATATGAACTCCTTCATCCAGACTCCTTCATTTGCTGCTTCCGAAGCAGCTATGTATTCCGCTTCACACGTAGATCCCGCCACGACGCTTTGTTTAGAACTGCACCAACTGACAGCTCCACCGTTTAATGTAAACACGTATCTGGTTTGCGATTTAGAATCGTCCGGATCAGTGTCAAAGCTTGCATCAACGTAACCTTTTACGATGAGCTCTTTGTCACCTCCATATATGAGAAACATATCCTTAGTCCTTTTCAGGTATTTCAGGATGTTCTTGACCGCTGTCCAGTGATCCACTCCTGGATTACTTTGGTACTTCCCTGCTAGACTTATAGCAAGGCACACATCAGGTCTGGTACACAGCATTGCATACATGATAGAGCCTATGGCTGAAGCATAGGGAACATCTTTCATTTTCTCTCTATCTTCTGCAGTGGTCGGGCATTGAGTCTTACTCAACTTCACACCTTGTAACACAGGCAAGAACCCTTTCTTTGCTTGATCCATTTTGAACTTCTTCAAAACTTTGTCAAGGTATGTGTTTTGTGAAAGTCCAATTAAGCGTCTTGATCTATCTCTATAGATCTTAATGCCTAATATGTAAGCAGCTTCACCGAGGTCTTTCATCGAAAAACTCTTATTCAAGTATCCCTTTATGCTATCCAGAAATTCTATATCATTTCCAATTAGTAATATGTCATCTACATATAATATCAGAAATGCTACAGAGCTCCCACTCACTTTCTTGTAAATACAGGCTTCTCCAAAAGTCTATATAAAACCAAATGCTTTGATCACACTATCAAAGCGTTTATTCCAACTATGAGAGGCTTGCACTAGTCCATAAATGGATCGCTGGAGCTTGCACACTTTGTTAGCTCCTTTTGGATCGACAAAACCTTCTGGTTGCATCATATACAACTCTTCTTCCAGAAATCCATTCAGGAATGCAGTTTTGACATCCATCTGCCAAATTTCATAATCATAAAACGCGGCAATTGCTAACATGATTCGGACAGACTTAAGCATCGCTACGGGTGAGAAGGTCTCATCGTAGTCAATCCCTTGAACTTGCCGAAAACCTTTTGCGACAAGTCGAGCTTTGTAGACAGTAATATTACCGTCAGCGTCAGTCTTCTTCTCGAAGATCCATTTATTCTCAATTGCTTGCCGATCATCGGGCAAGTCAACCAAAGTCCATACTTTGTTCTCATACATGGATCCCATCTCAGATTTCATGGCTTCAAGCCATTTCGCGAAATCTGGGCTCACCATCGCTTCTTCATAGTTTGTAGGTTCATCATGATCTAGTAGCATGACTTGCAGAACAGGATTACCGTACCACTCTGGCACGGATCTTACTCTGGTTGATCTACGAGGTTCAGTAGTATCTTGTTCTGAAGTTTCATGATCATCATCATTAGCTTCCTCACTAACAGGTGTAGGTGTCACAGAAACAGTTTTCTGTGATGCACTACTTTCCAATAAGGGAGCAGGTACAGTTACCTCGTCAAGTTCTACTTTCCTCCCACTCACTTCTTTCGAGAGAAACTCCTTCTCTAGAAAGTTTCCGAACTTAGCAACAAAAGTTTTGCCTTTGGATCTGTGATAGAAGGTGTATCCAATAGTTTCATTTGGATATCCTATGAAGACACATTTCTCCGATTTGGGTTCGAGCTTATCAGTTGAAGCTTTTTTACATAAGCATCGCAGCCCAAACTTTCAGAAACGACAACTTTGGTTTCTTGCCAAACCACAGTTCATAAGGCGTCGTCTCAACGGATTTTGATGGTGCCCTATTTAACGTGAATGCGGCCGTCTCTAGAGCGTATCCCCAAAATGATAGCGGTAAATCAGTAAGAGACATCATAGATCACAGCATATCTAGTAAAGTACGATTACGACGTTCGGACACGCCATTACGCTGTGGTGTTCCAGGTGGCGTGAGTTGCGAAACTATTCCACAATTTTTCAAATGTACACCAAACTCATAACTCGAATATTCTCCTCCACGATCAGATTGTAGGAATTTTATTTTCTTGTTACGATGATTTTCTACTTTACTCTGAAATTCTTTAAACTTTTCAAATGTTTCAGACTTGTGTTTCATTAAGTAGATATACCCATATCTGCTTAAGTCATCTGTGAAGGTGAGAAAATAACGATATCCGCCATGAGCCTCAATATTCATTGGACCACATACATCTGTATGTATGATTTCCAACAAATCTGTTGCTCTCTCCATAGTACCGGAGAATGGTGTTTTAGTCATCTTGCCCATGAGGCACGGTTCGCAAGTACCAAGTGATTCATAATCAAGTGGTTCCAAAAGTCCATCAGTATGGAGTTTCTTCATGCGCTTTACACCGATATGACCTAAACGGCAGTGCCACAAATAGGTTGCACTATCATTATCAACTCTGCATCTTTTGGCTTCAACATTATGAATATGTGTGTTACTACTATCGAGATTCAATAAGAATAGACCACTCTTCAAGGGTGCATGACCCTAAAAGATATTACTCATATAAATAGAACAACCATTATTCTCTGATTTAAATGAATAACCGTCTCGCATCAAACAAGATCCAGATATAATGTTCATGCTTAACGCTGGCACCAAATAACAATTATTTAGGTCTAATATTAATCCCGAAGGTAGATGTAGAGTTAGCGTGCCGACCGCGATCACATCGACTTTGGAACCGTTTCCCACGCGCATCGTCACCTCGTCCTTAGCCAATCTTCGCTTAATCCGTAGTCCCTGTTTCGAGTTGCAAATATTAGCAACAGAACCAGTATCAAATACCCAGGTGCTACTGCGAGCATTAGTAAGGTACACATCAATAACATGTATATCACATATACCTTTGTTCACCTTGCCATCCTTCCTATCCGCCAAATACTTGGGGCAGTTCCGCTTCCAGTGACCAGTCTGCTTGCAGTAGAAGCACTCAGTTTCAGGCTTAGGTCCAGGTTTGGGTTTCTTCTCTTGAGTAGCAACTTGCTTGCCGTTCTTTTTGAAGTTCCCCTTCTTCTTCCCTTTGCCCTTTTTCTTGAAACTAGTGGTCTTGTTGACCATCAACACTTGATGCTCCTTCTTGATTTCTACCTCCGCAGATTTCAGCATTGCGAAGAGCTCGGGAATAGTCTTATTCATCCCTTGCATATTATAGTTCATCATGAAGCTCTTGTAGCTTGGTGGCAGTGATTGGAGAATTCTTTCGATGACACAATCATCTGGAAGATTAACTCCCAATTGAATCAAGTGATTATTATACCCAGACATTTTGAGTATATGCTCACTGACAGAACTATTCTCCTCCATCTTGCAGCTATAGAACTTATTGGAGACTTCATATCTCTCAATCTGGGCATTTGCTTGAAATATTAACTTCAACTCCTGGAACATCTCATATGCTCCATGACGTTCAAAACATCGTTGAAGTCCCGATTCTAAGCCGTAAAGCATGGCACACTGAACTATCGAGTAGTTATCAGCTTTGCTCTGCCAGACGTTCATAACATCTGGTGTTGCTCCAGCAGCAGCCCTGGCACCCAGCGGTGCTTCCAGGACGTAATTCCTCTGTGCAGCAATGAGGATAATCCTCAAGTTACGGACCCAGTCCGTGTAATTTCTACCATCATCTTTCAACTTTGCTTTCTCAAGGAACGCATTAAAATTCAACGGAACAACAACACGAGCCATCTATCTACAATCAAGCATAAACAAGCAAGATACTATCAGGTACTAAGTTTCATGATAAATTTAGGTTCAATTAATTTAACTTAAAGAACTCCCACTTAGATAGACATCCCTCTAATCCTCTAAGTGATTACGTGATCCAAATCAACTAAACCATGTCCGATCATCACGTGAGATGGAGTAGTTTCATTGGTGAACATCACTATGTTGATCATATCTACTATATGGTTCACGCTCGACCTTTCGGTCTCCGTGTTCCGAGGCCATATCTGTATATGCTTGGCTCATCAAGTATAACCTGAGTATTCCGCGTGTGCAACTATTTTGCACCCATTGTATTTGAACGTAGAGCCTATCACACCCGATCATCACGTGGTGTCTCAGCACGAAGAATTTTCGTAACGGTGCATACTCAGGGAGAACACTTCTTGATAATTAGTGAGAGATCATCTTATAATGCTACCGTCAATCAAAGCAAGATAAGATGCATAAAAGATAAACATCACATGTAATCAATATAAGTGATATGATATGGCCATCATCATCTTGTGCTTGTGATCTCCATCTCCGAAGCACCATCGTGATCACCATCGTCACCGGAGCGACACCTTGATCTCCATCGTAGCATCGTTGTCGTCTCGCCAATCTTATGCTTCCACGACTATCACTACCGTTTAGTGATAAAGTAAAGCATTACAGCGCGATTGCATTGCATACAATAAAGCGACAACCATATGGCTCCTGCCAGTTGCCGATAACTCGGTTACAAAACATGATCATCTCATACAATAAAATTTAGCATCATGTCTTGACCATATCACATCACAACATGCCCTGCAAAAACAAGTTAGACGTCCTCTACTTTGTTGTTGCAAGTTTTACGTGGCTGCTACGGGCTTAAGCAAGAACCAATCTTACCTACGCATCAAAACCACAACGATAGTTTGTCAAGTTGGTGCTGTTTTAACCTTCGCAAGGACCGGGCGTAGCCACACTTGGTTCAACTAAAGTTGGAGAAACTGTCACCCGCAAGCCACCTATGTGCAAAGCACGTCGGGAGAACCGGTCTCGCGTAAGCGTACGCGTAATGTCGGTCCGGGCCGCTTCGTCCAACAATACCGCCGAACCAAAGTATGACATGCTGGTAAGCAGTATGACTTATATCGCCCACAACTCACTTGTGTTCTACTCGTGCATATAACATCAACATATAAAACCTAGGCTCTGATGCCACTGTTGGGGAACGTAGTAATTTCAAAAAAATTCCTACGCACATGCAAGATCATGGTGATGTATAGCAACGAGAGGGGAGAGTGTGATCTACGTACCCTTGTAGATCGACAACGGAAGCGTTTGGTTGATGTAGTCGTACGTCTCCACAGCCCGACCGATCAAGCACCGAAACTATGACACCTCCGAGTTCTAGCACACGTTCAGCTCGATGACGATCCCCGGGCTCCGATCCAGCAAAGCGTCGGGGAGGAGTTCCGTCAGCACGACGGCGTGGTGACGATCTTGATGTTCTACCGTCGCAGGGCTTCGCCTAAGCACCGCTACAATATGACCGAGGTGGAATATGGTGAAGGGGGGCACCGCACACGGCTAAGGAACGATCACCAAGATCAACTTGTGTCTAGGGGTGCCCCCTGCCCCCGTATATAAAGGAGCAAGGGGAGGAGGCCGGCCGGCCCCTATAGGCGCGCCAGGAGGAGTCCTCCTCCTAGTAGGAGTAGGACTCCTACTAGCAGGGGGAAAGAAGTGGGGAGGGAGAGGGAAAGGGGGGGCGCCGCCCCCCTCTCCTAGTCCAATTCGGACCAGGGGAGGAGGCGCGCAGCCCACCTCTGGCAGCCCCTCTCTCTCCACTAAGGCCCATATGGCCTATTACTTCTCCCGGGGGGTTCCGGTAACCCTCCGGCTCTCCGGTTTTCTCTGAAATCACCCGGAACACTTCCGGTGTCCAAATATAGCCGTCCAATATATCAATCTTTATGTCTCGACCATTTCGAGACTCCTCGTCATGTCCGTGATCACATCCGGGACTCCGAACTAACTTCGGTACATCAAAACTCATAAACTCATAATATAACTGTCATCGAAACCTTAAGCGTGCGGACCCTACAGGTTCGAGAACAATGTAGACATGACCGAGACACGTCTCCGGTCAATAACCAATAGCGGAACCTGGATGCTCATATTGGCTCCTACATATTCTACGAAGATCTTTATCGGTCAGACCGCATAACAACATACGTTGTTCCCTTTGTCATCGGTATGTTACTTGCCCGAGATTTGATCGTCGGTATCTCAATACCTAGTTCAATCTCGTTACCGGCAAGTCTCTTTACTTGTTTCATAATACATCATCTCGCAACTAACTCATTAGTTGTAATGCTTGCAAGGCTTATGTGATGTGCATTACCGAGAGGGCCCAGAGATACCTCTCCGACAATGGGAGTGACAAATCCTAATCTCGAAATACGCCAACCCAACATGTACCTTTGGAGACACCTGTAGAGCACCTTTATAGTCACCCATTTACGTTGTGACGTTTGGTAGCACACAAAGTGTTCCTCCGGCAAACGGGAGTTGCATAATCTCATAGTCATAGGAACATGTATAAGTCATGAAGAAAGCAATAGCAACATACTAAACGATCGGGTGCTAAGCTAATGGAATGGGTCATGTCAATCAGATCATTCACCTAATGATGTGATCTCGTTAATCAAATAACAACTCCTTGTTCATGGTTAGGAAACATAACCATCTTTGATGAACGAGCTAGTCAAGTAGAGGCATACTAGTGACACTCTGTTTGTCTATGTATTCACACATGTATTATGTTTCCGGTTAATACAATTCTAGCATGAATAATAAACATTTATCATGATATAAGGAAATAAATAATAACTTTATTATTGCCTCTAGGGCATATTTCCTTCATTGAAGACATAGAGTATCTACTCATTCCCATCAGGAGTAGATGCAGGAGCATGGTCGACGTTGGAGTTCGGTGGTGCAAAGGGGCCTGGTGCAGTGTCTATGCGTGGTGAAGCCATGGTTGGTGAATTGGAATTGTCTTCTTCATTGACGACTCTCGCAACAACGGTTGCAGCCGAAGATGAATACTCAGAGTCTTCAATGGAAGGAGTCCGACGCCAGCTTGCATTCTGGGGAGGCTTGGAATCAAATTTTAAGCCCTCTGTGAAGCCGTCTTCACAAAGATCGTCTTTAGAGCATAGCAGTGTGAGACTCTTCCAAGACCGCCAATAGGCTTCATGAGCTACGAATGAGTTCTTGGTGGCAAGATTGCGAATGCGATTGACATCCACCAAGATGCTCTGCATCTGACGCTTTAGCCAGTCATGGTGCCTATCCTGTTTCTAATGTAAGGCCACAAGAAGTTCTCGGTCATTGAGTACACGAGATATTTCCAGCCAGAGGTGCTTTCAGTGGCTTCAGTGTTTGCATGATGAGGTGCACGCATATTTCCAGCCAGAGGATAGACTCGAGTTGCAGCAAGAACACCCTCCATTGGTTGCAAGAAGATTTGGTGATCAGCATTATGAAGATAAAGTGACTCCTTGGCAGGCTCAGGGTAGATGGCTTCAACAAATAGATCAACCTCAGGCAAAAAGACAAGATGGTTGCGCGCTGAGGGCTGATAGTCGACAGAAGAGTGAAGCTTGATTAAGCGCATCACCCATGGAGCATAAAACTTCAAGCCAAACAAATCAATTCCAGATGCAGCAAGCTGTCTGATGAAGAAATCCTGGGAATTGAATCCGATGCCATTGACAATATAGAATACCAAAGTCTTCATGGCTACTTCAAGTTTGGCTTCAGTTGAGTGTCCCTTGATGGGCCAGATAGTATGCCTCAGAATATGATAGACTGTGCAGGGCAGGTACTCAAGGTCCTTGACGAAGAATTCCTTGGGATAATCAGCATCTTGAGGCAATGGCTTCATCACGCTGAGCATCTGATTCATATTTGGTTTAGGCCGCTGGAAGATACTCTTCAGTTCATTTTGGTGTAGCTGACAACCAGGCTCATAGAGTTCACCTGGAGTGGGCACGGAAGTAATCTCAATAATGACTTGAGCTTTGGCTTCATGGTGCACATCTCCTGACATCCACTCAAGGACCCATGTCTTCGGATCCCTGTTGTAGCCACGAATGTGAAGTGTGGCGTAGAACTGCAGCAGGAGCTATTCATTCCAGTGTTCTTTGTCAGTGACGAACTGTAGAAGACCAACCTACCTGAAGCAGTCAAGAGATTCTTCCAGACAAGGCAGCCCGGCAATAGCTTCACAATCAAGACGCATGTGTTGAAAGATTCACTCTTGATTGTATATTATGCAAGAGTAGTAGCTGCGCTGCTGATAGCTCTAGAAGCGATCAAAAGAAATCTTCGGCTTCTAATATGGATTCTTGGCACTGTCAAAGAAGGTATTGTGTGCCCTGAAGCTGTTCACACTTAACGATCCTGGGGAGGTTGCAACACCTGGAAGCCTTGGCAGCCTGGGCTTTGGGTTCTGAACTTGTGGCCTCTACTCCACATGATAATCATATCGAGGTCCGGGAGCAGTGGGAGGCACCATGAAGGGCCATTTCATAGTGACCAGCTGTCCATGATCAAAGGCATGTTCAATCGTGTGAGGCCTTGGGGCTGGAGCAGTGGCATCAGCATCCACATGGGCTTCAGGGTGCACATGAGCTTCAGGCACAACATTGGCTTCAGGCTCCACATTATGTTCAGCCATGACAATGTCATTGGCTTTAGTATCATTGTTGGTGGTAGCCTCAGTGTTCTCAACATCCGTGTCTTCAATGACAGGAGGGTCGGGCACAGACACATTCTCCCTGAGAATGACTTCTTCAGTGGCAGGGGGTGTGGCAACTCTTTCTTCTTCTTGTCATGGTTCTTGATTTTCTTTAGCTGATGCAGCCGGAATGTCTTCAATAGTTTTAGCTTCAGACTCAGAGACATTCGCAGTGGGAGTGGCATTAGGAAACACTTTGCGTGCTACTGAGCTTTGTTGCACTTCTCCTTCTGGAATGCTCGACATGGTGACCTGTGGCCTTCGCGTGCTACAGAACATGCCTTTGCGAAGCCTGCGGAATGCAGGCAATGCCTATGGTGATGGAGTGGTCTGCACCATGTAGTCATCGTCAAGCACCGGAGTGGTGACTTGAGGTGTTGGAGTTCTAGGAGTTTCATCATGAATGGGGTGTTTTGTTGGGGGCGATCAACCCACGAATCATCCTGAGCAATTGGCGTCAGAGGAGGACCAATGCTGATGAGTTCGCTGTTCGTAAGAACAGACGATGATACCGGTTGGTGCTCGAGTTAAGGAAGGACTTCATCATCTTCTACATTGTATTCACGACCAATGTCTTCAGCCATGATGGGGTCAACAACTGATACTTCTTCATTTTCAAGAGCCTCTGTGAAAGCAGGCTCGAGGATCACAAGTAGACGCTCTTGGTTGGTGGAGGCATGACGAGCAACAGAAATGGGCTCGACAACAAGAGGCTCAGAGGCCGCATGATGTCTACTACACAACCTTCTTCTTGTAGACGTTGTTGGGCCTCCAAGTGCAGAGGTTTGTAGGACAATAGCAAATTTCCCTCAAGTGGATGGCCTAAGGTTTATCAATCCGTGGGAGGCGTAGGATGAAGATGGTCTCTCTCAAACAACCCTGCAACCAAATAACAAAGAGTCTCTTGTGTCCCCAACACACCCAATACAATGGTAAATTGTATAGGTGCACTAGTTCGGCGAAGAGATGGTGATACAAGTGCAATATGGATGGTATATATGGGTATTTGTAATCTGAAAATATAAAAACAGCAAGGTAGCAAGCGATAAAAGCGAGCACAAACGGTATTGCAATGCTAGGAAACAAGGCCTAGGGTTCATATTTTCACTAGTGCAAGTTCTCTCAACAATAATAACATAATTGGATCATATAACTATCCCTCAACATGCAACAAAGAGTCACTCCAAAGTCACTAATAGCAGAGAACAAACGAAGAGATTATTGTAGGGTACGAAACCACCTCAAAGTTATTCTTTCTGATCGATCTATTCAAGTCCATAGTAAAATAACACGAAGCTATTCTTTCCGTTCAATCTATCATAGAGTTCTTACTAGAATAACACCTTAAGACACAAATCAATCAAAACCTTAATGTCACCTAGATACTCCAATGTCACCTCAAGTATCCGTGGGTATGATTATACGATATGCATCACACATTCTCAGATTCATCTATTTGACCAACACAAAGAACTTCAAAGAGTGCCCCAAAGTTTCTACCGAAGAGTCAAGACGAAAACGTGTGCCAAACCCTATGCATAAGTTCATGAGGTCATGGAACTCGCAAGTTGATCACCAAAACATACATCAAGTAGATCACGTGATATCCCATTGTCACCACAGATAAGCACATGCAAGACATACATCAAGTGTTCTCAAATCCTTAAAGACTCAATCCGATAAGATAACTTCAAAGGGAAAACTCAATCCATTACAAGAGAGTAGAGGGGGAGAAACATCATAAGATCCAACTATAATAGCAAAGCTCGCGATACATCAAGATCGTGCCGAATCAAGAACACGAGAGAGAGAGAGATCAAACACATAGCTACTTGTAGATACCCTCAGCCTTGAGGGTGAACTACTCCCTCCTCGTCATGGAGAGCGCCGGGATGATGAAGATGGCCACCGGATAGGGATTCCCCCCTCTGGCAGGGTGCCGGAACAGGTCTAGATTGGTTTTCGGTGGCTACCGAGGCTTCTGGCGGCGGAACTCCCGATCTAGATTTCTTTCTAGAAGTTTTGGGTTATATAAGAGGTGTTGGAGTCGAGAACAAGTCAGGGGGGTCCCCAGGCTGTCCACGAGGCAGGGAGGCACGCCCAGGGGGGTGGGCGCGCCCCCATCCTCGTGGGCAGCCCAAGACTCTTCTGGCCCAACTCTTTGAAGGAAATATGCCCTAGAGGCAATAATAAAGTTGTTATTTATATTTCCTTATATCATGATAAATGTTTATTATTCATGCTAGAATTGTATTAACCGGAAACTTAGTACATGTGTGAATACATAGACAAACAGAGTGTCACTAGTTTGCCTCTACTTGACTAGCTCGTTGAATCAATGAAGGTTATGTTTCCTAACCATAGACATGAGTTGTCATTTGATTAACGGGATCACATCATTAGAGAATGATGTGATTGACTTGACCCATCCGTTAGCTTAGCATGGTGATCGTTTAGTTTGTTGCCATTGCTTTCTCCATAACTATACATGTTCCTATGACTATGAGATCATGCAACTCCCGAATACCGGAGGAACACTTTGTGTGCTACCAAAAGTCACAATGTAATGGGTGATTATAAAGGTGCTCTACAAGTGTCTCCGATGGTGTTTGTTGAGTTGGCATTGATCAAGATTAGGATTTGTCACTCTGATTGTCGGAGAGGTATCTCTGGGCCCACTCGGTAATGCACATCACTATAAGCCTTGCAAGCATTATAACTAATGAGTTAGTTGCGAGATGATGTATTACGGAACGAGTAAAGAGACTTGCCAGTAACGATATTGAACTAGGTATTGAGATACCGACGAACATAACGATGACAAAGGGAACAACGTATGTTGTTATTGTTGGGTTGCGTAGCAGAATTTTAAAATTTTGTATGCATCACCAAGATCAATCTATGGAGTCATCTAGGAACGAGGGAGAAGGGAGTGCATCTACATACCCTTGTAGATAGCGAGCGGAAGCGTTCAAGAGAACGGGGTTGATGGAGTCGTACTCGTCGTGATCCAAATCACCGATGACCTAGCGCCGAACGAACGACACCTCTGCGTTCAACACACGTACGGTTGGGAAGACGTCTCCTCCAACTTGATCCAGCAAGGTGGAAGGAGAGGTTGATGGAGATCCAGCAGCACGACGGCGTGGTGGTGGAAGCAACGACGATCTCGGCAGGGCTTCGCCAAGCTCAGGGAGAGGGAGAAGTGTCACGGGAGGGAGAGGGAGAAGTTTCACGGGAGGGAGAGGGAGGCGCCAGGGGCTAGGGTGCGGCTGCCCTCCCCCCACTATATATAGGACCCCTAGGGGGGTGCCGGCCCTAGGATATGCAATCTCCAGGGGGACGGCGGCCAAGGGGGGTGGAGTGCCCCCCAAGCCAAGTGGGACGCCCCCACCCCTAGGGTTTCCAACCCTAGGCACAGGGGAGGCCCATGGGGGTGCACCAGCCCACTAGGGGCTGGTTCCCCTCCCACTTCAGCCCATGGGGCCCTTCGGGATAGGTGGCCCCCCCCGGTGGACCCCCGGGACCCTTCCGGTGGTCCCGGTACAATACCGATTACCCCTGAAACTTTCCCGATGGCCGAAACTTGACTTCCTATATATAAATCTTCACCTTCGGACCATTCCGGAACTCCTCGTGACATCTGGGATCTCATCCGGGACTCCGAACAACTTTCGGGTTACCGTATACTAATATCTCAACAACCCTAGCATCACCGAACCTTAAGTGTGTAGACCCTACGGGTTCGGGAGACACGCAGACATGACCGAGATGACTCTCCGGTCAATAAACAACAGCGGGATCTGGATACCCATGTTGGCTCCCACATGCTCCTCGATGATCTCATCGGATGAACCACGATGTCGAGGATTCAATCAATCCTGTATACAATTCCCTTTGTCAATCGGTACGTTACTTGCCCGAGACTCGATCGTCGGTATCCCAATACCTCATTCAATCTCGTTACCGGCAAGTCACTTTACTCATACCGTAATTCATGATCCCGTGATCAACCACTTGATTACATTGAGCTCATTATGATGATGCATTACCGAGTGGGCCCAGAGATACCTCTCTGTCATACGGAGTGACAAATCCCAGTCTCGATTCGTGCCAACCCAACAAACACTTTCGGAGATACCCGTAGTGTACCTTTATAGTCACCCAGTTACGTTGTGACGTTTGGCACACCCAAAGCACTCCTACGGTATCCGGGAGTTGCACAATCTCATGGTCTAAGGAAATGATACTTGACATTCGGAAAAGCTCTAGCAAACGAACTACACGATCTTTAAACTATGCTTAGGATTGGGTCTTGTCCATCACATCATTCTCCTAATGATGTGATCCCGTTATCAATGACATCCAATGTCCATAGTCAGGAAACCATGACTATCTTTTGATCAACGAGCTAGTCAACTAGAGGCTCACTAGGGACGTGTTGTGGTCTATGTATTCACACATGTATTACGATTTCCGGATAACACAATTATAGCATGAACAATAGACAATTATCATGAACAAAGAAATATAATAATAACCATTTTATTATTGCCTCTAGGGCATATTTCCAACAGTTATGCGGTTTGACCAATAAAGATCTTCGTAGAATATGTGGGTGCCAATATGAGAATCTAGGTTCCGCTATTGGTTATTGACCGGAGACGAGTCTCGGTCATGTCTACATAGATCTCAAACCCGTAGGGTCTGCACGCTTAAAGTTCGGTGACGATCGGTATTATGAGTTTTTGTGTTTTGATGTACCGAAGGTAGTTCGGAGTCCTGGATATGATCACGGACATGACGAGGAGTCTCAAAATGGTTGATGATAAACTACTCACGCATCATCGGAGAGGCACCAATGAGGATGATGAACCCCTCAGTGATCGTGTTCCCCTCCACGGAGTGCCGAAATAGGGCTCTAGATTGGATCTCGTGGTTCTGGAACTTGCGGCGGCTGGAATTGTGTTTCGTCGACTACCCCAGGGTTTCTGGAATATTTGGGTATTTATAGAGCTAAGAGGCTGTGGAGGAGACACCCGTGGGCCCCACAACCCATCAGGGCGCCCCAAGGGCCTCTGGCGCGCCCTGGTGTCTTATGGGCCCCACAGGCCTCCCCCAGGTGAAGGAAATATGCCCTAGAGGCAATAATAAAGTTATTATTTATTTACTTATATCATGGTAAATGTTTATTATTCATGCTAGAATTTTATTAACCGGAAACATAATACTTGTGTGAATACATAGACAAACAGAGTGTCACTAGTATGCCTCTACTTGACTAGCTCGTTGATCAAAGATGGTTATGTTTCCTAACCATAGACATGAATTGTCATATGATTAACAGGATCACATCATTAGGAGAATGATGTGATTGACTTGACCCATTCCATTAGCATAGCACTTGATCGTTTAGTTTGTTGCTATTGCTTTCTTCATGACTTATACATGTTCTTATGACTATGAGATTATGCAACTCCCGAATACTGGAGGAACACTTTGTGTGCTACCAAACATCACAACGGAACTGGGTGATTATAAAGGTGCTCTACAGGTGTCTCCGATGGTACTTGTTGAGTTGGCATAGATCAAGATTAGGATTTGTCACTCCGATTGTCGGAGAGGTATCTTTGGGCCCTCTCAGTAATGCACATCACTATAAGCCTTGCAAGCATGATAACTAATGAGTTAGTTACGGGATGATGTATTATGGAACGAGTAAAAAGACTTGCCGGTAACTAGATTGAACTAGGTATTGGATACCGACGATCGAATCTCGGGCAAATAACATACCGATGACAAAGAGAACCGCGTATGTTGTTATGCGGTCTGACCGATAAAGATCTTCGTAGAATATGTAGGAGCCAATATGAGCATCCAGATTCCGCTATTGGTTATTGACCGGAGATGTGTCTCGGTCATGTCTACATAGTTCTCCAACCCGTAGGGTCCGCACACTTAATGCTACGATGACGGTTATATTATGAATTTATGTGTTTTGATGTACCGAAGGAGTTCGGAGTCCCGGATGAGATCGGGGACATGACGAGGAGTCTCGAAATGGTCGAGACGTAAAGATCGATATATCGGACGACTATATTTGAACATCGGAAAGGTTCCGAGTGATTCGGGTATTTTCGGGAGTACCGGAGAGTTACGGGAATTCGTATTGGGCCTTAATGGGCCATACGAGAAAGGAGAGGAAGGCCTCAAAAGGTGGCCGCACCCCTCCCCATGGGCTGGTCCGAATTGGACTAGGGAGGGGGGGGGGGGGTGCTCCCTTCCTTCCTTCTCCTTTTCCCTTCCCTTTCCTTCTCTCCTACTCCTACTACTTGGAAGGGATCCTAGTTCTACTAGGAAAGGGGGAATCCTACTCCCGGTGGGAGTAGGACTCCCCTAGGGCGCGCCATAGAGAGGGCCGGCCCCTCCCCTCCTCCACTCCTTTATATACGTGGCCAGGGGGCACCCCATAGACACAACAATTGATCTCTTGATCTCTTAGCCGTGTGCGGTGCCCCCTTCCACCATAATCCACCTCGATCATATCGTAGCGGTGCTTAGGCGAAGCCCTGCGTCGGTAGAACATCATCATCGTCACCACGCCGTCGTGCTGATGAAACTCTCCCTCAACACTCGGCTGGATCGGAGTTCGAGGGACGTCATCGAGTTGAACGTGTGCTGAACTCGGAGGTGCCGTGCGTTCGGTACTTGGATCGGTCGGATCGTGAAGACATTCGACTACATCAACCGCGTTGTGCTAACACTTCCGCTTTCGGTCTACGAGGGTACGTGGACAACACTCTCCCCTCTCGTTGCTATGCATCACCATGATCTTGCGTGTACGTAGGATTTTTTTTGAAATTACTACGTTCCCCAACAGTGGCATCCGAGCCAGGTTTTATGCGTAGATGTCATATGCACGAGTAGAACACAAGTGAGTTGTGTGTGATATAAGTCATACTGCTTACCAGCATGTCATACTTTCATTCGGCGGTATTGTTAGATGAAGCGGCCCGGGCCGACATTACGCGTACGCTTACGCGAGACTGGTTCTACCGACGTGCTTTGCACATAGGTGGCTGGCGGGTGTCAGTTTCTTCAACTTTAGTTGAACCGAGTGTGGCTACGCCCGGTCCTTGTGAAGGTTAAAACAGCACCAACTTGACAAACTATCATTGTGGTTTTGATGCATAGGTAAGAACGGTTCTTGCTAAGCCCGTAGCAGCCACGTAAAACTTGCAACAACAATGTAGAGTACGTCTAACTTGTTTTTGCAGGGCATGTTGTGATGTGATATGGTCAAGACATGATGCTAAATTTTATTGTATGAGATGATCATGTTTTATAACCGAGTTATCGGCAACTGGCAGGAGCCATATGGTTGTCGCTTTATTGTATGCAATGCAATTGCGCTGTAATGCTTTTACTTTTTCATTAAGCGGTAGCGATAGTCATGGAAGCATAATATTGGCGAGACGACAACGATGCTATGATGGTGATCAAGGTGTCGCGCCGGTGACGATGGTGATCATGACGGTGCTTCGGAGATGGAGATCACAAGCACAAGATGATGATGGCCATATCATATCACTTATATTGATTGCATGTGATGTTTATCTTTTATGCATCTTATATTGCTTTGATTGACGGTAGCATTATAAGATGATCTCTCACTAAATTTCAAGATAAAAGTGTTCTCCCTGAGTATGCACCGTTGCCAAAGTTCGTCATGCCCAGACACCACGTGATGATCGGGTGTGATAAGTTCTACGTCCATCTACAATGGGTGCAAGCCAGTTTTGCACACACAGAATACTCAAGTTAAACTTGATGAGCCTAGCATATGCAGATATGGCCTCGGAACACTGAGACCGAAATGTCGAACGTGAATCATATAGTAGATATGATCAACATATTGATCTTCACCATTGAAAGCTACTCCATTTCACGTGATGATCGATTATGGTTTAGTTGATTTGGATCACGTGATCACTTAAAAGATTAGAGGGATGTCTTTCTAAGTGGGAGTTCTTAAGTAATATGATTAATTGAACTTTAATTTATCATGAACTTAGTCCTGGTAGTATTAGCATATCTATGTTGTAGATCAATAGCTCGCGTTTAGCCCCCTGTTTTATTTTTGATATGTTCCTAGAGAAAATTAAGTTGAAAGATGTTAGTAGCAATGATGCGGATTGGATCCGTGATCTGAGAATTATCCTCATTGCTGCACAGAAGAATTATGTCCTTAATGCACCACTAGGTGACAGACCTATTGCAGGAGCATATGCAGACGTTATGAACATTTGGCTAACTCAATATGATGACTACTTGATAGTTTAGTGCACCATGCTTAAACGGCTTAGAATCGGGACTTCAAAGACGTTTTGAATGTCATGGACCATATGAGATGTTCCAGGAGTTGAAGTTAATATTTCAAGCAAATACCCGAGTTGAGAGATATGAAGTCTCCAACAAGTGCTATAGCTAAAAGATGGAGGAGAATAGCCCAAGCAGTGAGCATGTGCTCAGATTGTCTGGGTACTACAATCGCTTGAATCAAGTGGGAGTTAATCTTCCAGATTAGATAGTGATTGACAGAACTCTCTAGTCACCATCACCAAGTTAGTAGAACTTCATAATGAACTATGATATGCAAGGGATAACGGAAACGATTCCCAAGCTCTTTGTAATGCTAAAATCAATGAAGGTAGAAATCAAGAAAAATGTCAAGTGTTGATGGTAGACAAGACCACTAGTTTCAAGAAAAGGGCAAAGGGAAGAAGGGGAACTTCAAGAAGAACGGCAAGCAAGTTGCTGCTCAAGTGAAGAAGCCCAAGTCTGGTCCTAAGCCCGAGACTAAGTGCCTCTACTGCAAAGGGACTGGTCACTGGAAGCAGAACTGCCCAAGTATTTGGCGGATAAGAAGGATGGCAAAGTGAACAATGGTATATTTGATATACAGATTATTAATGTGTATTTTACTAGTGTTCGTAACAACCCCTCGGTATTTGTTATTGCTTTAGTTGCTAAGAGTAGTAACTCGAAACGGGATTTGCAGAATGAACAGAGACTAGTTAAGGGTGAAGTGACGATGTGTGATGGAAGTGGTTCCAAGATTGATATGATCATCATCGCACACTCCCTATACTTTTGGGATTAGTGTTAAACCTAAATAAATGTTATTTGGTGTTTGCGTTGAGCATGAATATGATTTGATCATGTTTATTGCAAAACGGTTATTCATTTAAGTTAGAGAATAATTGTTGTTCTGTTTACATGAATAAAACCTTCTATGGTCATACACCCAATGAAAATGGTTCGTTGGATCTCGATCGTACTGATACACATATTCATAATATTGAAACCAAAAGATGCAAAGTTAATAATGATAGTGCAACTTATTTGTGGCACTGCCGTTTAGGTCATATTGGTATAAAGCGCATGAAGAAACTCCATGCTGATGGACTTTTGGAATCACTTGATGCTTGCGAACCATGCCTCATGGGCAAGATGACTAAGACTCCGTTCTCCGGGACAATGTAGCAAGCAACAGATTTGTTGGAAATCATGCATACTGATGTATGTAGTCTGATGAATATTGAAGCTCGCGGCAGGAATCATTATTTTCTGATCTTCACAGATGATTTGAGCAGATATGAGTATATCTACTTGATGAAACACAAGTCTGAAACATTTGAAAAGTTCAAAGAACTTCAGAGTGAAGTGGAAAATCATCGTGACAAGAAAATAAAGTTTCTACGATCTGATCGCAAAGACAAATATTTGAGTTACGAGTTTGGTCTTCAATTAAAACAATGTGGAGTAGTTTCACAAAATCAAGCCACCTGGAACACCACAGCATAATGGTGTGTCCGAACGTCATAACCGTACTATTATTGGATATAGTGCAATCTATGATGTTTCTTACCGATTAATCACTATAGTTTTAGGGTTATGCATTAGAGACAGCTGCATTCACGTTAAAAAGGGCACCATCTAAATCCATTGAGGCGACACCGTATGAACTGTGGTTTGGTAAGAAACCAAAGTTGTCCTTTCCTAAAGTTTGAGGTTGCAATGCTTATGTGAAAAAGTTTCAACCTGATAAGCTCAAACCCAAATCGGAGAAGTGCATCTTCATAGGATCCCCAAAAGAAAATGTTGGGTACACATTCTATTACAGATCCGAAGGCAACATATTCGTTGCTGAGAATGGATCCTTTCTAGAGAAGGAGTTTCTCTCGAAAGAAGTGAGTGGGAGGAAAGTAGAACTTGATGAGGTAATTGTACCTGCTCCCTTATTGGAAAGTAGTTCATCATAGAAATCTGTTCCTGTGAGTACTACACCAATTAGTGAGGAAACTAATGATGATGATCATGTAACTTCAGATCAAGTTACTACCGAACCTCGTAGGTAAACCAGAGTGAAATCTGCACCAGAGTGGTACGGTAATCCTGTTCTGGAGGTCATGTTACTTGACCATGACGAACCTACGAACTATGAGGAAGCGATGATGCGCCCAGATTCCACAAAATGGCTTGAGGCCATGAAATCTGAGATGAGATCCATGTATGAGAACAAAGTATGGACTTTGATTGACTTGCCCATTGATCAGTGAGCCATTGAGATTAAATGGATCTTCAAGAGGAAGACAGACGCTGATAGTAGTGTTACTATCTACAGAGCTAGAATTGTCGCAAAAGGTTTTCGACAAGTTCAAGGTGTTGACTACGATGAGAGTTTCTCACTCGTATCTATGCTTAAGTCTATCCGAATCATGTTAGCAATTGCCACATTTTATGAAATTTGGCAAATGGATAAACAAAACTACATTCCTTAATGGATTTATCAAAGAAGAGTTGTATATGATGCAACAAGAAAGTTTTGTCAATCCTAAAGGTGCTAACAAAATATGCAAGCTCCAGTGATCCATCTATGGACTGGTGCAAACATCTCGGAGTTAGAATATACGCTTTGATAAGTTGATCAAAGCATATAGTTTTATACAGACTTGTGGTGAAGCCTGTATTTATAAGAAAGTGAGTGGGAACACTACAACATTTCTGATAAGTATATGTGAATGGCATATTGTTGATCGGAGATAATGTAGAATTATTATGCAAAGCATAAAGAAGTGTTTGAAAGGAGTTTTTTCAAAGAAAGACCTCAGTGAAGCTGCTTACATATTGAGCATCAAGATTTATAGTGATGGATCAAGACGCTTGATAAGTTTTTCAATGAGTACATACCTTGACAAGATTTTGAAGTAGTTCAAAATGGAACAGTCAAAGAAAGAGTTCTTGCCTGTGTTATAAGGTGTGAAACTGAGTAAGACTGAAAACCTGACCACGGCAGAAGATAGAGAGAGAATGAAAGTCATTCCCTATGCCTCAGCCATAGGTTCTATAAAGTATGCCATGCTGTGTACCAGACCTATTATATACCCTGCCCTGAGTTTGGCAAAGGAGTACAATAGTGATCTAGGGGTAGATCACTGGACATTGGTCAAAATTATCCTTAGTGGAATAAGGATATGTTTCTCGATTATGGAAGTGACAAAAGGTTTGTCGTAAAGGGTTACATTGATGCAAATTTTGACACTGATCCAGATGACTCTAAATCTCAATCTGGATACATATTGAAAGTGGGAGCAATTAGCTAGAGTAGCTCTGTGCAGAGCATTGTTGACATAGAAATTTGCAAAATACTTACGGATCTGAATGTGGCAGACCCGTTGACTAAACTTCTCTCACAAGCAAAACATGATCACACCTCAGTACTCTTTGGGTGTTAATCACATAGCGATGTGAACTAGATTATTGACTCTAGTAAACCCTTTGGGTGTTGGTCACATGTCGATGTGAACTATGGGTGTTAATCACATGGTGATGTGAACTATTGGTATTAAATCACATGGCGATGTGAACTAGATTATTGACTCTAGTGCAAGTGGGAGACTGAAGGAAATATGCCCTAGAGGCAATAATAAAGTTATTATTTATTTCCTTATATCATGATAAATGTCTATTATTCATGCTAGAATTGTATTAACCGGAAACATAATACATGTGTGAATACATAGACAAACAGAGTGTCACTAGTATGCCTCTACTTGACTAGCTCGTTGATCAAAGATGGTTATGTTTCCTAACCATAGACATGAGTTGTCATTTGATTAACGGGATCACATCATTAGGAGAATGATGTGATTGACTTGACCCATTCCGTTAGCATATCACTTGATCGTTTAGTTTGTTGCTATTGCTTTCTTCATGACTTATACATGTTCCTATGACTATGAGATTATGCAACTCCCGTTTACCAGAGGAACACTTTGTGTGCTACCAAACGTCACAACATAACTGGGTGATTATAAAGGTGCTCTACAGGTGTCTCCAAAGGTACTTGTTGGGTTGGCGTATTTCGAGATTAGGATTTTTCACTCCGATTGTCGGAGAGGTATCTCTGGGCCCACTCGGTAATGCACATCACTATAAGCCTTGCAAGCATTGCAACTAATGAGTTAGTTGTGGGATGATTTATTACGGAACAAGTAAAGAGACTTGCCGGTAACGAGATTGAACTAGGTATTGAGATACCGACGATCGAATCTCGGGCAAGTAACATACCGATGACAAAGGGAACAACGTATGTTGTTATGCGGTCTGACCGATAAAGATCTTCGTAGAATATGTAGGAGCCAATATGAATTGCCATTGCCACTCTAGTAATCCTTCGCTTGGATCAAGCAATGGAAACCAGAGGGCTCTCTGAGTTAGAGACATGGCTGAGAAGAACGCTCAAGCTCGCACTCCTGGGGCTTGCGTCGCTTGAACGAACGATCGAGCGGCAAAGATCTAGACATCGATGGCTTCGCGAGGGAGATGCCAACACCAAGTTTTTTCAGCTGATTGCGAACGAAAGGAGAGCCAAGAACTTCATACCGCAGGTTAGACGAGGGGAAGAGATCGCCACTGATCAGATTCATAAAGAAGAGATCTTCACAGAGGCTTTCCAAAACTTGCTTGGCACGGCTCAGGCCAGAGAGCACACGCTCAATCTACATGCGCTGGGCTTGACCCCGCGAGACTTGAGCAATCCTGACGCGCTGTTCACGGTCGAGGAGGTCTGGTCTGTCATTAAGGAAATGGCCCCGGACTGGGCCCCAGGGCCGGATGGATTCACGGCAGAATTCTACCAAAGAGCTTCGTCTATTATCAAGGACGACATCATGGCTGCGCTCCTTAAGCTTTGTGTTGGAGATGATCGAGGGTTTGCAAGGTTAAATCGTGCTTTGATCGTATTGATACCCAAGAAGCCGGATGCCATGGAGGTGGGGGATTACAGGCCGATCAGTTTATCGCACAGCTTCGCTAAACTGTTCGCCAAGCTATTGGCCAATCGTATCAGACCGTGCATGAAAGACTTAGTGGCCGCCAATCAGTCTGCGTTCATCCGTGGAAGAAACCTGCATGACAACTACCTCTTAGTGAAGCAAGTGGCGAGGAAGATCTATGCCAGGAAGAATAGAGGTGTCTTCCTAAAGCTAGACATATCCCGTGCTTTTGATTCCTTGTCCTGGCCTTTCTTGTTTGAAGTTCTTCATGCCAAAGGTTTTGGAGGGAGATGCCTCAAGTGGATAGCTGTCTTGCTGCAAACTTCGAGCACAAAAGAGTTGGTTAATGGAGTCCCGGGAAAGAGGATTTGGCATGCTAAAGGACTGCGACAAGGGGACCCGGTCTCCCTGCTGCTTTTTGTCATTGCCATGGAGGCTCTCACGGCCATGGTCTCCAAGGCCATGATAGATGGAGTTCTGAGCTCTTATACCGGAATCTCGGCGACCTAGCGACTATCTATCTACGCGGATGACATGGCCCTATTCGTCAAGCCGACAAATCTGGACCTTTTGTTCATCAGAATCGCGCTGCAGCTATTTGGAGAAGCTTCGGGACTGAGGGTCAATTACAGAAAATCTTCGGCGATCCTGATCTCAAAGAACCAGGACGACAAAGTGAGAGTTCAGACTTTGCTGCAATGCCCCATCGGAGAATTCCCATGCAAATATCTCGGGTTGCAGCTGGCCATAAAGCATCTCACTAAGGCTCACTGGCAACCTCTTTTGGACCAAGTTCGGCATTGCCTCCCGACTTGGCAAAAAGGTCTACTGCAGAGATCAAGTCGGCTTGTGCTTGTGAAATCGGTGCTAGCAGCGAGACCTGTACACCAATTGCTCGTGATGAAGGCCCCTGGCTGGGTTCTTGAGGATATTGATGGTTGGATGCGTGCGTTTTTTTGGGCTGGGAAAGATCAAGTGAATGGAGGTCAATGTCTAGTGGCATGGAGCGTGATTTGCAAGCCGACTTGCTTCGGAGGTCTGGGAGTGAAAAATCTGAGTCTGCAAGCACTAGCACTTAGGGTGCGATGGGAGTGGATGCGGCGCACAGACCCGCAAAGGCCATGGCACGGGCTAGGGCTTATGGTGGATGATGACGCCAGGCAAGTATTCGACAGCTTGGTGCAGATCACAGTGGGCAAAGGAGACAAGGTCCTGTTCTGGAGGGATAGGTGGATCCATGGATTTTCTGTCAGGGACATTGCGCCAATGCTGGTGGCTGGAGTGGAAAAAAGGATCAGAAACTCCCGCACTGTGGCCCAGGCCTTAACTGGTGAAAGGTGGGCACTCGACGTCCAACCACAGACATCCTTCGGAGCGCTGCTACAAACAGTTCATTTGAGACATGCTATCGCGACCGTTCCTAGAGACGTGCAAATGGAGGACTCATTCTTTTGGCCGCATGATCCATCGGGTTTATACACGGCAAGATCCACCTATATGAGGCTCAACCAAGGAGCGATCGGATCGTCGACAGCTGGGGCGATATGGCGTAGTTGGGCGCCGTTGAAGTGCAAGATCTTTGTCTGGCTTGCGGTGCAGCACCGCTTATGGACATCTGACAGACGGGCACGACATGGTCTGCAGGACAACCCCTCGCCTTGTTACACTTGTCTGCAGGACGAGGACACGGTTGAGCATATCGTAGTGCAATGTGTCTACACAAGATAGGTGTGGCACACATTTTTCGACTCCCTGCAAATCAACATCCTACCCCCCAACAACACGAACAATTTTGCCGAATGGTGGTTAAGGGCACGAGCTGGCTTTCAAGGGAAGCAAAAGCGAGGCTTTGACTCACTCGTCATTGCTGCGGCTTGGTTGTTATGGAAGCAGAGGAACGCTAAGGTGTTCAACCGACTGGAACAAGTCAAGGATTACAATGAGTTAGCTAGAGCCATCCTTGACGAAATTCGAGAATGGCATAGTGCAGGTGTAGGAGTGGGTGGCTTAGATCGTTTTGTGAGAGATCCCGTTTGATCTTCCTATAGGTGTGTGTGGGTGCTCGGGTGATCGATGTTCACATTGATCGCACGAATCTTGTAAATTTTTCTCCCTTCTATAAAAATATGGTACGCTATTGGCGTACTCTCAAAAAAAATATGAGCATCCAGGTTCGGCTATTGGTTATTGACCGGAGACGTGTCTCGGTTATGTATACATAGTTCTCGAACCCGTAGGGTCCGCACGCTTAACGCTACGATGACGGTTATATTATGAGTTTATGTGTTTTGATGTACCGAAGGAGTTCGGAGTCCCGGATGAGACCAGGGACATGACGAGGAGTCTCGAAATGGTCGAGACGTAAAGATCGATATATTGGATGACTATATTCGGACATCGGAAAGGTTCCGAGTGATTCGGGTATTTTCGGGAGTACCGGGGAGTTACGGGAATTCGTATTGGGCCTTAATGGGCCATACGGGAAAGGAGAGAAAGGCCTCAAAAGGTGGCCGCACCCCTCCCCATGGGCTGGTCCGAATTGGACTAGGGAGGGGGGCGCCCCCTTCCTTCCTTCTCCTTTTCCCTTCCCTTTCCTTCTCTCCTACTCCTACTACTTGGAAGGGATCCTAGTTCTACTAGGAAAGGGGGAATCCTACTCCCGGTGGGAGTAGGACTCCCCTAGGGCACGCCATAGAGAGGGCCGGCCGCTCCCCTCCTCCACTCCTTTATATACGTGGCCAGGGGGCACCCCGTAGACACAACAATTGATCTCTTGATCTCTTAGCAGTGTGCGGTGCCCCCCTCCACCATAATCCACCTCGATCATATCATAGCGGTGCTTAGGCGAAGCCCTGCGTCGGTAGAACATCATCATCGTCACCATGCCGTCGTGTTGACGAAACTCTCCCTCAACACTCGGCTAGATCGGAGTTCGAGGGACGTCATCGAGTTGAACGTGTGCTGAACTGGGAGGTGCCGTGCGTTCGGTACTTGGATCGGTCGGATCATGAAGACATTCGACTACATCAACCGCGTTGTGCTAACGCTTCCGCTTTTGGTCTACGAGGGTACGTGGACAACACTCTCCCCTCTCGTTGCTATGCATCACCATGATCTTGCGTGTATGTAGGAATTTTTTTGAAATTACTACGTTCCCCAACAGTTTTGCTCTAGGGAGAGGTTTAGTCAACGGATCTGCCACATTCAGGTCCGTATGTACTTTACAAATATCTATGTCTCCATTTTGAACACTTTCACGAATGGAGTTGAAGCATCGCTTGATATGCCTGGTCTTCCAGTGAAACCTGGCTCCTTGGCAAGGGCAATAGCTCTAGTGTTGTCACAGAAGAGAGTCATCGGGCCCGACGCATTGGGTATGACTCCTAGGTCGGTAATGAACTCCTTCACCCAGATTGCTTCTTGTGCTGCCTCCGAGGCTGCCATGTACTCCGCTTCACATGTAGATCCTGCCACAACGCTTTGCTTGCAGCTGCACCAGCTTACTGCCCCACCATTCAAAATATACACGTATCCTGTTTGTGACTTAGAGTCATCCAGATCCGTGTCGAAGCTAGCATCGACGTAACCCTTTACGACGAGCTCTTCGTCACCTCCATAAACGAGAAACATATCCTTAGTCCTCTTCAGGTACTTCAGGATATTCTTAACCGCTGTCCAGTGTTCCATGCCGGGATTACTTTGGTACCTTCTCACCAAACTTACGACAAGGTTTACATCAGGTCTAGTACACAGCATAGCATACATGATAGACCCTATGGCCGAGGCATAGGGGACGACACTCATCTTTTCTCTATCTTCTGCCGTGGTCGGGCATTGAGCCGTGCTCAATCTCGTACCTTGCAATACAAGCAAGAACCCCTTCTTTGACTGATCCATATTGAACTTCTTTAATATCTTGTCAAGGTACGTACTCTGTGAAAGACCAATGAGGCGTCTCGATCTATCTCTATAGATCTTGATGCCTAATATGTAAGCAGCTTCTCCAAGATCCTTCATTGAAAAACACTTGTTCAAGTCGGCCTTTATGCTTTCCAAGAATTCTATATCATTTCCCATCAACAGTATGTCGTCCACATACAATATGAGAAATGCTACAGAGCTCCCACTCACTTTCTTGTAAATGCAGGCTTCTCCATAAGTCTGCGTAAACCCAAACGCTTTGATCATCTCATCAAAACGAAGGTTCCAACTCCGAGATGCTTGCACCAGCCCATAGATCGAGCGTTGGAGCATGCACACCTTGTCAGCATTCTTAGGATCGACAAAACATTCCGGCTGCATCATGTACAATTCTTCCTTAAGGAAACCATTAAGGAATGCCGTTTTGACGTCCATTTGCCATATCTCATAATCATAGAATGCGGCAATGGCTAACATGATTCGGACGGACTTCAGCTTCGCTACGGGTGAGAAAGTCTCATCGTAGTCAACCCCTTGAACTTGTCGATAACCATTAGCGACAAGCCGAGCTTTATAGATGGTTACATTACCATCCGCGTCTGTCTTGTTCTTAACGATCCATTTATTTTCTATGGCTCGCCGATCATTGGGCAAGTCTATCAAAGTCCATACTTCATTTTCATACATGGATCCTATCTCGGATTTCATGGCTTCCAGCCATTTGTCGGAATCTGGGCCCGCCATCGCTTCTTCATAGTTTGAAGGTTCACCGTTGTCTAACAACATGATTTCCAAGACAGAGTTGCCGTACCACTCTGGCGCGGAACGTGTCCTTGTGGACCTACGAAGTTCAATAGCAACTTGATCTAAAGTTTCATGATCATCATCATTAACTTCCTCTCTAGTCGGTGCAGGCACCTCAGGAACATTTTCTTAAGCTGCGCCACTCTCCGGTTCAAGAGGTAATACTTCATCAAGTTCTACTTTCCTCCCACTTACTTCTTTCGAGAGAAACTCTTTCTCTAGAAAGGATCCATTCTTGGCAATAAAGATCTTGCCTTCGGATCTGAGGTAGAAGGTATACCCAATAGTTTCTTTAGGGTATCCTATGAAGACACATTTTTCCGATTTGGGTTCGAGCTTTTCAGGTTGAAGTTTCTTGACATAAGCATCGCATCCCCAAACTTTTAGAAACGACAACTTTGGTTTCTTCCCAAACCATAATTCATACGGTGTCATCTCAACGGATTTCGACGGAGCCCTATTTAAAGTGAATGTGGCAGTCTCTAAAGCATAGCCCCAAAATGACAGCGGTAAATCGGTAAGGGACATCATAGATCGCACCATATCCAATAGAGTGTGATTACGACATTCGGACACACCATTACGCTCAGGTGTTCCAGGCGGCGTGAGTTGTGAAACTATTCCACGTTTCCTTAAGTGTGTGCCAAATTCGTGACTCAAGTATTCTCCCCCACGATCCGATCGCAAGAACTTGATTTTTCTGTCACGTTGATTTTCAACCTCACTCTGAAATTCCTTGAACTTTTCAAAGGTCTCAGACTTGTGTTTCATTAAGTAGACATACCCATATCTACTCAAGTCATCAGTGAGGGTGAGAACATAACGATAGCCACCGCGAGCCTCAACTCTCATTGGACTGCACACATCAGTATGTATGATTTCCAATAAGTTGGTTGCTCGCTCCATTGTTCCTGAGAATGGAGTCTTGGTCATTTTACCCATGAGGCATGGTTCGCACGTGTCAAATGATTTGTAATCAAGAGACTCCAAAAGTCCATCTGCATGGAGCTTCTTCATGCGTTTGACACCTATGTGACCAAGGCGGCAGTGCCACAAGTATGTGGGACTATCATTATCAACCTTACATCTTTTGGTATTCACACTATGAATATGTGTAACATTACGCTCGAGATTCATTAAGAATAAACCATTCACCAGCAGAGCATGACCATAAAACATATCTCTCATATAAATAGAACAACCATTATTCTCGGATTTAAATGAGTAGCCATCTCGAATTAAACGAGATCCTGATACAATGTTCATGCTCAAAGCTGGCACTAAATAACAATTATTGAGGTTTAAAACTAATCCCGTAGGTAAATGTAGAGGCAGCGTGCCGACGGCGATCACATCGACCTTGGAACCATTCCCGACGCGCATCGTCACCTCGTCCTTCGCCAGTCTCCACTTATTCCGCAGCTCCTGCTTCGAGTTACAAATGTGAGCAACCGCACCGGTATCAAATACCCAGGAGCTACTACGAGTACTGGTAAGGTACACATCAATTACATGTATATCACATATACCTTTAGTGTTGCCGGCCTTCTTGTCCGCTAAGTATTTGGGGGCAGTTCCGCTTCCAGTGACCACTTCCCTTGCAATAAAAACACTCAGTCTCAGGCTTGGGTCCATTCTTTGACTTCTTCCCGGCAGCTTGCTTACCGGGCGCGGCAACTCCCTTGTCGTCCTTCTTGAAGTTCTTTTTACCCTTGCCTTCCTCAAACTTAGTGGTTTTATTCACCATCAACACTTGATGTTCCTTTTTGATTTCCACCTCCGCTGATTTCAGCATTGAATATACCTCAGGAATGGTCTTTTCCATTCCCTGCATATTGAAGTTCATCACAAAGCTCTTGTAGCTCGGTGGAAGCGACTGAAGGATTCTGTCAATGACCGCGTCATCCGGGAGATTAACTCCCAGCTGAGTCAAGCGGTTATGCAACCCAGACATTTTGAGTATGTGCTCACTGATAGAACTATTTTCCTCCATCTTACAACTGAAGAACTTGTCGGAGACTTCATATCTCTCGACCCGGGCATGAGCTTGGAAAACCATTTTCAGCTCTTCGAACATCTCATATGCTTCGTGTCGCTCAAAACGCTTTTGGAGCCCCGGTTCTAAGTTGTAAAGCATGCCGCACTGAACGAGGGAGTAATCATCAGCACGTGACTGCCAACCGTTCATAACATCTTGGTTCTCTGGGATGGGTGCGTCACCTAGCGGTGCTTCTAGGACATAATCTTTCTTGGCAGCTATGAGGATGATCCTCAGGTTCCGGAACCAGTCCGTATAGTTGCTGCCATCATCTTTCAGCTTGGTTTTCTCTAGGAACACGTTGAAGTTGAGGACAACATTAGCGTGGGCAATTTGATCTACAAGACATAGTGTAAAGATTTTAGACTTAGTTCATGATAATTAAGTTCATCTAATCAAATTATTCATTGAACTCCCACTCAGATAGACATCCCTCTAGTCATCTAAGTGAAACATGATCCGAGTCAACTAGGCCGTGTCCTATCATCACGTGAGACGGACTAGTCAACATCGGTGAACATCTTCATGTTGATCATGTCTTCTATACAACTCATGCTCGACCTTTTGGTCTTCCGTGTTCTGAGGCCATGTCTGTACATGCTAGGCTCGTCAAGTCAACCTAAGTGTATTGCGTGTGTAAATCTGGCTTACACCCATTGTATTCGAACGTTAGAATCTATCACACCCGATCATCACGTGGTGCTTCGAAACAACGAACCTTCGCAATGGTGCACAGTTAGGGGGAACACTTTCTTGAAATTATTACGAGGGATCATCTTATTTAAGCTACCGTCGTTCTAAGCAAATAAGATGTAAAACATGATAAACATCACATGCAATCAAATAGTGACATGATATGGCCAATATCATTTTCTCCTTTTGATCTCCATCTTCGGGGCTCCATGATCATTGTTGTCACCGGCATGACACCATGATCTCCATCATCGTGTCTTCTTGAAGTTGTCTCATCATCTATTACTTCTACTACTATGGCTAACGCTTTAGCAATAAAGTAAAGTAATTACATGACGTTTATGTTGACACGCAGGTCATAAATAAATTAAGACAACTCCTATGGCTCCTGCCGGTTGTCATACTCATCGACATGCAAGTCGTGATTCCTATTACAAGAACATGATCAATCTCATACATCACATATATCATTCATCACATCCTTTTGGCCATATCACATCACATGGCACATGCTGCAAAAACAAGTTAGACATCCTCTAATTGTTGTTGCAAGTTTTTACGTGGCTGCTATAGGTTTCTAGCAAGAACGTTTCTTACCTACGCCAAAACCACAACGTGATATGCCAATTTCAAGTTACCCTTCATAAGGACCCTTTTCATCGAATCTGATCCGACTAAAGTGGGAGAGACAGACACCCGCCAGCCACCTTATGCAACTAGTGCATGTCAATCGGTGGAACCAGTCTCACGTAAGCGTACGCGTAAGGTCGGTCTGGGCTGCTTCATCCCACGATGCCGCCGAATCAAGATAAGACTAGTAACGGCAAGTAAATTGACAATATCAACGCCCACAACTGCTTTGTGTTCTACTCGTGCATAGAAACTACGCATAGACCTAGCTCATGATGCCACTATTGGGTTGCGTAGAAGAATTTTAAAATTTTCTACGCATCACCAAGATCAAACTATGGAGTCATCTAGCAACGAGGGAGAAAGGAGTGCATCTACATACCCTTGTAGATCATGAGCGGAAGCGTTCAAGAGAACGAGGTTGATGGAGTCGTACTCGTCGTGATCCAAATCACCGATGACCTAGCGCCGAACAGACGGCACCTCCGCGTTCAACACACCTATGGTTGGGAAGATGTCTCCTCCAACTTGATCCAGCAAGGGGGAAGGAGAGGTTGACGGAGATCCAGCAGCACGACGGCGTGGTGGTGGAAGCAACGGCGATCTCGGCAGGGCTTCGCCAAGCTCAGGGAGAGGGAGAAGTGTCACGGGAGGGAGAGGGAGGCGCCAGGGGCTAGGGTGCGGCTGCCCTCTCTCCCCCCACTATATATAGGACCCCTAGGGGGGGCGGCCCTAGGAGATGCAATATCCAAGGGGGGCGGCGGCCAAGGGGGGTGGAGTGCCCCCCAAGCCAAGTGGGGCGCCCCCACCCCTAGGGTTTTCCAACCCTAGGCGCAGGGTAGGCCCATGGGGGGCGCACTAGCCCACTAGGGGCTGGTTCCCCTCCCACTTCAGCCCATGGGGCCCTCCGGGATAGGTGGCCCCACCCGGTAGACCCCCGGGACCCTTTCGGTGGTCCCGGTACAATACTGATTACCCCCGAAACTTTCCCGATGGCCGAAACTTGACTTCCTATATGTAAATCTTCACCTCCGGACCATTCCGGAACTCCTCGTGAAGTCCGGGATCTCATCCAGGACTCCGAACAACTTTCGGGTTACCGTATACTAATATCTCAACAACCCTAGCGTCACCGAACCTTAAGTGTGTAGACCCTACGGGTTCGGGAGACACGCAGACATGACCGAGACGACTCTCCGGTCAATAACCAACAGCGGGATCTGGATACCCATGTTGGCTCCCACATGCTCCTCGATGATCTCATCGGATGAACCACGATGTTGAGGATTCAATCAATCTCGTATACAATTCCCTTTGTCAATATGTACGTTACTTGCCCGAGACTCGATCGTCGGTATCCCAATACCTCGTTCAATCTCGTTACCGGCAAGTCACTTTACTCGTATCGTAATGCGTGATCCCGTGATCAACCACTTCATCACATTGAGCTCATTATGATGATGCATTACCGAGTGGGCCCAGAGATACCTCTCCGTCATACGGAGTGACAAATCCCAGTCTCGATTCATGCCAACCCAACAGACACTTTCGGAGATACCTGTAGTGTACCTTTATAGTCACCCAGTTACGTTGTGACGTTTGGCACACCCAAAGCACTCCTACGGTATCCGGGAGTTGCACAATCTCATGGTCTAAGGAAATGATACTTGACATTCGGAAAAGCTCTAGCAAACAAACTACATGATCTTTAAGCTATGCTTAGGATTGGGTCTTGTCCATCACATCATTCTCCTAATGATGTGATCCCATTATCAATGACATCCAATGTCCATAGTCAGGAAACCATGACTATCTTTTGATCAACGAGCTAGTCAACTAGAGGCTCACTAGGGACGTGTTGTGGTCTATGTATTCACGCATGTATTACGATTTCCGGATAACACAATTATAGCATGAACAATAGACAATTATCATGAACAAAGAAATATAATAATAACCATTTTATTATTGTCTCTAGGGCATATTTCCAACAGTTATGAGGTTTGACCGATAAAGATCTTCGTAGAATATGTGGGAGCCAATATGAGAATCTAGGTTCCGCTATTGGTTATTGACCGAAGACGAGTCTCGGTCATGTCTACATAGTTCTCAAACCCGTAGGGCCCACACGCTTAAAGTTCGGTGATGATCGGTATTATGAGTTTTTGTGTTTTGATGTACCGAAGGTAGTTCGGAGTCCCGGATATGATCATGGACATGACGAGGAGTCTCAAAATGGCCGAGAAATAAAGATCAATATATTGGACGACTATATTCGGACACCGGAAGTGTTCCGGGTGGTTTCGGAGAAAACCGGAGTGCTGGAGGGTTACCGGAACCCCCCGGGAGAAATAGTGGGCCTTATGGGCCTTATTGGAGAGAGAGGGATGGCCTAGGGCAGGTCGCATGCCCTCCCCCTCTGGTCCGAATTGGAGTAAGAGAGGGGGGCGGCGCCCCCTTTCCTTCTCCCTCTCCCCCTTCCTTTCCCCCTCCTAGTAGGAGTAGGAAAGAGGGGAGTCCTACTCCTACTAGGAGGAGGACTCCTCCTCCTGGCGCGCCTACAGGGGCCGGCCGGCCTCCCCCTTGCTCATTTATATACGGGGGCAGGGGAGCACCTCTACACACAGAAGTTGATCTGTTGATCTCTCCCAGCCGTGTGTGGTGCCCCCTCCACCATAATCCACCTCGATCATATCATAGCGGTGCTTAGGCAAAGTCCTGCGTCGGTAGCATCATCATCATCTTCATCACGCCGTCGTGCTGACGAAACTCTCCCGTGAAGCTCTGCTGGATCGGAGTTCGTGGGACGTCATCGAGCTGAACGTGTGCTGAACTCGGAGGTGCCGTGCGTTCGGTACTTGGATCGGTTGGATCGTGAAGACGTACGACTACATCAACCGCATTGTGCTAACGCTTCCGCTTTCGGTCTATGAGGGTACGTGGACACACTCTCCCCTCTCGTTGCTATGCATCACCATGATCCTGTGTGTGCATAGGAAATTTTTGAAATTACTACGTTCCCCAGCAGTGGTATCAGAGCCATGTTTCTGCGTAGATGTTATATGCAGGAGTAGAATACAAAGGAGTTGTGGGCGTGGGTATATACATATTGCTTGCCATCACTAGTTGATTCTTGATTCAGCGGCATTGTTGGATGAAGCGGCCCAGACCGACATTACGCGTACGCTTACGCGAGACTGGTTCTACCGACGTGCTTCGCACACAGGTGGCTAGTGGGTGTCTGTTTCTCCAGCTTTAGTTGAATCGGATTCAATGAACAGGGTTCTTTCTGAAGATCAAAAAGCAATCACTATACCGCGCTGTTGTTTTTGATGCATAGGTAAGAACGGTTCTTGCTCAGCCTGTAGCAGCCACGTAAAACTTGCAACAACAAAGTAGATGACGTCTAACTTGTTTTTGCAGGGCATATTGTGATGTGATATGGTCAAGACGTGATGAGATATAAGTTGTTGTATAAGATGATCATGTTTTATTGAAGTTATCAGCAACTGGCAGAAGCCTTATGGTTGTCTCTTTATTGCATAAGATGCAAGTGCCAAATAATTGCTTTACTTTATTGCTATGCGACAATAGTTGCAAGAGCAATAGTTGGCGAGACGACCATGTGACGACACGTTG